>NW_012101643.1:1298889-1328388 GCF_000951045.1 Mandrillus leucophaeus | reverse complement strand
TATGTATATACACACCACATATATACATATATGTATATATACACCACATATATACATATATTTTTATAATACACCACATATCTACATATATGTATATATACACCACATATATACATATATACGTATATATACCATGACAATATATATATGTGTATATATACCACTGAGCCACTCTGCCCAGCTGAGATATATATATGTATATATACATATACACACACACACACACACATATATATACTTATATATATATATATAAAATGTTAGGAAGGGTGTGTACCAAAGGGTAGTGTTTGTTGTCTTTTTATTTTCCCATGTTTTCTAAAATGCTTAATGCAGATATATTACTTTTATAGTTACAAAAGACAGATATCTATTTTCTTTTAAAAATTATAAATGATACATGAATATGCTTGCTGTAAAAATTCAAATATAGAGATCTGTAAAGCAAAAAGAGAAGCCCCTCATCATTTTGCAGGTTTAGAATCCCACCCTTTAAAAATGCTAAATGCACCCATACAAATACTTCTCTCTCAACTCTCTGATCTATTAACATGTCTATCCCATCCAGAACCATTTTCATGGTGTTGACAGATCACAGCTTTAATAAAATGTTTTCACATCTGCTGGACACATCAGTTTAGAGTATCCTTCTCTCTTCCCTTCCCACCCCAAATCACTCACCAAGCTAACTCTCAAATTCCCAAGCCCCCATCCTGCAAGCTGGGTCCCCATGTGCAGCCATAGTCAATAACCTTGCTTGTGTCTATCTTTGTATTATAGTTACCTCAGTAAATTTTCATTCTCTAAATTATAAGTTCTGATCCTAAGTGCCTCTCTCACACAGTGACTGACATCTGGAGAATGTTTAAGAAAAGGAATCTTTGAACAATGAATTTCACTTTTGTTTCCATGAGGGGGCATGTCCCTCATTCTTGCCAGATGGGTGGAAAACTTTATCAGTCTTAGTCAACCTCCCATGATAAACTCGAAGGATATCTTTGGGTAAATAAGAGTAAATGTGAGTCTGCTTTTCTGTAATTATTTTCTCTTCTATAGGATGCAGCATACCAAAAATATTCAACAGGTTTTGCTATTTTTGCCTTTATGTCTATATATTTAATAGTTATCTTTTTAGAGGTACTTGGATTAAACAGCAAGGAAATTTATTATCATGTATAACTGGAAGCCCAGAGACAAGTTGACTTGTTGGATCAAAGATGTCAACAAAACCAAGTATTTTTCTATATCCTCACTCCACCATCTTTAGTTATGCTTTTAAACGTAGGCACATGGCGCACTCCATGCAGCAGTTCCAGATGTCACAACTGCACACAAAAATACTTGGGGCCAGAAAAGAGAGTTCTTTTTTTTTGAGATGGAATTTTGCTCTTATTGCTGAGGCTGGAGTGCAATGGTGAGATCTCAGCTCACTGCAACCTCCGCCTCCTGGGTTCAAACGATTTTCCTGCCTCAGCCTCTGAGTAGCTGGGATTACAGGCGCCCGCAACCACGCCCATCTAATTTTTTTTTGGATTTTTAGTAGAGACGGGGTTTCACCATGTTAGCCAGGCTGGTTTCGAACTCCTGACGTCAAATAATCTGCCCACCTTGGTCCCCCAAAGTGCTAGGATTACAGGCGTGAGCCACCACACCCAGCTGAGAGAATACTCAATAGCTCTTAGGAGTGACAAGATTTTTCCAAATTCCCTTTGCAGGAATTCTCCATCTTCAGAGCCAGGGTACTCACACACTTACTCCAGAACCAGCTAGTAGTAAGAGGGATGGGATTACTCTCAGACTAAAGAGGCCTTCTCCCAGAAGTGGGATGGTGTCAGCTTTACCTGTGAACACAGATGTATGGGGTGGAGTGGCTACCTGATTAAATGATGCTTCTTCATGAAAGGAGGGGTGGGATCAGCCCTGGATAGCCCATCAATCTTGCTCATTTTGTGGGTTACAACTTTCAGTTCTGCACTGCAAATAAGTATGTATTTAATAAGCATCCTTTGGTGATAAGGATGATGGTAACACTGGTGATGATGACAATATGGAGAACTCTGTTTGGTTTCATTTTATGTGCCAAGTACTGTGCTAAGCTCATTAAATGTATCATATCATACTTAAATATCACAATTCTTGTCTATTTGTTGATGTAATTTGATTGTTCCAATATCCAAAAGTATACTCTGAAGGCTTATGGAAAGAGTAAATTTTGAAAAGGGGTTGCAGGAAGAGAGAAGGTCCAGGCAGGGAAGGGAGTGGTTATGAATTTCCCAGCTAGTGACCTGAATGCAGCGTTCCATTTAACAACTGTCTTGGCATGTGTCTGGGTGGTGATGCTGGCTGGCTGCTAGGGAACTTGCTGGGGCCATTGGCTGGATAATCCACGTGGCCTTACCGCATGTGACTGGGACCCAGTAGAAGGTGTTCTAACCTAAAGTGGGTAGCTGAAGACTCAAGGGCCAAGAAAGACAAGGAACGGTTAGATGAAGGTAGTTATAGGGCAACAGAGGGAGGGTCTTGATGGTCTTGCTTGGGACTGATATGTGACAGAAGAGCTATTTTTGAGACAAATTGCTCAAATCCAAATTCCCAAAGTCTTAGTAGAAGCTGAACTGTAATAAGGTAAAAGTCAAAATAATATGTCACATTAGTGACTTACCCCACAGGTTGCTGGACTATTCCAGTTTACACAGATGAGGCGGCAGAGACAGTTACCCAAGCACACTGGGCCACAGGTGGCTGAAAGGAGAAACTTCTGCTGCTGAGCTTCCAGGGGTGCTGAGATGCCAGCGCCACCAGCTTCCTCCTATGGACCTATCCTGTGCGAGGACCTATAAAAAGAGATACGAAGCCGGGGGAGTTAAATGGAACACTGCATTTGATATTTCCAACTTAAAGTGGAGAAAATCAAGAGAGATACTAGAATAGAAAAGAATGGGGGCAGGTGCTACCACGGAAAGGGCACAGAATCAGAAAAACTCAAATCAAACTGGGTTTCCTGAGTGGACCCACTAGTGCCCTCAGGTTCCTGGGCTCCATAGAACGTAGAAAGTCACAGAACAAAAAGATAACTAAAATCTGGAGAGGAGATACATGTGATGTCCTGGAAAACTGGGGATTTAAATTGCTTCTCTGTCGTTTCTCAGACTTGTAGAACTGGAGGTGTTGCCAAGGTCAGCCTGCACAGGACTGGGATAGTCCATCGATAAGTCATTTACTCCTTTATTTATGGAATATTTATTGAATGTTTCTTATAAAAACCATGTTCCTCTATCTAGCATCAATGCTTAAAAAAAAAAAAAAACCTAAATCCCATCTTTAAAAAGTGGGAATAGTACTGTTTATGGTTACTTTATGGGTTATTTATGAGCATCAAATAAAATAATCAATGGAAATTGCCTACAGAGCATCTGGCATGGTGCACATACTATAAAACGGTAATTATTTTATGCTTTCTCAACATTTTAGGGGTTAAAATGCAGAAATTAGTCTTTTCCTTTTAACACCATCTGTTTTACAGAATAACCTTTCACTTAAACTTACCACGTACTCATGATTAATTCTGTATCTCATTGTTTTTAATTTTACCCAGTACATTAACATGAAATAAATATTTATCACAATCATAATATTTAAATAACACTGGCTTTGTGCTCTGTGTACTTTTCCATTAATATTTTCGGGGATATTTTTTCATCAGACCTCCACTGGGGAAGTTCTCTCATTGTGCTACCGTATTTCAATTATTAAAGTTTTCAAAATTTTTTCTTTTATGGCCAAAGATGACAACTCCTGAAGTACCAGAGATTAAATTTTGTTCAAAAGGGCTAAAATGTCATTCTGGGGGACCTTACAATGTAAAGGCAATGGGGTGAAATAAGGAAAGGAGTTAATCACAGGAAACACAGAACATCAAGTTGACTGGCCCCGAGTCAAGGGCACTGAGTCATCCCCGAGAGGTGTCTCAGGGCTTTGGTGTCATCTTACAAAAGTCACTCAAAGAGATTGTGTTAAGACTGTCTGCATGGTAATTGCAAAAAGGGTTGACTCATGGAATTTGTGACTTTGACAGAGAGCTGCTTCCCTGGCCCTCATTATGAATGGACTTATTCATAGGCACCGTCCTGTCACCTCTCTGTAGCTTCCTGGGCAACAGCAAATGCCAGGAGCAGCACGCTTGCAGGTAGCAACCTTTTGAAGGAGACAGGGAAGACAGCACACAGAGCATTATCAAGACCCTGGAGCCTGATCTAATGGCCAAATGCAGAACATGATGCAAGGGCCTCAAAGCACCCTTTACCGCGGGTTCAGCCCTCCCAACCCCCTAGTGTTTCCTATAGTGCTTGGCAAAAAGGCCCACATACACTATTTCTTCCCACTGTGTTCAAAACAAAGTCATTTTATAAAAGTGTTTTTTCCTATATATTCTTTACTAGGCCCTGTGAGAGGATACAAAGGAAAATATACTGCTTAGGACTCCTACAGGGCATCCTCTTCATCCTTAGCTACCATGTCCTTATTCTTTGTAGACTACAGGTTTCCTGAACAAGAGACAGATACTGTGTGTGCGCGTGTGTGTGTGTGTGTAAAACCAACAGCGACATCGCTGTGCAGGGGAACATGAATGGAGCTACTTTTGTGTAAACCGAAGGATAAACACACATGAAGCTTGTTTCAGGACATACAAGAAACTGAGCAGCAGTTACCTTGGGGGAGAGGAACTGGGAATGGGATTTCATGTTTTTCTGTGGTTTTTTTCCTAATTTGGTCATTGGCCGTTTTTCTGTAGGTAAAATTATGGGCCCTTTTATTGGCTTTATTCCTTTTTAATATTGAAAGACAGTATATAAATACTAATTTGCAATGAGACAAAAGACAGATATAAGTATTGGCAAAGATGTAGAAAAATTGGGACCCTCATATATTACTGGTGAGAATAGAAAATGGCAGAGCCACTTTGGAAAACAGTTATGAAGTTCCTCAAAATGTTAAACATAGACTTGCCTTATGGCCCAGATCTATTTTTAGGTATATACCCAGGAGAAATAAAAACATATGTTTACACAAAAACTTATACATGAATGTTCATAGCAGCAGGATTCCCAACAACCTGTAGGTGGGAACAGCCCAACTGTCTTTCATCTTGTAAATGGAGAAACAAAATGGAAAAGTAGATATTCAACCCCCAAAAGGAATTGCTGAGTTTTGCTGCAACATGGATATAGCTTGAAAACATGCTAAGTAAAAGAAGCTAATCACAAAAAGCTGCATGTCAATTTCATTTATATGAAAGGTCCAGAACAGGCAGATTTGTAGAGATGAATTAGTGGTTGCCATGGGCTGGAGAAAGGAGGGACTAGTGAGTGATTTATAGTGGGTACAGGGTTTCTTTTGGTGTGGTGATGGTTGCAGAACTCTGTGAATACACTAAAGACCGTTGAATTGTATACTTTCAATGGGTAAAGTGTATGGAATGTGAGTTACATCTCAAAGTCATTTCAAAAATTATGAGAAACAAAGGCTAACTATAGCTGCAACTGGATTTGTGATTTTTTTTTTGAGACAGGGTCTCATCACTGTTACCTAGGCTAGAGTGCAGTGGCATGATCTCTGCTCACTCCAATCTCTGCCCCCCGTCCCCCCAGACTCAAGCCGTCCTCCGACCTGAGTCTCCTGAGTAGCTGGGACTGGATTTGTGATGTTTCTTCATGGCATTTTTATTTTTATTGTGATCAAGTGTATTTCTTCCAGGGGATGAGTGAGTTGTGGGTGTATTAACAGGAAACCCCAAATCTGAGTGTTTCCTGATCATCAAAAGATGAAGTTCCAGCAAAAGTACAATCTTTTGTTATCACAGTTTTCATTTCTATGAGCCAAGGGTCTCATCCTGGAGACACAGGAGTTAGGGTGCAAAGAAGGGGTTACTCACAGAGACGGGTAGCCTGCTGGCCCTAAGTGGCCTCCCTGGTTAGAAATTGCTACATTGGGGAACAAATACTTTCTGCTTAAAATCCAGCCATTTTCTGGCAACTTTCTAGGCTCCTTTAAATCGGGTTAAATTATGTCATGGTTTGGTATGATTCACTCAGCAAATGTTCTGAGCTCCTGCTCTGTGCCAGGCCCTTTGCCCTGAACAAGGACAGCAGCATTTTTAGGAGGAAAGTCTGACTTCATAAGGTCTGAGTAGCACAGCCTTCCGTGAAGGTGACTGGCAACAAAACCAGCTTTCTCAACAATCCCACCTCGCCTGTCTCAGGACCACGTCAGGGGCATTCGTCTCCCCTCTGGGAGGGAGCGGCGGCCAGTGGAAACATCTTTCTGCTTTAACATTTTTAAAAGCATATTTTAATTGACAAGTAGTTGTACTGATCATGTCCATTTTTTGTTTTCGACAGAGTCTGGCTCTGTCACCCAGGCTGGAGTACAGTAGCATGATCTTGGCTCATTGCAACCTCTGCCCCTCAAGTTCAAGTGATTCTCCTGCCTCAACCTCTCGAGTAGCTGGGATTACAGGCATGCACCACCATGACCAGCTAAAAGTTTTGTATTTTAGTAGAAATGGAGTTTCATCATGTTGACCAGGCTGGTCTCGAACCCCTGACCTCAAGTGATCCACCCGCCTCAGCCTCCCAAAGTGCTGGGATTACAGGCGTGAGCCACCGCACCCTGCCATTGTTTTGAGATGTATACGTTGTGGAATAGCAAAGTCGAGCTAGCTAACACATACATCACCTTTTTTTGTTGTTGTTGTTGTGAGAACACAATCTACTCTTAGCAATTTTCACATTGTTATTACCTACAGTCACCATGTTGTAAAGTTCTTGAACTTACTCTTCGTAGCTGAAATTTTGTATACTTTCACAAACATTTCCCAACTTTTTCCCCTTGTTTTCTTTGAAAATAATCTCCTAGGTGTTTTTGATACATATAAGATAAATTTAATGTTCTGAGAGGACTGCTTATAGACTGATGAGGGGATATAATAGTTTGAATGCTTGTCCCTTCCAAAACTCCTGTTGAAATTTAATTGTCAGGCTGGGCCGGGCACCGTGGCTCACATCTGTAATCCTAGAATTTTGGGAGGCTGAGGCAGATGGATCATCTGAGGTCAGGAGTTCCAGACCAGCCTGGCCAACATGGTGAAATCCCATCTGTACTAAATATACAAAAATTAGCTGGGTGTGGAGGTGCACACTTGCAATCTCAGCTACTTGGGAGGCTGAGGTGGGAGAATTGCTTGAACCTGACAGGCAAAGGTTGCAGTGAACTGAGATCTTGCCACTACACTCCAGCCTGTGCAATAGAGCAAGACTGTCTCAAAAAAAAAAAAGGATAAAAAAAGAAAAAAAGAGCCATTGTAACAGTACTAAGAGGTAGGACCATTAAGAGGTCATTAGGCCATAAGAGCTTCACCCTCATGGGTGGGGTTGGTACCATTATAAAAGGGCAAGTTTGGCTGCTTCTTACTGTCTCCACAGCAGGGCAGCCCTCACCAGATGCTGACACCTTGATTTAGGACTTCCCAGCTTCCATAACTTGGACCCTATAAATTCCTTCCATTATAAACGACCTAGTCTGAGGTATTCTAGTGGCACAAAACAAAGACCAGATAAATTAACTGATGAGTCACATAACAATTGGTAAACATGTAATAACTATAATCCAGCCCCTTATTCCAATATTTAGATTCAAAGACAAAATTCGGCAGGTACAACTTTTTTCTCCCTTGAGACAGAGTCTTGCTCTGTTGCCAGGCTGGAGTGCAGTGGTGCGATCTTGGCTTACTGCAACCTCCGCCTCCTGGGTTCAAGTGATTCCCCTGCCTCAGCCTCCTGAGTAGCTGGGACTACAGGTGCCCGCCACCAAGCCTGGCTAATTTTTTTGTATTTTAGTAGACACAATGATTCACCATGTTAACCAGGATGGTCTTGAGCTCCTGACCTCGTGATCCACCCCGCTTCAGCCTCCCAAAGTGCTGGGATTACATTCTTAATCCCCTTCAGTTCTATTCCATGGGTCTTGAGATTTCCATCTGTCCCTTGGAAACTCTACTCCCATGATTTCTAGTTCAGTTTTCATGCTGTGAGGGGACAATATGCTTTTGTGTCTTACACCACAGCACATTTCTGCCCTCTAAGAGCTAAATGTCAGCCATGTGGCTAAATGTGAACCACCGCACCCGGCCAGGTACAACTTATTTTATCCAGTGTCATTGAGAGCCTATTATTCTACCACCTTTAAAACAAAAACAGACTAGTCTCATGGAAGTATCCTTCCCAACCACTGTGCTCAAAATGAGAAATTTCACTTGATTTGGCCGTTTCTTGTCACCTGATCGGGTACTTGGAGGTATAGGGGAAGGTGGTTTCCCTCTGGCAATGTCTACCAGTGTCTTTCACATTAGCAAGGGTTAAAAAGCAGTACTTCTTGGAAAAAGTAGAAAGAGGCAATTAAGTGGCACAGCTATCCAATCTCTGCTCTCTGGCCTGCAGATGTTGGAGTAAGGCTTAATCAAATCTTTAATAAACAGTAGCTGACATTTAGCCCTTAGAAGGCAGAAATGTGCTGTGGTATAAGACACAAAAGCATATTGTCCATTCACCACATGAAAACTGAACTAGAAATCATGGGAGTAGAGTTTCCAAGGGACAGCTGGAAATCAAGACCCATGGAAAATAACTGAAGGGGATTAAGAATGTTCTAAGAACCAAAAATTTAGAGCCAGATAGCTAAGAACAATTGATAGTTTTCTATTTCAGACGTGAGAAAGTTGAGTTCAGAGAGTACATCTCTGCCAACAGTATCTGGATCTTCTGGTCTGAATATTCTGGGTGAAAATGGGAGTGACAGGGAACATGACATTGTTTGAATAGGCTTCTTTCCAAATAACTGCTATAACATCAGCTTCAACTTCTGGTTTCCTACCATTATTCTTGTTACCAGACCACGTAAACAAGTTCCATGTTGGTTGTTGGACTAGAGTACTGACTTCCTTTCCTAATATGAAAGGGAACTTTGTCCAAAATAAGGATCCAATAAAATGTTTCAATAAATGGGGGCTAAAGCCAAGATGCTCTTTCCAGTCACCTGCCAGCTTCCTTAGTTCTCTCAGGTTAGACTTCCAAGGTAAGCCAAGATAAATATTTCCCTGGAAAGTGATGAAAAGAATCTTAATGCTTCAAGAATTCAATTCCTAAGTTGTTGGTGACCAGCAGACCTTCAACTTCTCTCAATCTTGTTTATGTACTATAGAATTTAATTGGCCTTAACACTATTATATATAACACATTTTGAGATGTGTATACACTGGAGGATGGCTGAATCATACTAACATGAATTACCTCACTTATTTTATGAGAACCCAATTTGTAGTCACCACGGTATACAAAAGATCCCTTGAACTTATTCCTGACAGTTTGTAGCCTTTGAGAAACATCTTTCCATCTCACGCTCTGCACACAAGTAACTACCATTCTACTCTCTGCTTCTATAAATTCAAGATTATGTGTTTAAGTGAGATAATATACTTTTTCTATGACTGGTTTATTTTAACCTTTTCCTCTAAGTTCATGTCACAAATGACAAGATTTCCTTTAAGACTGAATGTAGTTCATTGTATGCATATACCACTTTCTTCATCTATCCATTGATGGAAACTTTGATTTAGTATCTCAGCTATTGTCAATAGTGCTATAATGACTATGGGAGTGTAGATATCTCATCAGCCTACCAATTTCACTTCCTTTGGATACATACACACTAGTGGGATTGCTGGCTCATGGGGGTAGTTCTGTTTTATTGAAGAATCTCCATAACATTTTCTGTGATGGCTATACTAATTTACATTCCCACCTACAGGGTTCAAGGGTTCCCTTTTCTCTACATCCTCACCAACACTTTCCTTTTTGATAATAGCCATTCTGATGGGCAGGAGGTGATCTCATTGGTTTTAATTTGCACTTCCCTAGTAAGTGAGAATGCTTAGCATCACTAATCTGTTGGCCATTTGTATATCCCTTGAGATGTCTACTCATGTCCTTTACTCATTTTTATTTGGGTTTATTTTTATTTGAGTTACATTTTAGACATTAACCCCTTATCAGATGTATGGCTTGCAGATGTTTCTCATTCTACAGCCTGTCTCTTCATTGACTTGGTAAAGCTTTCTTATGAGACAGACATGAACAAGAACACCCTGGCTAACACAGGGGAGGGAAACTGACCTAATAGGATCTGCTGTTATGGACTCAAGTGTCAAACTAGAGAGATAAGAGACAGACATATGGCCCCCTTTCAGAGCTTCACAGACAAGCATGACAAGGAGCTGACACTAGACTAATGGAAGAATTTGTTTCCAAAAATAGGTGCCTACCCTCAAGGAATTCAGGGTAGCTAGAACCGTTACACAGCTAGTATGCAGGCAAGACACACCAGGGGAAGCTGAGGCTGACAACTGTGCAGTGGAAAGCTACCCCACCATATTAGAATAGGAAGCTATGTTGCCATGTTGCTTATATGTAGAACACTTATTTACAAGATCAGTTAGCAAGAGCCACACAAGGAATAAAGTTATTTTTTCTCTAGGAAAAAAAGATACCAGGATTAATTACATTATTCTGGATTGATCAGAACAATTCTTTAGTTGGAAGGGAAAGAACTAGCGGTTTAACTAGAAATGAGTTAACTAAAGTTAAACCCATTTGGAGGACAGTGAATAAGTTTGGGGTAGCAGTCTCATGAGTTACTTGATAGAGGCTGTTTAAAATTAGATGCCTCCAAAATTGAGGTTTAATGGGGCCTCTGAGGGGAATAATCAAGTTTCTGGTTTAGCTACGAGACTATATTAAACTATAAGCTAATGGTTCAAACTGACTTCTCTAGTAACTCAACTTCAAGCTAGATTTTGGCCAGGGACTATTCAGAGACGTTTTAAGTCTTTCCTTGCAACACTTTCTCTGATCAGACTAACTTCTAAGATTGTTAGAAAACCAGTAACACTATCTGCAGAAATATGCTCTGTGGAATTACGCATTCTGAAAAAGGTTTCGTGGTAAAATAAGGGAAATAGATTTTGCTCCCTTTGAAGGCATACCATGGTAATATAAACAGTCCCAGAAACCCTGCTAGAGAATCTGGCAAGTCCTCGGTAGAGGCTTAAGTACCAGGGTTTTCTTCAAATGCAGTGTCTATCGGTTAGTACACGTGTTACTTTTTTGAGACAGTCTTGCTCTGTTGCCCAGGCTGGAGTGCAGTGGCCTGATCTCAGCTCACTGCAAGCTCCGCCTCCCGGGTTTACGCTGTTTTCCTGCCTCAGCCTCCAGAGTAGTAGGGACTACAGGCGCCTGCCACCTCACCCGGCTAGTTTGTATTTAGTAGACAGGGTTTCACTGTGTTAGCAAGGATGGTCTTGATCTCCTGACCTCATGATCCGCCCATCTCGGTCTCCAAGTGCTGCAATTACAGGCTTGAGCCACCGCATCTGGCCCACTACCCTCCTCTTACAGGGGCAAGTGACCTATATGCCAGGTTCTGTGTTAAAGCTTTTTCCTCTTTTGGAAACTCATTCCTGGCTAGTCAGGTCAGTTGCATTTAGAGAACTCTATACACTGGCTTTGTTTTAGAGGGATAGGCTAAAAACTTATGCCCATATCCATTTCCTCATAGAAAAAGATGAGACTTAGCAATTCCCTTCTCCCATTTACCAAACTTTGTTTCCTTGAATCATCTGACATTTGTCAGAGTTGCTGAGGAAGCCTTCCTGTTCATTGCCAATGCCTACTATGCTGCTTATATAGCCAATATACATTTTAATTGAGTAGACTTGAGTCATACAGCAACTAGCTAGAATAGCTCCCTGCCAGCAGCAGCTGTTGAGCACTTGAAGTTTGGTTAGAATTTTAGTTTAAAACAGGTACTATATTCAGCTATTGGAAAATAGTTGGCTGTAAGTTTTCCCAACAATCTAATATCTAGAAGTACATAGTATTTCCAATTAATGTTTAACATTCAAAATTTGTTGTGAGTATATTCAGAGATTGAATAGGGAAGCAAAACCTGGAATATGTTATGATATTCAATATTAAGTTTCATCTGATCACCAAGTTCTATTTGTACTTGAGTTGTTTAACCTAGTCACCAAACACTACCCCACTGCAGTCAGAGACTATTCTCTAAATGTCTGACCTCAACACAGGTCAACAGACAGACCTTTGCATGTAACAGCCATTATCTCCCCAAGTCATTATCATTCCATAAGCCTAAGACAACCCTTTGTCAAGCTGTACCGGTGCCTACCACTGGCAACTAGTCTTTCTGAGGAACTGAGTTTTCTGTACCATAGGGAGTTAAGGGTACAAAGTTAGTGCTAAAACTTGAACTGGAGTCTATCTTTTGTTGCTCAAGTGGCCCTGGGCAAGTTATTTGACTTGTATCTGTCCCAGATTCTAGACATGGGGGATGAATGAATACTATGATATTTTCATGAGGCTCAAGATGTTAACACCAAGCTTCTAGGATAGTTTGTTGCATAAAAACCATGTATCCCTGTAAGGTCAGGGTTTACATCCAGATTAGCAATTTGAAGTAGGGTTGGCTTGATTACAAAGCAGCTGTTCAGGAGTATAACACCTTTAGCTTGCTGAAAGGTCAATTTAGAAGTTATTCCCTGAAAAATAAGTAGGCGAAGTTGATCAAACCAGGATTAGTTTCAGAACTTCAGTGAGAATAGGGAGTACTGCAGAGTATGGCTGACCAGCAGCATCAGTTACAAGAAAGTTCCTTAAACAGGACATTTGCCTTGAGAAGTCAGTGATGATATCCCTACCACCCCCCCCGCTTTTTTTTTTTTTTTTAAGTCTTAGTTCTTAAGACTAGGAAACTAACTTGTCAGTTTGGCTCAAAACTAGGTCTCTGATGATCAAGGCACCTCCAGTTGGCCAATCGATAATCAGATACCTTTAGTCACTGTTCTAGACATTGGTTTAAGTCTGGTGCTCAGACCAGGGAAGATCAGCATCATCTAGGAAATGGTTAGAAATGTGAGTTTAAGCCTTTGTCCAGACTCACTGAATCCAACGCTGAGAATGGGACCAGTCATCTGTTTCTACCAGCCCTCCCGTGATCCTGAGGCACACTCAAGTTTGAGAACCAGCTATCTAGATTCATAATTAGTTTTACCCTAGTTTCATTGATCTTAAGGAAGAATTTCATTCTGTGTTCTGACCTAAGACCTCTGCTAAGTCTGAAATTTTTGTATCAGTTTTTATTCTATTCTCAGTTGAGTTATACTGCCAAGCTTAAGAGATAAAATGACATGAAGAGATGAACTAGACTGAAAGTAACCTTTTACCTTTCAAATGAGAAGCTCAGCACAGGCTGGGAGTACAGTCTGGTTTTATTGACATGTTTGGTCTGGACAATTCAGCTGTCTCTTGATAGCCAAGTAGGATACTAATAAGCCTCCAAGGATTAAGGTCCCAGAAAGACCTGCCACCCACAGAACTTTTGAGTCTACAGGAGCACCTGGAGGATGGAAAGGTAGATTAATGTATGCTAAAACCAAATGATTCAGTGTCCTGACAAAGACTAGCAGTCTTCTGCTATAGGAAGGTCAATTTCTTTTGACTAGAACACAAGGGGTAGAAAGGAAGAATTCGGTTTGACTGGTAGTTTGGTTCACTAGTTAGATCTCCTCCCTCCTGGATACTTACGGAGCTTTTCTGGAGGGTCCTTAGTGGCTTGGAGTAGAATCATGGGGCCTTTGCTAGAAACACTAGCAGTAGTGTTCTGAAAAATGGTGCCTGAATTTCTTCCTGTTAGAGAAATGAGACCTAGTAATTCATTAGTTTTTGCACCCATAGAGCAGGGATAGAAAATGTTTTGGTACAAGGCCAAGTCTCTATAAAGCTTGGTTCTATGCCTTAAAAAAAAACCTCATTAAGTGTATTAATACATACTTGAACAATTGAGATTTTGTATCTGATGCCATTACCTTAGTTTCACCAGGACTTTGCTATAAAGATGTTAGAAACTATCCCTCAACTGCCATGCTTTTCTAAACAGTCCTTTGACAGTAACATGTTTATAATTCAGAGATCTTTCCCTGTGATTCAAAGGTAACTAGAACAGAACTTGGAGGCTGAGGTGCAGAGAAATTTGATGAGTTTAGTTCTGGTTTTCAAATGAAAAAACAATTTGATTCACTTGAAATATAAATACAGTTTTATGTTTTCTGTATTCCATGTCGTATTAAGATGGCAAGTGGAAGAATGGGAAACAAAGACATGCAGGTGGACTGCGAGGAGGAAAAATATTTCTGGAGTTTGAGAGCAGCCCAAGCAACATAGCAAGATCCATCTCTATTTAAAAAAAAAAAAGTGGCCGGGTGTGGTGTCTCACGACTGTAATCCCAACACTGGGAGGCCGAGATGGGTGGATCACCTGAAGTCAGGAGTTCAAGACCAGCCTGGCCAACATGGTGAAACCCTGTCTCTACTAAAAATACAAAATTAGTTGGACTTTGTGGCACATGCCTATAATCCCAGCTACTCAGGAGGCTGAGGCAGGAAAATCATTTGAACCCGGGAGGCAGAGGTTGCAAGCAAGCCAAGATCTCACCATTGTACTCAAGCCTGGGCAAAAAAAAAAACTCCCTCTCAAGAAAAAAAAAAAGATAAGCTGGGTATAGTGGAATATGCCTATAAGTCCTAGTTACTTGCGAGGCCGAATTAGGCGGATCACTTGAGCTCAGGAGGTTGAGGCTACCATGAACTATACTCATGCCATTGCACTCCAGCCTGCATGACAGAGCAAGAACTGGTCTCAAAAAAGAAAGTATAGAACTGTTTTAATTCTACTTCTTTTGCCAGTTGTAGGACCTTAATCTAAGGTGGTTTCTTCTTTAAAAGTAGGGATAATATGCATTTTTGGAGATGTTAAAGTATTTAATGTTGTACTTTGCATAATAAGCACCATTTAGTTACTATGAGTTTTTCTAGAAGGGACTTAAAGCTTCAGAGGTCATGAATGCCAACTCAGAGGCTAGACAAGTACAGGTTGAATCAGGTAGACATACAGACACATTGACTTAGAAGCATTGGCCCCAACCAACTAGAGACCACATTCTAGGTCCACTCATTCTACTTATAGATCTTTAGGCTGCATTGCCAGACCTGTCAAGCAGGTTTAGACATGTTTACTATCCAGGTGTATCTTGTTAAAATGAGACATAAGATGGCCATAAACTGCCTTGGTTTGTGCATGAATTCAAGTTCATATGGAAAAAGCTAAGGTTGAGGGTTACCCGAACATTTATAGCTTATCTTAGACATGGGATTCTGGGAAGCTAGTCACCTTTGTTCTGTGGCACTGCAAGTAATTAGAGAAGCCTTAGTAAGATGAATCTTCAGTTTGAGTTGTTTAGCTAGAGACTAGGAAAGGTTAGACATGGGACTCAAGATTCCTTCAAGTCTGTCCTCTAACATACAATCAGCTTAGATACTCACGACTGAGATCAGGACAGGTTACCACACAGGATGGTGTCTCAGCAGGCTGGCAGACTGACACGCTGCAGTGCAGATGCACCTGGGAGCCAACAGAATTCAGATCATTTGTAGTATCACCATGCTACGTGTCTCTAAACCTGCTTTGTCTCCCCAGGAAGAGGTTCAGGAAGTTATCGGAAAATTGATATGGTCCAAGTTGATATCACAACAGCACTAAGGAACTAGAGTCCAATTGACAGATGCCACTCATGTGATTGGTAACAAGGGTTGCTCTGAGTACCAACAGCCAGCATTAAAGGGCTTCCTTGGCTGCAGAGTAATAGGATATGGAAACAGTTGTAAGTTGGGGAGGTTCAGAGCCCTGGTGAGGGTCATGGAAGGGAACATCCTACCGGTCCCCTGAGGGCCTGTTTCTCCGCTGTAGGGTCCACAAAGCTGAAGGTGAAGATGCTGAAGCGCTGGTAGTGAGAGGGAAATGGAAGATCCAAGGCTTTCTGGACAGGGATCAGCTGGGTCTGATAGTTGTCTCCAATGTAGGGGCAGCTAGACCAAGAGACCCAGCAGTCAGGATGGGCTTGAGAGTCTCAGCACCGGTGCATGAAAGAACCACTTACCCCTTTACCAGGATGGGCCACTGTGGCTGACTCAGGGGGTCTGTGCTGGGTGTTGCCCAACACTGATGTAGGAGCAGCCCCAGGGAGGGGTCTGTTCTGTGAAGGATGGAGACCTCCACGTAGATGGGATCCCGAAGCAACTTCACCACGGGGTAGTCACCAACACCATAGTAGGAGCCATAGTTTTTATCTGCAAGAGGCAGAAATAAGGATTTAAAGTAGTAACCTCTCAGTGACTTGAGGGACTCTCATCCCCTTAGATAGCCCCAAGCCGCTTAAGTGTCTTGTTACTAAGTTAGGGTCTTCATGCCCCAGAAGACTGGATTTAGACTATATGCCAGATACTCCAGCCAAGGGGGTCATACCTTTGGCAATCTGAAGTTCCAGAGTGAGGGGTCCAGGCTGGGTCTCAGGAAAGGGTGGTGGGAGAGTAAAAACCTGGACCTCGATTGGGAGAGAGTTGCTACTTACTGAGTAGCTGCAGCTGACATGGAGCCTGCAGAGAAACAAGATTTTAGCTAGTTGGTTGTGGGAGAGGCAGGTGTCAGTTATACACATCCTTTCTTTTTAACTCAAGGAAAACATTAAGTGCTAGACAAGTTTATAAGTATGATGGATGTGGTTCCCACCCTGCTGGGAGCTGTATTTTAGCTGGAGAGACCAATATGCAAGTAGGACCAATGTTTGAATTGGAGATAAGCACACAGAAATAAAGATGCATCATGACAAACAGATACCTACTGTAGAGCAGATCAGGGAAGACCTTAGAGGTACCTTGATATGAAGGTGAAAGAAAATAAACTTGAGGTAGATGGAGAGCCTCAGCCAATATAGAGCAAAGTCTGGAGGCAAGGAAGTGCTTGAGGCCCTTTGAGAGTTCCATAGAAGAACCAGGCTGCAATCTGGGAACAGGGAGTGAGGGACTGAGAATGTTCAGAGTGAACAGGCTGGAGATGAAGTAGGAGCTGTTTTATGCAGGGTCCTGATGTTCATCTTAAAGCTTTGTTTTTTCCATGGCTTTAAGGTGTGTGATATGATAGACCTAAGGTTTTAGAGGAATTCTTTTGGCTACAGCATGGACAATGGAGAAGGCCAAGATGTAAAATGGAGAAATGTAGGCTAAAATGAAGAATGGAGAAGGCCAAAATGAGAAAAAAATCGTTACGTGAAATAGCAGAACTCTAGGTGAGCTTGAGACTTAGGTCGGGTTGGAGACAGCAACACAGATGGACTTAAGTAATGGGCAGTGAGATTGGCGAACCAAGGTAGCAGACAGGTTCTCCCAGTACTGAGGAGTGCTCATTTGTGGATTCAGGGCTTACCCGAGAATGCCCACTTTATGGAAGAGGGGAAGTCATTCTGGTCAAGCAGGGCCAGGTTACGCAAGCCCTTACCTGAAGATGCTGTCACGAGTGACAGAGCCGCGGCTCCCATTTTTCACATCCCTAGTTGCCACCAGTTCATTTTCATATACTGCTCGGTCTCCAGTGATCTACAGGAACAGATGGAGAAATCTTGATCATTTCTGTTAGCGTTACGCTGCTTGACTCGCATCTGGTCTAAGTCCTCAGCAATGCTACCCTGTTGTATGTTACATTTCCTATTCCTTCAGCAGAGGCGAGAACACATAGCAGTGACATCCTGGCAAGTTATCACTTTGCCTTATTTCAGGACAAAGGAATTGGAAGGGGAATTTGAGTACCTAGAAGAGGCAGCTGAAGCACTACCAATTCCAGTCAGCATCCCTGCTGGTTTCTTCTCTATGGCTTGGTAAATGACAGCCTCATAGCTAGATCACAGCTGTGATGCTCTTAGCTGAACACCCAGAAGAGATTAACTTTTTCAGTGATGAGGCGTTCTCCTGCCCTAGAGACTCTCCCAAACTAAGCAGTAGTCACAAGTATCCTTCATGGCCAGCGTATTTCAGCCCTCCCCTACTAGTCACTACGACGTTCCCACCCGACTTCCAGAGCCAGAAACGAAGCCCAACTGCTCACCCGTCTTGTGGTGCCACAGGAAGTAAATGGAAACTGGAACAGAACAAAAGCTTGTGTTGCCATCACAGGGTTACACGCACTGTCATTCCTAAGGGCCAAGCGCACAGAATCCAAGAGCAGTGGTGGTGAGGCCACGTTCCGAGACACAGCGATGGAGAAATGGCCCTCTCGGGTACAACGCAAGGTCACTGAAACAGAGCAGCTGTGCTGAAGGCAGGTCATCTCTCCCATTAAGGGGAGAACCAGATGAAAGTCTAACCACTTACTTTTAATCCCACTGAGAAGCTGGGTGTTCCCAGCTGATGACCTCAGTGCAAGATCAGCCACCCAGTTTAACCCAGGCTCTAAATGAGCTCCTGGGGTTGAGTCTTACCTCCCCAACTTATTGTGCGACCTCAGGCAAGGTATTGCGCCTCCTTCAGTTTCATTTAAGAGGGGAATAGTAGCTCCTACCTCATTTTGCTTGTCAGTTAAGATTAAGATCTTAGAATAGAGTGTGCAATGTATTAGGTTGGTGCAGAAGTAATCCCAACTTTTGCCATTGTGGCAAAGGCTGTGATTATTTCTGCACGAACCTATAATACTCTATGAGGTTGAATTTATGTTAGAAAACCTCAGAGCAGGATTTGAAACATGCAGAAAGCAACAGCCTTGAAGTGAGGCTCCCTAAACAATCCCAGAGTATCAGCCAAAGTCGCTATTCCTTGGAGAAAAGTTAAGTTTCTGTCAATTAGCAGTATCTGGCACTAGCAATTATCTGGCACATAGCCTTCAAGTCTAAGTGTTATTGGCTTTATATCTGGATTCTGGGAGAATGGACAGTGGAAACTGTAGAAAGGTCTGTTACTTTGGGATCCAGTGTTCTTGGATGCGTGGCTACATGGCAGCCTGCTATCACTTACGTTTGCTTTCTGAGCAAACCCCTCCTCCGGATTTCACTGTAATTGGCACACTTCCTCAGCTGGTTTCAGAGGTGTGCTCAATTACTCACCGGTGTTTCCGTAGTAGCAGGAATTCACCTCCTCAGAGCTGTAACAGCAGCCTAGCCCCTCACAGTCTCCTCGAGAGATGGGTGAAGGTGCACATGGCAGCCTGTCCCGCGCTGGGATGGAGTCACACCAGTCAGTATCTGGAGCATCTCGGGCTAGGTTTTGAAAAAGAGTAAGTCAGGTTAGGTAATGGAAAAGTTAGTCTTGAATACCATTTTGATACAAGTCATTAACTTTGGATTCCTGTAGATATGTAGATGATTGAAATAGGTGTATCTATTCCATATTGTAGATACAGTCTTGAGTGGTTACATGTTGTAGATTAAGTCTTGGGAGGTTGTCAACATTAAGTCACCTTGTAAGAGTGCCCTGACATTAGTTTTTTTAAAATTAAAAAATGCCAACAAGATTGGTAGACGCAGTGGGGGCTTCTTACTCCTTCAAGTAACAATCCTTCTGTTCTGTAGAGGCGTTTCTCAAGTCTTAGTTTGGATATGAGTTATCTGAAGATTGTTTTTGAGTTCAGGTCTGGTTCAGAACTGGGGTAGGACCTGTGAGTCCTCATTTTGTTAGTGCTGCCGATCCTGGCTATGTATTGGGAAGGAAGGCAGGTGAGAAGAGGGAATTGAAAGTTTGAGTCTGTTCTGACTTTGAGGATGGGCTCTCAGTCAGGCGAGACTTTCTGAAGTTGAGTAGGCATCATACTTCCTACTGTTTCCTTAGGGAAATAATCAGATACCCCTCCAGCTGGTGGGATGGGAGACCTGGGTCCTATTCTCAGTGCACGTCTAGCTCTGTGGAGGTGTTGTTCCAAGTTCCCTTACTAGCTTCAGTTTTCTTTCCTATCATTCTCCCCATGGGTGAAAAACTCCTGGTTCTGGGAGTTCTTTGAATCCCAGTCACTCACCAGTGATAGGCCCTTGGGCAAACTTCCTGACAAGAGATAGGTTGGGTGGTTGGGTTTTTTTTTTTTTTTGAAACGAGTTTCACTCTTGTTGCCCAGGCTGTAGTGCAATGGCACGATCTCAGCTCACCGCAACCTCTGCCTCCCAGGTTCAAGCAATTCTCCTGCCTCAGCCTCCCAAGTAGCTGGGATTGCAGGCATTCACCACCACACCTGGCTGATTTTGTATTTTTAGCAGAGACAGGATTTCTCCATGTTGGTCAGGCTAGACTCGAACTCCTGACCTCAGGTGATCCACCTGCCTCGGCCTCGTAAAGTGCTGTGATTACAGGCATGAGCCACTGCACCTGGCCAGCAGTAGTGTTTGCAGCACTAGGTTAGGATTAGGGAAAGTAACACCTGAAGTGCTTACACCCACAGTGCCTCGGCATTGAGGAATCTCAATTGGTAGTTATTCTAAGGATTGCCCATGGAGGTGAGAGTTGGGACATGATCCTTCCTTCATTAGTGTCAGGTGTCACTGCACAGAACCGGTCAGAGAGAACCAAGAGCACTTTCACCCCTCCCAGATCCTGAGAGCTTCCAGCCTTTACCTAGAAGATCCATAGGACACTTGAGCAGCTTCCTCTCTGGAACCATCTTGTGTTCAGCCGCACCCACTCCTTCAACTCCGACTGGCATGATGTAGTGGGAGTCCTGGAGAGACAGGCCCTTGGGAGTCAGCCCGGATGGTAGCATGAGGGGCTTCACTCAGTGTCCCTGGCCACTGGGTCATACTCACCCACTCAGTGACATAGCAGTTGCTATAGGTTGCCTCCAACACCACGGAGCTGCCCAGACCCTTTCTTATCCAGGTGCCACAGTCAGAGTCATTCTGTAGCTTGTGCAGCAGCCCTTGGTTGTCTGGAGGGGTGGGGAAGAGGTAAAAAGACAGCAGTCAGTCTCCAGTGCCAGAAAGGACAGTCAGCCTTGCCATTAAACCCCAAGAAGCAACTGTCAATTAGAGGAAAAAGAGGGAAATCAGATTCAGATCAGACGTAGTTATAACTTAGACAATTTCTTTTGCAGAAAGATGCGACAGGCTCAGAGGGGGAAAGTATCAGGACAGGAAGGTAGGGGAGATGTCTTAGGTAGTAGAGGAGACATCATTGCTTGGCTAAGCAAGACAAGTCATCAAACTTACCCCAAGTTATTAGTACAGGAGGAGAAGTTGCCTCCTGACTGAGGTTTACAGCAAACTGGAAGCTCCACAGCCCACAATGGAGCACACTGGAATAACCTGGTGCCTCAGGCTTATGCTGACCACTCAAAACGAGAGATAATGAAACACACAGCAAGACACACTGCAGCAGCCGCATAATGCTACCAGGAGTTCCTACCGGCCGCAGGCTCTCCACCTTCTCTCCAAGAGCCAGGGGTCTGCCTGCCCAGATTCCTTTATGTACAGAAGGCAGGCTTGGTTTCAGCTGCACATCTTTGTGACACTCAGGTGGGATGCTTTTAGAAAGGGTAATTCTTCTAGCCTCATTTGCTTTGGGGCACAGTCTGCAGCTGCCTCACATTAAATACCACCATCCAGGCAGACTTCAGAGCCCAAGAAAAAGGTAGTAACTTTTAGCTAACAGAAAAGAAAGCAAGCAAGCTTCCTCAGGGTTGCTCAGTGTAGCATTTGTTCCACTAGTTTGTTGAGCTTATTGACTTCAGAAGACCTCCCTCTAGAATTTTGCATATTTGGGTGTGAAACTGCCGTCTATGAGCTATGGGGTCTGGGTACACTATGAACTCTCTGAATCTTGGTTTGCTCATCTGTAAAATGGGACTGCTATCTCCTGGCAGTGATGTGCTTTAGGATTAAGCGAGAGATTCTATGGCAAGTGCCTGGCACAGGGTTTGGCCAAGCAGTGAGTGCTCAGTCAACATTGTTGGGTGAGAGTTGGGGCCCTTGAGAAGCCTTGTCACCTTCTCCACCCATTCTAGAAAAGTTTCTGTACAATTAGAGCCTGTCTTGAAATTCTAGAAAAATCTAAGCTTGTTTCTTGAGAAAGATTGATTTTGAACCCTTTCTTGGTCCTTAGAGGGAATCCTACCACAGCAATTTTTCAACAAATTCCAAAGCGTTTCATTGCCATAACTGTCCTACGGTGCTTCCCCACAGAATCTGGGGGAAATGTGGATTAGGTCATGAATTCCTCAAACTGGTTCTGCCTCTTACAGCTATTTGAAAATTTTATCATTTGGCTATGTTTCAGGCATATTTCATAAAGATGTCAGGGTTTCTTGCTTGCTTTCTACATTTTTGTTTTCCACATAAGCTACAATTTATATACTTTGGTCACTCTTTAGGCTAGAGTGTCAGACCAGATTATAGAGGAATTCTAAGAGATTTGGGGACGAATGGATACATTCCCCACTGGAGAGGCGAGAGTGTGGAAATTTGTCTTCTGCAGTCTTCCACCAATATTCCCAAGTTGTTCCCCTGATTGTATTTAGACTGATATTTCTCAGTTGACTAAAAATTGTAGTCAAAGCACTGAGAATGTGTACCTAGGTATCTCTAGTTCTCTTCAACTAATCACAGAGGACAAATAAGCATGTGTCTTCCTGGGAAAATTGGTGGCCCTTTTAACCACATGATGAAAAATGACATTGCAGGAATGCTGGACTCTGCCCTCAAAGACAGATGCGGCTTCCCTGACACCCTCCACCTGGATTAGGTGCTCACCACTGGGTTATTACACGCATTTACTCACAGGATTTGCCATGTTGGATTGTAATGACCTCTTTCTTGTTCAGTTTGCCTACTAGAAGCACGTAAGGCCAGGACTGTTTCATTTGTCACTGCATCCTGAGTGCCTTGGATGTAGGTTCTCTGAGTAAAGACTGAATCAATGAATATGCTTTCATTAGTGGCCATGTCCTAGGGCTAACCCCCTTGAAAATGTAGTTTCCAAACCTCACTGGTACAAATTCATTTCCTTTATGATGAGCTCAAACTCATAACCCTTAAGTATTTTTCCTTCAAGTAAATATCATGTGATTGCACATATAAGAAAGAATCTGAGGATCTGACTCATGCGAGATGTCTCAGGAGTTAAAAGGCCAATCTCCTGACCAGACTTACTAATATTGCTTTATGCCGAGACCAGCTCAGTCGGTCAGACCCTAACCCAGCGGTGCTAGAGGAATTAAAGACACACACACAGAAATATAGAGGTGTAGAGTGGGAAACCAGGGGTCTCACAGCCTTCAGAGCTGAGAGCCTCGAACAGAGATTTACCCGCATATTTACTGACAGCAAGCCAGTGATAAGCATTGTTTCTATAGATTATAGATTAACTAAAAGCATTCCTTATGGGAAACAAAGGAATGGGCCGAAATAAAGGGATGGACTCTGGCTTCTTATCTGCAGCACGAGCATATCCTTAAGGCACAGATCGCCCATGTATTGTTTGTGGTTTAAGAATGCCTTTAAGCAGTTCCCCCGACCACCCGCCCTGGACGGGCCAGGTATTCCTTGCCCTCATTCCGGTAAACCCACAACCTTCCAGCGTGGGCGTCATGGCCATCAGGAACATGTCACAGTGCTGCAGAGATTTTGTTTATGGCCAGTTTGGGGGCCAGTTTTTGGCCAGATTTTGGGGGGGCCTGTTCCCAACAGCTTTACAAAGTAGTGAAAAGTCAAAGAGAGTTACTTCTTTTGCTCATACTTGGAGGCAATATAGTATACTGTGTCATGTGAGTTTTGACAATGAGTGGACTTGGGTACAAATTCTGACTGTTACTCTGCAACCTCTGTCAATGTATTAACCTCTTTCTCTCAGTTACAGTTTTTATATCTATAAAATAGGGATAATAACATGGACAGTATTATTACAACAGATGATTAGATGAAATAGTGTATGTACAGTGCTTGTTGCATAATTGCTACATTGTTACTAACATCAACAGGACCAGCCTGGGAGATGAAGGTGAGAAGGGTGGCAAATGGAAAGCAAATGTCAGGCAGGGCACTCATTTGATCTGCAGGGAGTCTGAGGAACAGCCTGTACTCGTGAGCCTGCATTCCTAAATGAGGTCCTGTGTTTACACAATGAAGTTGAAAAATCACAAAGTCTGGAACTATGTGGAGCTATCTCGAAGTCCACCTGGGATCACACCCATCTCTCTGATGCTGCAGAGGGTCAAAGATGGATCCCAAGATAATGCTGGCAGGGCTGGGGTTAGGTAATTTTATGCTCGTTCCTCTGCTGAATCTTCCAAGAACATCATCACTTCATTTCAGGATGAGAAAATGCACTGATAATGTGTGATCCACCTTGAGGAGCCCCAGGCTTAACAGAAAAACATCCTACCCACTATTACCACAACATGAATGCTCTGTCCTTTGAATCTGAAGGGGCAAATGCTGTTCTTTGTCTTCTCTTATGTTAGAATCACCCAGTCATTTAAAAGTTGTTGTAGTGCCATTACAAACAGAATATGAGACATCCAACCTGTACAGACTTATCAAAAGCCCCATAGTCATGGTAGTATTCATGTGACCCACATTTTATAGGCGAGCTTAAGGATTCCCTGCTGTTCCTTACTAAAGACTTGGGAGTCCTGCGGCTGAAGCTAAGCTGCTCATTCCTCATTCATTCGCTGATCTGGCCACTCAGGTCACGAGGGCAACCTGTGTAATTGGGGAAAGGCAAACAGTGATTTCCAAAAACCTTCTTCAGTCTGGTCATATTTACATTTGAGTGTTTCATTTTAAACTGCAGAATAGGGACATAACCCCACGAGGTCTGGATAGCATGGAGCTCTTGTACAATGCTTTCTGGCCATGGAGTACAGACTCCTCGTCTGGCATTAACAGCGATTGCCCCACTGTGACTGGAGCAGGGTCCTCCTAACTGGAGGGTGAAGTACCAAACAAGGCCCCAGGAAGCCCACTTCAAGTGTGGAGAAGCAATAATCAAAATTATCCCTCAAATATGGAGGGATGATTAGACCATTGTTGTGTTAATCAGTAATTAGGGAGCAAGGACGGCGCATCCAGCTGCTCTCTGCATGTGGTGGAAATTAGGACGCTTCTCTTCTGAAGGAAGATGTCAAACTTAATTTACTGTAAGTACTTACACGGTTTTCCTTTTCAACAAGCAAGAATGAAGTGTAATTCAGAATCAGTTGAGATGACTTCCATTACTGGGTCTCTTATTTCAATGCCTCTTTTGTGTCCAAGTTACAAGACCTGTCTCTAAAGTGTCTCCTGTGCTGACTGCACAGCACCTGCTCTGTTCTGATGTCTCTCCCCTCCTGTTTCACGCGTTCCTTTGCCATGATGGGTGGAAAATCACCATTCCCTTTCACAGGCAGGGGGAGACCCTACTGAATGGGTAGTTGGATTTTGAGAGAGATGTCAGTATGGTTAACCCTTGAACAATGTAGGGGCTGGGGTGCCAACCCCCCGTGCAGCCAAAAATCCACGTAGAGTTTTTTGGTCCCCCTCAAATGTAACTAATGTAATTGCCTGATGGGTTTGTCCTACTTGCTGCACAGTCAAGATCAATTCACTGAGACTATGGCATTGCAATGAGGAAAGAGTATAATTGATGTGAGACCAGCCACACGAGAGACTCAAATCAGTCTCCCTGAAGGCTTGGAGGTTAGGGGATCATCAAGCATACTTTGGTGGGCAGGAGACTAAGGAACAGGTGCTGTTGATTCATTGGGATGCAGTCTTAGGGGTATGGAAAATGGTCCTTGTGCACTGTGTTCGCTTCTGGATCACGGGGCCACAGGACCAGTTGGATCACGAGTCACAAGTCTGCCTTTGGGTGGGGGGTCAGTCAGTTGCCAGAATGCAAAAGCCTGAAAAATGCCCCAACATATCAATCTTAGGTTCTACAGTAGTCATGTTATCTGTGGGAGAACTGGAGGAAGTTATACATCTCATGATGCACAGTACAATATGCCTGGTTATCGGTAAGTACACCTAGGTCTTAGCAGAATTCCAGCCCCTCTCATCCTAACCTTGTAGACTTTCATTAGTCTTACAAAGGTGGTTTAGTTTTGGGAAGGGTTATTATGAACGCTGCTTTAAGGTTAAATCATAAACTAAATTTCTCCCAAAGTTAGTTTGGCCTACTCCCAGGAATGACCAATGACAGCTTGGAGGTTAGACGCAAGATAGAGTCAATTATGTCAGATTTCTCTTCATAATTTTGCAAAAGTAGTTTCACTAATAGCCTATTGTTGACCAGAAGCCTTATCAATAACATAAACAGTTGATGGACACATATTATGTATATGTATTATATTATATACTGTACTCACAATAAAGCTAGAGAAAAGAAAATGTTATTAAGAAATCATAAGGAAGATGATATATGTTTCCTATTCATTACGTGGAAGCGGATCACCATAAAGGTTTTAATCTTTGTCATCTTCACATTGAGTATGAAGAGGAGGGGTTGGTCTCGCTGTCTCAGGGGTGGCAGAGGTGTATATACCTGTGTAGAAGTGGACCCATGTGGTTGAAACCCGTATTGTTCAAGGGTCAACCGTATGTTGATATTCCTATTTCTGAAAGTGAAAGAAGAGATTAAGAAAGAGGTAGGAGACTAAGTTGCTAAAGAAAGAAAAAGAGCTAAAATTTAAAATTTCTGCACTGAAAGTCCTGACTTCACCACAATGCAATATATCAATGTAGCACAATTGCATTTGTACCCCGTGAACATATGCAAATAAAAAATAAAAATTAAAAAATAAAATAAAATTAAGGACTTTGGGGTGGAGAATTACAGATAAGGTTAATGTAAAATTTCTGGTGCAGACGGACTGTCTCTGTTGAAGTTCATGCCCTTCCCCCACCTTTAATTATACCATCTACTTAAGTTTGGATCATGTTCTCTCCTCTCTAGACCATGCAGTTGACATGTTGTCTTTACAGGTGACAGTAAGTTTTGAGCACCATAGACCAGTAGGGTCTCCTCCAACATACCATATCTATCAAAGCATATAATTGTCATGGGTTCTAATTCTAACTTTTAAAATACTAACAGAAGGGGGAAGACCCTGACTCTAATGATTTCAAGCAGTGTTCTTAGAATTTCTGTAGACACGGCATTTAAAGTGGCTCCTGCTCAATTATTAATTATTTGTGCAAGCCTGTGGGAAATTACTCCTCCTCTCAAGATCAAGACAAAGTGGGCAGAAGGAACAAAGTTTATGGCCAGATTGACTGACAGCTGGGCAGGCCCGAGATTGACAGGTGCCACTGCACCACTGATTGGCTTTTCATTTGAGTGTGGGTGGTAACAGCTAATTTTATACTGTCATCCAAAGAACAAGGGAACCCCTGGGAAACATATCCTCTTTTTCATTACCCAAAAAAATTACAAAACAAATCTTTCCACGCAATTGTGGTTGAGAATGAGGGCTATTACTCTGATTACAAAGGCTACTTCATAGGACAGCAGGCAACATGTGGATATACTATTTAAAATGACAAATGCCAAGATGTGTGTGGTATGTGTGGGTGTGTGCCTGTGTGTATGTAAAGAATTTGAAATTGCCTTCTGCAACAGTTTACTAGGGCTGCCCTAACAAAGTACTGCTGACTGGGTGACTCAGAACAACAGAAGTTTGTTGTCTCAAAGTGCTAGAGGCCAGAAGTTTGAGACTAAGCTGTCAGTGGGGCCATGAAACCTATAGGTTTCAACCTTGTATCTTTATCTTCCGGTGCTTGCCAGAAACCCTTGATATTCCTTGGCTTGTAGTTGCATCCCTCTGATCCTGGTCTGTATACATCAGTGTACTCCCCGTGCCTTCACAGTCTTCCCTTTGTGTGTATCTGTCTCTGTGTTCAAATTTCCTCTTTTATGTGGACACCAGCAGTACTGGATTAAGGCCTACCCGAATGACCTCATTTTAACTGGATTACCACCATAAAGACTCTGTTTCCAAATAAGGCTACATTCTGAGGGACGAGGGGGTTAGGACTTCAAAATATTTTTGTTGGGGGAGATATAATTCCACCTTTAATACCTTGTAAGCTGTTTTGAAATTGCACCAGCCACGTTAATCTTTGTTTGGGCTAGACATTTTTTTTTTAATGGTGAAATGAAAACAGTGTATCTTTCCTTGTTAAAATTCCTTTTGAAAATTCCCAATCTTGCCTTGACTAAACTAAAGGGATTTTGTAATTCTTTTTCGTTTAGAGGGAAGGGATCAGTTATGCACCCAATGGCTGCATTGGTTGGTACTAGCGGCTGTTTCAGTTTAGAGAGTGGGCACACCTGGTGAGGTGGGGTAGTTCAAAAGTAGAAAATTTAGGAGGAAAGGTGCAGGTCATGTGACAGCTGTTCTTACTTTGGTCATTGCTTTATGCCTGATAACTATTCTAGCACAATTGCTCTCAGCTAACTGGAGTTGACTGGGTAATTAATTCACGAAGGTTTTGAGTCTGATGATACCTTATATCATCATACCTTGGTATCTGTGAGGGATTGGTTCCAGGACCCCCGAGGATCCCAAAATCTGCGCACACCCAAATCTGGCAGACAGCCCTGCAGAATCTGCATATGGGTAAAGTTAACCCTCATCCGTGGGTTTCATATCTCATGAATACTGTATTTTCCATCCACATTTGCTTACAGATGTGGAACCCATGGATACAGATGACCAACTGGATCTGTTGAAAAACATCTGTGTAGAAATGGACCCACAAGGTTCAACCCATGTTGTTCAAGGATTAGCTGTACACTGTGCTCCTTCTATGTGACCCTAACTTGATCGTAACCAGGATATTGCTTTGCTTTTCTACCCATGTGCCTTTATGTACACGGTTTCCTCGTCCTGGAATGCCCACAGCTTCGTCTGTATTTGCCTAATTCCTAACTTTCCCTTGAAGCAAGGTTCTGGAAATTTTGTTCTTAGATCAGCAGGAGCAGAATGGCCTGGGGACTTGTTAGAAATGCAAATTTGTGGGTCTCACTTCACGTTTACTGAATCAGAAACTCCAGCCTTGGGCCCAGCATTGAGTTTAAGTACCTTTCCAGGTGATTTTGATCACACTTAAGCTTGAGGACCACGGCCTGGGGCTAGAGCGTTCCAGGTTCTCTTCATGAAGCACATTGCCTAATCCCCCAGCTGGAGGTCGTTCCATCTTCTCGGTTTTCTTGTGCTCTCTTATCAGTACTTCTTTTAGGGAGTGACTATTCAGTATTCTACTATCCCCTCCTGGATTATACGAAGTTTGAAGGTCAGTCACACCCACCTTTGTCTTCTCCACATTGCTTACCTCTTATGCTCAGATAGTACTTGTTAGATGAGTGACCTCTTGATTATTTAAATGGCCTGCATCTATGCTTTATAGGGGAACTGGTTTTGCAAGGCCTCATTTGTTTTCTGCCACCCATCTGTGTTTTTGAGCTTACCTCAGCATATGAGTGAGACTTCCTGTAAGATCCAGTCTCCTTGGCACGGCCACCCTAGTCCTCTCTG
>NW_012101643.1:1294322-1297704 GCF_000951045.1 Mandrillus leucophaeus | reverse complement strand
TTTTTTCTTTTTTTGTTGATACAGGGTCTCACTCTGTTGTCCAGACTGGAGTACAGTAGTGCAATCAAGGCTCACTGCAGGCTTGAACTGGGTTCAAGCAATCTTTATGCCTCGGCCTCCCAAAGTTCTGGGAGTTATAGGTGTGAACCACTGTGGTCAGCCCCTTCTCTCCCCTTGATGATTTTGGTGCCTTCCCCTCTCCTTGTCCTTTTCAGAGTATCTTAATTGTTCCTTCCTCTAAGTCCCTTGTGACCACAGTTTCGGTGGGTGTAGTCTGTCCTTTCTAACTCAATGCCTCCAACATAGCAAGGCCTCAATCAGTATTTATGGAATGGGTGGATGATAATCTGAGAATTCAGCTTAAACATCATAAAAATGCCCTAGGAAGCAACAGGCGCCTCCTCAGCCCCTCTGCTCTCTGCCTTGTCTTTCACCCCAAGGGCTAGCAGTCCTCCCAGCATTCAGTTCAACAGACTTTTTTTAACCTTCGATACGCCCTTCACTAGAAGTGAGACTAGTTAAATGATTTTGCCAAAGCATATTTGTGCACATGCAAAGAGATATAATGAAGACAAGTAGCTGCTGTGTTCACCTCCCTGTAAGCAAATATCAATAGAATAATGAAATTTTTGTGTTAGGATATTTTTATCCAGTCTGAAGACAAATGACTCAAGTCATACAGGGTAGTCAATACTTTGGAAATAAACCATATTAATTCCACTATAAATAACTAATGTTCACCTAGCCCCAACTCTGGGTCAAATATTTTCCAAGATGCTAGGGACAAAGGGTCGCTCTCTCTTACCCTAATTTTCTTGTTCTCCCTCCCTCTCTTTCGCTTTTTCTCTCTGTCTCAATTATCTCTTTCATCAGATGCTCTCTGTCACATACTATGCTAGGCTTGTGGATATAACAGTAAATAGGAGAGACTTAGTCTTATGGTATTTAAAGATAAGAGTCTCTGAACAATAATTAATCACACATGTATTCCCTATGCCTAGCCTAATATCTGACAGTGATGCTTGTTAATGAATCAATGAATGAATCAACCAAATCATGAATAAACTAATTAAAAATGTTCCTATGCATTTTGCTTAAGAACAGCCAGCAGCTCACATTTTATCAGTGCATGTGATTTGGGGGCTGTCATTTCTGGCTGGGTGCTGGGTATTCCAGATAATTCCTCCCATATTCTCCTTCTCCATTCATTTGTCACTCTCCTCTTTCTTCTTTCTCTCTTAGTCTCACAGATAAATGATAGGTTAGAATCAGAGCAAGAGAATCTATTCAAGGTTGCTTTTTTCTTTTTTTTAAACTTCAAAGCTCTGGTTTTGCAGAGCCATCTGAATTCCTTGTGATGTTGACAAAATATAAAGTAGGGTGCCTCCAAGTTCAGCAGAAGCCTGCCAACCACTGTCTTGTAGGCTGATATCTGCCACTGGGGGAGCTGCAAATTCAAAAGGTCTCTCACTGGGAGTCTGCCGTGGAAGCTGACTGTGGCCCTCATCTGATAGCCTCACGGGAGAGTACCTAACTCCCTTTCCTGCAGTGAGGCTATTACTCACAAGTCCCCAGAATTGATGAAAATAGCTGCAAGGACAAATTTAGATAACAGTGGGGGAAGAAATGGTTTGTGGATCAGAGATGCAAATTGGCAATGGCATTGGGTAATAAATGAGTCCAATCTGTGTAAGAGGCTGGGGTCATGCCTATTATTGTCCCACACAGCGACACTGGCGAGAGCAGGACTTTGGCAGGCATTTATCACAGAGTATATTACAAATGTCATTAGTGAAACATTAATATTACAAAACATTTTAGAAAGGCTGAAGCAATCATCTCATTTTAATAACATAGGACAGTTCTCACAGATTTCCTTTATTTTCTCCTCAAGCAGAAAGTGAGGGACATGCCAGGATGATCAGATCTCACTCTTTGTTTGCACATTGCAAACTGAAACTGTTGATCACTGCATTTCTTTCTTCTTAAATCGGGTCTGCTTGACATGTGACGTGCCATGCATTTCTCTTTATTTAAGGAGACAGAAGACCCTGTTGTTTGGAGGTAAGAGAACTGCCCCTTGTTGGTTGAAAATTGTAAGCTCTGAAGATGGATTTTTTAGGCTCCCAATAAATACTGAGCTGCATTTGTATCTTCTGCTATGCTTTGAAGAGAGAGAGAAAAAAAAAAGAGACCTCTGATGCTCTTAGCATAATAGCAAAGGCTTTAGGAGTTGAGGGATACTTCCAAAGACACCTGACTTTAACCCTTGGAATTCTGGCCACTTCCACAAACACTAGCCAAAGAAATAATCTCACTGGCCTCCGTCAAACTTCTCCCTGGATTAAGCATCTATTATATGCTGTAATTTTGCTGGGAATTGAAAGGAGTATTAATAATAAAACCAAAAAAGACAAATCTGAATTTATAAACAATACATAAAATCATTGACTTACAGAATATTAGAGTTGCAAACCATTTTAGGCAGGTCCTAATTTTTTATATAAGAAAATGGAGAACAACTGGCTTTGCTCAGACTAGTTGGGCATATTTGAGAGAGAATTGGGACAAGAAACTAGGACTTTAGACTATATAAAGAAGGAGTTCAAGACTTAGATGAGTGTCAAGGCAAATACAGTGAGGCAATTCAGAAAAAAAGCAACCACAAAAAAATCTCAAACACCAATATGAGACATTATATAATCAAGTGACAAAATATGTGATACAGATAGAAAGACTAGGACTGGAGAGCAGGGGGAGGCCAGTGACATTAGAGTTGAAACTATCCAAAGGTGGCATTGGAGTTTCAGTTGATGATGCTTGAGTGTGATAAAATAGATGGTATTGGAAGAGGTTAATCTCGATTTGATGAATTAATGACTAATAAATATTAAAGGGCAAAGGGTAAAAATGATCAATAAACATGCAAAAGAAGGAATCGACAGGATGTAGGTGTGAGACAGTAAAGGGTCATACCTAGTGGAGAAGGGGATTTGTATTGAGAGCTGAATCTGATGGACGATGTAGCCTTAGCTCATCTCCTGTGCCAGGCACAAGGAATGAGAATAAGAGCATGAATAATTTAGATCTCCTGTCAGACCTGGACGCAGATCCCAGCCCTCCTAAATCCTAGCCTAAGGACTTTTCCATAGAAGCAAATAGCTTCTTGCAGCTGCTTCCTCTGGCGGTATGTGCGTATAGATTTTCTTCTGTGCAGTTAAAAAATTTAGATTCATGCTTGCCAAGGTAGATAAGTCTGGGTTTTGTCTCAGCATGAGAAGCCATCAATAAGTTATAAAAATAAATAAGTAAACAAATTAAAACAGCAGGTGATGGTGGTGTTCTGTGTAGCTCAAGGGGGTCAATGATGGGGAGAGAATTA
>NW_012101643.1:1293741-1294272 GCF_000951045.1 Mandrillus leucophaeus | reverse complement strand
TCACCATATTGACCAGGCTGGTCTTGAACTCCTGGCCTCAAGTGATCTGCCCACCTCGGCCTCCCAAAGTGCTGAGATTACAGGCAAGAGCCACTATTTTATTTTTTTATTTTTATTTGTTTGTTTATGTTTTAGACGGAGTCTCTGTTGCCAGGCTAGAGTGCAGTGGCCCAAAGTCAGCTCACTGCAGCCTCTGCCTCCCAGGTTCAAGCGATTCTTCTGCCTCAGCCTTCCGAGTAGCTGGGACTACAGGTATGTGCCACTGTGCCCCACTAATTTTCTGTATTTTTAGTAGAGACGGGGTTTCACCATGTTGGACAGGATGGTCTTGATGTCTTGACCTCGTGATCTGCCCACCTCGGCCTCCCAAAGTGCTGGGATTACAGGCGTGAGCCACCACACCTGGCCTTTTATTTTTGTAAACAACCTAACTGGGCCGGGCGTGATGGCTCACGCCTGTAATCCCAGCACTTTGGGAGGCCGAGGTGGGCGGATCATGAGGTCAGGAGTTCAAGACCAGTCTGGCCAATA
>NW_012101643.1:1250921-1293691 GCF_000951045.1 Mandrillus leucophaeus | reverse complement strand
TGAGGGACATGCCAGGATGATCAGATCTCACTCTTTGTTTGCACATTGCAAACTGAAACTGTTGATCACTGCATTTCTTTCTTCTTAAATCGGGTCTGCTTGACATGTGACGTGCCATGCATTTCTCTTTATTTAAGGAGACAGAAGACCCTGTTGTTTGGAGGTAAGAGAACTGCCCCTTGTTGGTTGAAAATTGTAAGCTCTGAAGATGGATTTTTTAGGCTCCCAATAAATACTGAGCTGCATTTGTATCTTCTGCTATGCTTTGAAGAGAGAGAGAAAAAAAAAAGAGACCTCTGATGCTCTTAGCATAATAGCAAAGGCTTTAGGAGTTGAGGGATACTTCCAAAGACACCTGACTTTAACCCTTGGAATTCTGGCCACTTCCACAAACCGTAGCCAGAGAAATAATCTCACTGGCCTCCGTCAAACTTCTCCCTGGATTAAGCATCTATTATATGCTGTAATTTTGCTGGGAATTGAAAGGAGTATTAATAATAAAACCAAAAAAGACAAATCTGAATTTATAAACAATACATAAAATCATTGACTTACAGAATATTAGAGTTGCAAACCATTTTAGGCAGGTCCTAATTTTTTATATAAGAAAATGGAGAACAACTGGCTTTGCTCAGACTAGTTGGGCATATTTGAGAGAGAATTGGGACAAGAAACTAGGACTTTAGACTATATAAAGAAGGAGTTCAAGACTTAGATGAGTGTCAAGGCAAATACAGTGAGGCAATTCAGAAAAAAAGCAACCACAAAAAAATCTCAAACACCAATATGAGACATTATATAATCAAGTGACAAAATATGTGATACAGATAGAAAGACTAGGACTGGAGAGCAGGGGGAGGCCAGTGACATTAGAGTTGAAACTATCCAAAGGTGGCATTGGAGTTTCAGTTGATGATGCTTGAGTGTGATAAAATAGATGGTATTGGAAGAGGTTAATCTCGATTTGATGAATTAATGACTAATAAATATTAAAGGGCAAAGGGTAAAAATGATCAATAAACATGCAAAAGAAGGAATCGACAGGATGTAGGTGGGAGACAGTAAAGGGTCATACCTAGTGGAGAAGGGGATTTGTATTGAGAGCTGAGTCTGATGGACGATGTAGCCTTAGCTCATCTCCTGTGCCAGGCACAAGGAGTGAGAATAAGAGCATGAATAATTTAGATCTCCTGTCAGACCTGGACGCAGATCCCAGCTCTCCTAAATCCTAGCCTAAGGACTTTTCCATAGAAGCAAATAGCTTCTTGCAGCTGCTTCCTCTGGCGGTATGTGCATATAGATTTTCTTCTGTGCAGTTAAAAAGTTTAGATTCATGCTTGCCAAGGTAGATAAGTCTGGGTTTTGTCTCAGCATGAGAAGCCATCAATAAGTTATAAAAATAAATAAGTAAACAAATTAAAACAGCAGGTGATGGTGGTGTTCTGTGTAGCTCAAGGGGGTCAATGATGGGGAGAGAATTACAAGTAAATACAACTGAAATAAAAACTGAGACGATCTAGGAAGGGTAGCCGGTTCTTCTGACCTCACACTTTATGTACATGTTAATACCTTTCTTTGAAGCTGTATAAATTCACTTTGGTCAGAAATTCCCAAGTTTTTCCCCCCAAGTGATCAGGCCCATTGCTCATACTTCCTCCCATCCCATCTGGAGCTTTCTTCTCTGATACTAAATGATGTGGCAAATTGACATTTCTGCAATAGCATAGGAAAAAAAACAGACTTTATGATGTACGCACTGCATTTTCATGCTCCGGGGCATAGATAATTTAGCAGTGGCTTGAAATGAAGGAGAAAGCATTGAAAGTCCTGTGGGAATTGGATAATACCATTGGGTTGAATGTTATTTGTATGACTTTGGAAATAATTAATTTCCCAAATCTACTTTGTTTTCCAAGTTTATTAGTCTACTTGTTGCAGGTGACTCCTTGGTGGTTAAACTCTCAGGACGTGGGGTTGAGTCTAAGTATTTACTAATGAAACCAGGTATTAAATGGCATTTTATTCCAATGTCCCAAATAGAGGAGGGGCCATTCCAGTAGCCTGCCTTCCTGGGAAGGAGAGACCTCTGCCCAGGACTGAGGAGACCTGGGTCCTATTTCCAACTCTGATGAAGACAGTGAACTCCTCCATGAGCAGTTTACTCATCCCTGGACTTCCCACTCCAGGACTGGTACATAAGAATTGTCAACTAATGTGTTGCTGAATGGATGCCAAGCTAGTTGTGTAATTCTGTACATTTGCCTCTGGGTCTCAGTTTTGTCAGTTGTATAATAAAAGCATCATTGGTGTTCATATTTAAAGTCGCCTTACTACACTAAAATCCTATGACACAAGCCTTACGTGATTTGGGCTTCACTTGTTTAATTATCGTTTTGCCTCAATCTGATCAAAATGTTAGCTAGTAGCCTGAGATAAATTGAAAAATCTTCCTGTTTTTTTCTCATGATAAAAAGTCTGTTTAAGGCAACTTCTATTTAAAAAAAAAACTATGTATGAGTAGTTATGAATTATTTAGGCATGAGACCATGTCAATAGCAATGAAATAAAATATTATTAAACTATTATTTAAAAAACCCAAATGGCTGGGGGCGGTGGCTCACGCCTATAATCCCAGCTCTTTGGGAGGCTGAGGTGGGCGGATCACAAGGTCAGGAGTTCGAGACCAGCCTGGCCAATATGGTGAAACCCCGTCTCCACTAAAAAATACAAAAAAATTAGCTGGACATGGTGGCGGGCACCTGTAGTCCCAGCTACTTGGAAGGCTGAAGGGGGAGAATGGTGTGAACCCTGGAGGTGGAGCTTGCAGTGAGTCCAAATCACGCCACTGCACTCCAGTCTGGGCGACAGAGCGAGACTCTGTCTCAGAAATAATAATAAAAATAAAAAAATACAAATACAAATACAAAAATTAACCGGGCGTCATGGTGTGTGCCCTGTAGTCCCAGCTACTCAGGAGGCCGAGGCAGAAGAATCACTTGAACCCGGGAGGCAGATGTTGCAGTGAGCCGAGACTGCGCCACTGCATTCCAGCCTGGGTGACCGAGCGAGACTCCATCTAAAATTTAAAAAAAAAGTTACATTTATGGGTCAGGATGCATTACCCTGGTTCATTCAGCGTTATTTTTAATTTTAAAAATTAGCCCAAATGGGTGGCTCTACCATTATGAATTACCTAGTAAGATAAAGTTAATGAGAAGAAAGCTTTGCCTGAGGTAAGAGCTTAAGAAATCCATATCAAGTCCATTGCTGAATGGCGAGATGTGAGTGCAAGGTGATTTATTTTACATTTTAATGTAAATGCAATGTAGTATCCTTCTAGAGATTACGTTTGTCCTTTTGCCTCCACTGCAAGAAGAGCCAAAAATATGCCTTGGAATTTTGGAAGAGAATTGCCTGTCTTCAAGGAATGGTATTGGTCTCCCTGCAATCGCTGATGAGGTTCCTGGGGAAGAATAAGAACTCCTAGCATTATTGATGTAGCTTCTTTTAGATGAGTGAGGCTGAACAATAACTCTACTTATTGTATACAGAAGAGGAGTATAATCAGGTCTTTCATGTTTTGTGTATTTAAAAGGGAAGGCTGCTGGACCTCTAAGGTATGGATTTCTGGTTGGGGAGGAGACTGGGTTGTTCTGGACCAAGGAAGTGGGTGGATACAGCAGAAGCAGCCATGAGTAGACAGATGAAAGCCAGCTGGTCCCTGGGTGGTAGCTGTGTGTAGCAATGGAAAGATCTGAGCCCTGATCTATGCACACTTAGCGGCACATTAGATTATTTTAACATTGAAGGACTGGGTGGACCCTTCTACAGACAGGCCTGGGCAAGTTTCTGTTCAGGTGGAAGCTCAGATCCTGCTGGTTGGGTGGGTACAGGTAAGCCTTCAACAGGAATAGAGACTTCAGGAGGCAGTGAGCAGATTCTAGCTCTGGCATTTGCTTGGGTGAGGATATGTCTGCCCTCCCAACCCTCCTCTACTTTAGGACTTCTAAAAAGTACCTGAACAATTCAGGAAGTAAGAGGCATCTAGGAAGCACATTATGGACTTCCTGCTAATGATGCAGATTAGGCCTTGAACCATTCATTGATAAATAATAAAAAATATTTAAAATAATAAAGAATAAAAAAGTTGTACTGGCAGCTCGAGTTACGGGAAAACTTTGTAGTATTTTTACAAGTAATATGTACTCATTTAGAAAACGTAGAGAATGCAGAGAAGTAGGAAAAGTAAGAGCATTCAAATTCACGAACTCAACGATGATCACTGTTAATATTTTGGTGTGACTATCCCCTTAAGGAAATGGTGCTTTAATAAGTGGACTGCAAATATTCATGGCTCAACTGCATATCTTTTGACGGGGGAATACTTTGTGCAGAGTGGTGGACTGGACCCACCCCTCAGGCAGTGCAGCCTTTCAGATTCCACAGGCACCTAGGTTTGGTTTTTATTGTGAACTAAAAGCTCCACGAAGGAAGAATTTTTGTCTTGTTCACTGCTGACTCCCAGCAGCTAGAACAGTAACTGAAACATAGTTGCACTCAAAATATATTTACTAAGTGAATGAATGGATGAACATGTGCATGTCAGTTGGGGTTACCAAATTTAGCAAATAAATACCTAGCATTCTCATTTAAATATCCTTTTTTTTTTTTTTGCGACGAGGTCTCTCTCTGTCACCCAGGCTGGAGTGCAGTGGCCGGATCTCAGCTCACAGAAAGCTCTGCCTCCCGGGTTCACGCCATTCTCCTGCCTCAACCTCCTGAGTAGCTGGGACTACAGGCGCCCGCCACCTCGCCCAGCTAGTTTTTTGTTTTGTTTTTTTTAGTAGAGACGGGGTTTCACCGTGTTAGCCAGGATGGTCTTGATCTCCTGACCTCGTGATCCGCCCGTCTCAGCCTCCCAAAGTGCTGGAATTACAGGCTTGAGCCACTGCACCTGGCCTAAATGTACATTTTTAATAAAATTTTTTAGTGTAAATATAACATTGCATGGATATATTTGTACTAAAAATTATTTGTTATGTATCTGAGATTCAAATTTAAGTAGATATCCTATCATTTGTCTTGTACCCCCTCTTAGGAGGTTCTGTTTCTTCTAGATTTTCTCATTCTGTTGTATTTTCTTGTTCCTTGTTATTGGGATATTGAAGCTGTGCTTTCCAGGAGAAGGGAGGTAGATGACTGAAGTGTAACTTTCAAAAGGCAGAATAAAGCTTGACACAGCCTACTTTATCCAAATGGCCCATAACCTGCAGTCCTACCAGCCTCTCAAAGAGCGAAACTTTGAGCTGGCAGAGATGTGTATGGCCCAGCTGTGCTGCCAGTCACTGAAGAAACCATGTCTTGGGGAACCTAAGGAGAAAAACTCAGTGGCAATTGCTTGTCAATGAAAACAGGTGAAGTGGTTACTTATTTAACATTAGGCTATGAAGTGAGTCTATCCTCGATAAGGAAAGGATAAAAGCTTATGTATGAGAAATTTCATATTCAGTTGAAATGAATACATAGCCTGCACCTTCTTTCTTGGGTAGTTGTGATGTCAGCTCTTCCTGGGGTTCTTTCTTTGACCCACTTCTCTTCTCATTCTAGGTTAGCTCCTCCACTCCCATGGTTTTAACCGATGAGTTACAAATCTAATGTCTGTAATGCAGATACTCATCCAATAGGTCAATGTAGAACACCTACTATGTGTGAACAAGATGCTTTGGGATAAAATATTCTTGTTTCTAGTCCTGATTTTTGCAACAGTCTTTTTAGTGGAGACAAAATCAAATATTCAGGAAATAGATATGAAAGTATTGTGATAACTGCAATGAAGGAAAAACAGAGTAAAATGAGCCTGGCAGAGAATAACTTAAAAACAAGGATGGTGTTGCCAGGGTGGAGAGAAAGGAGAGGGTAGTACTACAAGACAGGCAGGCATAGGCCAGTCACAGAGGCTTGTAGACCATGTAAAATAATTTGCTCTTCATCATGAGAGCAGTGGAACTCCATTACAATGTGTTAAGGTAGAGAATAAAATAAACAAGATATACATTTTGAAATAAACAGTAAAAAAGATTTACATTTTCAAGATTGACATTTTGTAAAACTTGCTGTGACTATGGTGTGAAGAATGGATTGAAAGTCAATACTGGATATAGGTGAGGTCAGTTAGAAAGCATTAAGAGTAGTCTGTTAAGAGACGAAGGTAATTTGTTCTAGGATGTTGGTGGTAGAGACAGAGAATGAATGATGTGTGAGTTACGTAAGAAGTAAATGGCAGGACTTGATGATGGGTTAAATGGGCTGGTGAAGATGAGGGGGTATCAGGATTGGCTTATAGGTTTCTGATATGCACAGCCTGCTGGTGTGCCATTTACTGAGCTATGGATGACTGGAGGAAGGCCAGGTTTGTAGAGTGAGAGCCTAAGTTTGGGGACATCCTGAATTTAATGTCCCCTCAGAGCTTCATGTTATATAGGCAGTTGCATTTATTGGTACAGGAGCTTAAAAGGTCTGGGCTACATATTTATATTGGAACTCATTGACAGCTGGCTGGTGTTTGAAGCCATGAGCTTGCCTAAAGCAAGAGTATAGAGTGAAAATAAAGGGAAGGGATATGTTTAATTTCTGAGAAGCTACCTACTTAAAGATTATACAGAGAAGGATGCCAGGGAAATTGGGAAGTAGACAGATAAAACCAATGTTGTATTGTGCCGTCAGTACCAAGAGTTGAAGGAGGGTAGACAGAGTCACTTCAAAGGTTAAGTCCAGTAGAATGGAGATTAGCAGGGGCAGGGCCTGGTGGTGAGGAAAATGGGTAGATGTTGGTCAAAGGGTACAAAGTTTCAGTTACGTAGAATGAAAGATTTCTAGAGATCGAATATATAGCATGGAGGCTATAGTTAATAATACTGTATTGTGTACTTGAGATTTGCTAAGAGAGTAGATCTTAAGTGTTTTCACCTCATGTAGTTATAAAACTATGTTATGAAACTATGTGAGGTGATGGATATGTTCATTAGCATGACTAGAGTAATCAGCTCACTATATATATGTACATGAAGACATTCTGTTTGTATATCTCAAAATTAGGTTAAGGAAGATAAAGAACCAAAAATTTCAATTAGATTTATTGTCACTGGGGTCACTGACAACCTCTGTAGGGTTGTTTTGATAGAGAAAGAGATGTAAGTCAGCTTGAAGAGGACTGAGTTTTGGGAGGTGAGAAAATGAACATGGCAGGTCAAGAAAACACTGTTATTTTGAAAGTTTTCACTCCAGGAGGGTAGCTAGAACAGTAACTGGTTATAGAGTGAAGTCAATAAATAGAGAAGAAAAATACAGGAAAAGAAGAGTGATTGATAGTGTAAGAATTCTGCATAAGCGTGCAAAAATGGGTCTTAACATAAGTTGAGGAACTGACCCAGGATAAGAAAAGGGACATTTTCTCCACAGTAACAGCAAGAAACAGACATGTTTCAGCTCCAAAGGTGTGTAGGTTTGGTGTTGGAAGATTGAGGTCTCCTAATGATTTACCTGTTCTTGTGATGTACCAGGTGAGGTCATTCATCTACTGAGAGTAAAGGAAATTGGGCAGTACTGGTTCCTAAGTGAATTCTGCTAGTGTTTACATGAGCACCCAGCTAAAGTGTGAGTTGAACACACAGTGAACACTGTGGGATGGTTGGATGATTAGAATAGTGGCAATGTAACATGCTTCCTTTCAAAAACTTCCTGACATGGTCACCATTAGTGTTTTATTGCTCCCAACGTTTCTTTGGCCTGTAATTTTATATTTTCATGAGCAATACGCCTGTCTAATACAAATAAGCTAGAATTCCCTTCAAGTGTAATTAATTTTATGATGACAAAGCTGAAAAATTACATTTGAAAAGTTATTTCCATTATACAATGTTATAATAGTCTAAATATGCCTGCAAAAATTTCAGTTTTATGCTTAAAGATGATTAGCAGTTATTGTCAACACCAGAAACTCTTTTCTGAAACCACTGAATTGGAATTAACTTTACAATGGCATATGTGAAGTTAAGAATATGAGCAATTGATGTTAATGAACAAAATATAAGTCATTTTGAGTTTTTTCTTAAAACCATGTCTTTCTTTTAAAAGGGTAAGTAAAAGTAATTAAATGTAAATACCAGTGTTTGAAGGAAAAGTTGAGATGTTCGATGAATAAGAATAATGTATTTCAGAAAGTTTAATTTTTCTTGAACTCTGAATTAAATGAAGCAGGAATTATATCAGAATGGTTTTTTTCCTTCCCATTTAACAATTTGCCATTCATGTAGAGCATTTATATATTTTAAACTTTATAGCTATTATTTCCTACATGTCTTAATGCAAATACCCTGAAGTTAAATTGGGGGTTGAACAATCTTTTGTTAATCTTGTCCAAACTCATGCCAACAAAGAATTACTTTTTGACCAATAAAATAAAATTTTATAAAGATTTTTAGTTTGCTAATTCCAAGAGTCAACATTTTCTCTGACCTTTTAACATGTTTTTAAAAAGGGGCTTTTAAGAGCCCACATTGCCAAGACAATCCTAACCCAAAAGAACAAAGCTGGAGGCATCACGCTACCTGACTTCAAACTATACTATAAGGCTACAGTAACCAAAACAGCATGGTACTGGTACCAAAACAGAGATATAGACCAATGGAGCAGAACAGAGTCCTCAGAAATAATACCATACATCTACAGCCATCTGATCTTTGACAAACCTGACAAAAACAAGAAATGGGGGAAGGATTCCCTATTTAATAAATGGTGCTGGGAAAACTGGCTAGCCATATGTAGAAAGCTGAAACTGGATCCCTTCCTTATACCTTATACAAAAATTAATTCAAGATGGTTTAGAGACTTAAATGTTAGACCTAAAACCTTAAAAACCCTAGAAGAAAACCTAGGCAATACCATTCAGGACATAGGCATGGGCAAGGACTTCATGTCTAAAACACCAAAAGCAATGGCAACGAAAGCCAAAAGTGACAAATGGGATCTAATTAAACTGAAGAGCTTCTGCACAGCAAAAGAAACTACCATCAGAGTGAACAGGCAACCTATAGAATGGGAGAAAATTTTTGCAATCTACTCACGTGACAAAGGGCTAATATCCATAATCTACAAAGAACTCAAACAAACTTACAAGAAAAAAACAACCCCATCAAAAGGTGGACAAAGGATATGAACAGACACTTCTCAAAAGAAGACATTTATGCAGCCAACAGACACATGAAAAAATGCTCATCATCACTGACCATCAGAGAAATGCAAAGCAAAACCACAGTGAGATACCATCTCACACCAGTTAGAATGGTGATCATTAAAAAGTGGGGAAACAACAGGTGCTGGAGAGGATATGGAGAAATAGGAACACTTTTACACTGTTGGTGGGAGTGTAAATTAGTTCACCATTGTGGAAGACAGTGTGGCAATTCCTCAAGGATATAGAACTAGAAATACCATTTGACCCAGCCATCCCATTACTGGGTATATACCCAAAGGATTACAAATCATGCTGCTATAAAGACACATGCACACATATGTTTATTACGGCACTATTCACAATAGCAAAGACTTGGAACCAACCAAGTGTTCATCAATGTTAGACTAGATTAAGAAAATGTCTCACATATACACCATGGAATACTGTGCAGCCATAAAAAAGGATGAGTTCATATCCTTTGTAGGGACATGGATGAAGCTGGAAACCATCATTCTCAGCAAACTATCGCAAGGACAAAAAACCAAACACTGCGCGTTCTCACTCATAGGTGGAAATTGAAGAGTGAGAACACTTGGACACAGGAAAGGGAACATCACACACCGGGGCCTGTTATGGGGTGGGGAGAGGGGGGAGGGATAGCATTAGGAAATATACCTAATGTAAATGATGAGTTAATGGGTGCAGCACACCAACATGGCACATGTATACATATGTAACAAACCTGCACGTTGTGTACATGTACCCTAGAACTTCAAGTGCAATAAAAAAGGGGGGGCTTTTATTAGAAGCTGTCAGCAATATGTATAGATGAACTTGTATTAATCATGCCACTGAAACTCTTTTTACTGGGGAGGAATAAGTATGTGTCTTTACAATTTGGACTACATCAAATAGGACAATGGCATTAGAAGGATGCTAAAAATAAATTGCACTGTGTTAGATTTTCAAACCTGCAGTACCAAGTCAGAATATGAGTTTAGCTGCAAATGGTCATTAAGATTTATTGAGTATATAGAGTAACTACTGAGGATATACTAAATCTAAATTTCAGTCACTACACTAGTGGTTAAGAAGACAAAAGATGAACATATATTTTGCCTTTAAGAAACTAGAATAACCAGTAGATGCTTTATAAGAACAGACAAGATTTACATGCACACAAGTTACTGAGAGGAATCCAAACTATTTATTCCACTTGTTCTACCTCTAGCTGAATTCTGTGCAGAGTAGCCAAAAGAGGTTCTTGGTATACTTGTCAATGCCATGTGAACCAGCAGTGTTTGGGATAATGGATTGGATAGAGGGTCAGTTCTGGGCACAAGGTCAGTCAGTATCTTATAGGTGGGGCTTTAGGGAGACTGTCAGCCTGTGAGAAATCCTGCTGTGAGGACTGTTCCCCAAAGAGATGCCCTCCATGTCTGGTGACCAGTGCATCATGCCTTGTCATGTCTGGAATTTGAATGCAAGCCCTTCAGAAAGGCACACTCAGACAGAAACGGGAAAGGGCAGAAGCCATTAATGAATCAGGAGAAGCAACAAAGATGCAACAGCCATGAGACAGAGAGGATGAGGAGGACACAGAACAAGCCATGGGTGAGGCAGAGCTACAGAGCAGGAGGAAGCCAAAGCCTACACAGAGGCTGAGGCCCTTCGATGGATCATTTCTAAGGACACTTTTAGAATAAAAAGTAATTTGTGGACCCCTCATTGATATTGCAGGCTTTCCAGAGGCCTGACTGACCTTAGAGCTGAATTTCTGAATTCAACTAATTTATTGAATATCTGTTACAGTCAGTCTTTCCACCTTGATTTTGTACCTCCGTGGTCATCCATAACATGTAACAGGCTCACTCACATGTTCTCTGTATCTTTCTAAAGCATTCTGTCTAAAACATAAATGGGTCAGGCCAACACTCAGGTTTTTCCTTCTTTGGCTCTGACTGAAAGTATGCTATTGTAATGACTTCTGGCACAAACTACCCTAAACTAGGCCAAACTTCATTGGTTAAAGGCACAGTCCTCCACAGAACTGCCCTCACTTTAGACACCAGCTACATGCTCGGCAGTCTTGAAGCCTCCGCACTTCTGACCAACTGGATACAAATTTGGAGGTTCTACTTCCCCTTCAAGTTTAATAATTCAGTAGAATAACTTATGGAATTCAGGAAAGTGCTGTATTTTACCACCGGTACACTATACTATAAATTACACTTTTATTATAACAAAAAAGGATACCAATCAGAGCTAGCCAAAAGAAGAGGCATAAAATAAGGGCCCGAAATGTGAAACTTCTATGTCCTTTTCCCATGGAGTCAGAATGCATCATTTTCCTAGCACATGATTGTAAATAATAAGCATAGAATACTATTAGCCAGGGAAGTTCAACTGAACTTTAGTATCCAGAGTTTTTATTGGAATTTCATAATATAGGAAGGATTGATTGAATCCTTGGCCATGGGATTGAAATCCATCTTCATCCCTCCTCCTCTTCCTGGATGTTGGGTAGATAACACATGGCTCAAAGCCATAGTTGGTCTTTCCAGTATGGCCACCTCTACCCTGAGTCACCCCATTAGCATCAACTAACTAGAGACCCAGTATGAATCATCTTGATATAAACTACCAGGGCTTATCATAAATAACAAAGATACCCCTTCATTCAGGAAATTCCAAATATTTAGAGATGTTCTCCCAGGAACTGGGGACAAAGACAAATCAGGTTATTTATTATATAAGAGTTATCACATTTTGTTTTTTAAAGATATATTTTAATCTCTTTCATATTTTGTATCTCCTGCCTCTCTGATCTTCAATTTAAGTAATTATTTCAGATCAATCTTCCCACTCACTAATTCCCAATTCCTTCTTTGGCTGTGAATAGCATACTTTTAACTGAGTTTTTAACTTCAAAGATTATGTTTTTCATTTATATTAGGTTCATTCAGTTTTAAAAATATCTGCCTAGTTATTTTGGATAGCCTATTGTTGCTTGCTCATTTTTTCCAATTTTAGTTTTTTTTAGTTTTTTTTTTCTGTCTCTAAGCAGAAAAATTGTCATTTTCTGTTCTGTAATCAATAATTTTGTGAACTGTAGTTCTAAGTGTCCTAAATTTATTATCACTTGGTTTTCATTATCATATTTGTCTCCTTGTGGATTTGGTGAACGTTGATTTTAAGTCCTTATTTAGTTGACCCTCATCTGTGGGGATCATGAGGGCTTAAATTGGGGATGTTCTCCTCCATAGAGGTTTTGCTCTTTTATCTCCTGGAATGCTATTAATTTGGGATGATTTCTGTTCCTTTCATTGAATCCGTCTTAATTTGGGAGTTCTAGGTTTAGCATCCCTACCTTGATGTGGGCCTACAACTTTGATTTGTCAGTTACGGGAGACTTTGAGGAAATTTGGGAAGGGGAAAAGGATGAATAAAGGGGTTCCTAGATATAGCTTTCACAATAATGTCTCCAAACCTGCTTATATATCAAATACTATGTCCTCTTTGTCTTTCAGTTATTTTATGTGGACTTGCTGAATGAAGTTACAAATGATTTTCCTAACAGGGGCTGTGCAAGACCATTGTTAGAGATTGGCCAGAAACAGAAACCACAGGTCTTTGCCCCTTGCTCTGCCATTTTCACCACTGGTTTGGAGAAACAGTAAATAATTGTCTTATTTGATATAACACTTTTTATACTGTGATATAAAAAATATTATAAATTACATACAAGAAGTTGAGAACAAATTATTTTACAACCTTAAAATCCACCTTTTGTGAAATTCACTGAAAAATATACAGAGTAGGGGATTTGAGGAATGTCAGTTAAGTAGCAGAGACATTGCTCTTTCTGCTGAGTTATACCTTGGAGAGGGTCTGAACACAGTATATGGAAGGAGGAAGCTGATGAGGAGGGAGATCCAGCAATTCCAGATCAGGGGACCTGTCTCATTATGAGCTGGCTCTACAAGACTGTCAAGCCTTTGAAAGCTATGGGTATTTTATACATTATAGGCTGCCACAGATATAGTGACATCAAAGAGCCACTGCTTACAGTGCATAACCTTGGTGGTGGTGGTGGTAGGGTGGAACCGATTTGATGTCATTGAGTTGGGTCTGAATTGAAAATGTATTAATCTCATGGCACCTTGAGAAAATGGCTTTCCTGAAAAAGCCTTAGTATCTTCCTCTGCAAAAATGGGACTGTGACTAGTATTATTACTACTGAACACCTCAATTATTTTATTTTGTACATGTAACAGATTTTTTGCCCAATGTATATGGCAAGTAATTATAGTAAGATACCAGGTTGCAGCAGAGAAAGAAGTTTAATTGCAGGGCCACCAAGTGAGGAAATATGAGGAAACCCCAAATCTATCTTTCTGAGTAGTCTAGGGCTAGGGTTTTTAAGGGTTTTGGAATAGGCTGAAGTGTGGAGATTATTGATGGGTCCGAGAGTGCAGGATGAAGACACTGTATTCTTATCCTAATTTGATTCCTCTCTGGGGATCTTTAAACTGGTTGGCATCAGCTGTTCTGCTGGAATTCAGAATCTGCTTAAGCAATTCTTAAATAAAATCCTTATGATTATACCATCAGAAATCTTATGCAGAGGAACAATTGGGACACAAATGGTTGGTATCTAGTGTTATGTGACTTCTGGTTACAAGGAAGAGGGTCAAAGTGCAACCTGACTATGCTTAATTATAACTGTATTTCTGTCCAGAATTCTTGTTAACTCTGTGAGGACAGTTTCAAAAGACTCTGAAGAAATAGGGACATTTTAGTTTTTATTATTAATTAGTTGGGGAAAAAATTCTATCTTTGGTGTCTTACATTATTGATTTCTTTGGGTTCCAGAGCTAAAGGCTAACTTCCAAATGTGAACGTCAAAACTGTTAAAATCTTAGCCCAAATACCTCTGCTCAGTTAGCCTTTATAGGGTTGTATCAGTTGCCATCCGGGCCCAATGGGTGTTATAGAGGTAGGCGTGGAGGAGAGTGGTTCCAGACCTTGATGGTAGGAGCCAGGGGGCACTGAGATCCCAGCTGTGGGCTTTAAGTGAGGTGGACCCAAGCACCTACTTCAACTATCTTGCTTTGATACAGCCCTGGAGGCAGCCAACCCTTAACCAAAATCACAGGTTGAAAAATAAATGGAGTAGCAGCTCTTTCTCACTCCCAGGCTTCTGTTTGATTCTACATTTGCCTGTTTATTTGTTTCATTGGCTTTTAGGCAGAGAGCATTCTGTAAAATATTTGGAATGGAAAAAAAGAGCACTGAAAATGCAAAGGTGCAAGATATAAATCAGAACCACAATTTCCTTGGTGTTGCTCTTGTTTCCCTATCAGTGATGTGGATTCTCAGGCGTACTCTCAGAGGCTTGAGAAAGCCCTTCTTAAGGACCTTGAACCTTAATGAATAAACACACCGTTCTCCATCAGCTGGATCCTGGTTACCAAAGAAATGGAAACTGGGCCAAAAATGTACACAATGCCCATGTGCAAAATCCTAAAAGAAACAGAAGCTGGCAACAAAGGATAAGTTACCCTTTGTTATTAATTGCTTAAGCAGGATTTTCAAATTTACATAAACATTAGTTAATATTGACTGGAAAAGACTTAGAATTTTTTTTCCATTAAATTAAGAAGCAAAAATACCAGGGTAATTATTAAACAAATCAGTGGAAAGGTCAGAGGCTTTAAGTTACAAATTTAATTCATTTGAATATCTCCCCTCTAAGCGCTCATTCTTGAAATTATTTTTTACAAACATCTTGGAGATATTTTCCTTTGCAAAAATCCTGTCTTTTTACATTAATGAAAACTGTTGTTTCGAGTCTGATGGGAAGATCCCAGAAAGTGGGAATCACTGACAGGTTGCCTGGCTCTTTATTAATCAGGTTTTTTGGGAAGTATTGGCACATTCCAATTTTCTTATTAATTTAGGACGAGTCCAAGCTATTTGAGTGTGTCGACAAAGAAGAAATGTGATTTTAAAAAAAAGAAAGAAAAAACATATGAGGTATTTTATATGCCCAGAAACAGCACTAAGACATTTACATTTACCGACATCAACAGCTTCCAATTCTGACACTGTTAGAAAGGGAATTTTCAATGACTGCTTTGAAATAACCCAGAATACGTTTTACACCACAATTAAATCTGCATTTTACTATGTCAGTAACATCAGACAAGATGAGCTAAGACAGCACAGCACAGCACATCCCGGCATAGCACAACACAGCTCAACACAGCACAACACAACACAACACACTGCTTCTTCCATTTAAAGCATGCACTTCAGCCTAAAATGCAGACTTCCAAGTCCATTAACCCACTTGAGATGAGCAAGGAGACTGCATGCTGGGTGAGCAATACCAAGAAAAAGCAACTGTGAGTCAGTTCTTTGAAATGGAATTGATCTTATCAGTACGCTACCAGCAATGTTTTGGAAATGTCCAGGCTTGCAATAGAAAAGGAAAATAAAATAAACTAAAAGAAATCAAAACGTTAGTTTGTGTTTACAAATAAATAGTGTTTGGTTAGAGAAAAAGCTGATAGCTGGGACTGAGGGGCTCTCTGGGACCTCTTCGCAGACCTTGAGGATGTTGCAGGAAAAAGAGAGAGGGTCTCGTTTGGGAGCTGCTCACCTCTGTCCTAATACAGGGCACTAGGTCCTGTTCCAATGGCAGACAGCGTGGGAAGCCATTAATGTGCCTGAGTTCTGCTGTCAGACAGCTGGTGTTGGATCCTCTAACCAACACTGTGACTGGACAGGTTAGCTAACCTCTGTGAGTCTCAGTTTCTTCCTCTTTAACATGGAAATGACAGTACATATTTCACAGGTTTGTTATATGCATGCAATTGTGTATGTATAAAACAGTACTATCTGTTGTTTATGATAATCATGATTCTAACTATTACAGTGATTATTTTATCCTTTCTTCTAATGATTTGACAGGAGTTATAGCCTCTTTCCAAGTGAATTATGAAGATCAAGTGTGGATAATATGGAAGCTCATACCAGCTAATAAGGAGTGGATGAATATCTAATTCATTTTAGTCTAGCCTTTTGGCCACAAGATATTCCTGGACAAATATCATGAAGCATTATCCTAAAGTTGGTTGTAGTTTCCCATAGGAACACTATTATAATTTAATTCCACAAATAGGAATTAAGTACCATGATGCCCCAGGCATTGTGCCAGGGCCTGGCTAGTTATAAGGAAGTATAAGATGCTGCTTCCTGCTCAAGGATTCACAATCAAATGAGAAGAGGAAGCCTAGAAACTAGGAACCTTAATACAAGTAAGATTCTGGTGAGTGGGATCAAGTTAGGAGTCCAAGGCTGGTTCTGAGGTCAGTCTGCCTGGGTTTAAATCCCAACTCTACCTCTTATGACATGTGTTTTTCTAACATTTCTGCATCTTGTTTTCCTTTGTGAAATTGGGATTAATAAAAATATTCATTTTGTGAGGTATTGGGAGGATTAAATGAAGTGATCTCTGTAGAGTTTAGAATGCTGGTTTGTCACATAGTAAACCCTCACAATGTTAGATCTACCATTTTTATTCAGTTGGAGCACAGAGAAAATACTAATGCATTTTAATGGGGGGAACAAGGAAACTTCTTCAGATTTTTCTTTTCTTTTTTAAGTCAGGTATGGTAAGATCTTGAATAGTGGAAGAAGATAGACCAAAAAAGAAGAGAGAGAGAGAGAGAGAGAGAACAGAAAAAAAAATCATCTGCAGAGGGAACTGCTCAGAATGGAGAGTATTCTGCCTATTGAGTGAACAGCAAATAATGTTTAGTAACAGAGCTCCAACTGGACTGGAGGGGAGGGACAGCAGGGCAGTTTGTGTCAGAGTACAGAGACCTCCTTCAATGTGTGCCCTAAAGCTGCTTTCTTATCCAAGGATTCAACCTCAATGAAGGAGACCTTTATGCTGATTAAAGGAAAGATAACACAACCATAAGCCTATGATTATTTAAAATGTTAAAATAAACTGAGCGTGGTGGCTCACACCTGTAATCCCAGCACTTTGGAAGCCAAGGCAGGAGGATTACTTGAGCCAGGAGTTCAAGACCTTCCTGGACAATGTAGTGAGACTCATCTCTACAAAAAAATTGTGAAAATTAGGCAGGCTTGGTGCCCTGTGCCTATAGTTCCAGCTACTTGGGAGGTTGAGGTGGGAGGATTGCTTGAGACCAGGAGGCTGAGGCTGCAATGAGCTGTGATTCACCACTACACTCCAGCCTTAGGCAACAGAGTGAGATCCTGTCTGAAAAAAAAATGCTAAAATGCAATGCCAAATCTTACAACATGGATATAATTCTACCTTAATTATATAAGATGACCACAAATATTATGATGTACCAAATAGGCAAAACAACAACAAATAGAACTAAAGCTTGTGCTAATATTAAAGGTGTAATGAGAATTTGTCCAGTAGAATGCAGAAGGACTTGCCATTTTATACACACATATATTTTATATATGTGTATAAAAATGACCTGTGACATTTAAATGGCCAAACTAATAATCATTCCTTTGATTTCAGATATATCCTCAAATATTTGAAGCAAATACATATATTTGACATACATATTTGATATACTGATATATTTGAGGCAAATATATCATTTACCTCAGGAGTAGACACTACAGAAAGGAATTGCTGGGTCATATGATGACTCTGTTAATATGTTGAGTAATTGTTTTCTAAAGTGTCTGCACCATTTGACACCCCCACCATCAAAGTGTGAGAGTTCCAATTTCTCTACATCCTTATCAACATTAATTATTGTCTATCTTTTTTATTGTAGCTACCCTGATGGGTGTGAAGTGGTATCTCATGGCTTTAATTTTTCTTTCCCTATTAACTAATGATATCAAGCATCTTTTCATATGCTGTTAGTCATTAGTATGTCTTCTTTAGATAAATGACTATTCAAGTCTTTTGTCCATTTTAAAATTGTGCCACTTTTTTATGGTTGAATTGTAAGTGCGTGGGTTTGGTTTTTTAATCTTTGGATGTATTGTACATATAATTCCCATTTCTGGTATATGTTTTGCAAATATTTTCTCACATTCTGTAGGTTGTCTTCACTTTCTTGATGGTGATGGGACTTGAAGCGAAAAAGCTTAAAACCTTTTGATGATGTTTAGTTTACCTTCTTTTTCTGTTGCTTGATTATTGCTTGTACTTGTGCTTTCAGTGTCAGACCTAAGATACCATTGGCTGATCTGCAGTCATAATGATGTATTCCTGTTTTCTTCTAAAGGTTTTTATAGTTACAGTTCTTACATTTGGGTCTACACATTTTTTTAGTTAATTTTTGTATATGGTGTGACATAGGAGTCCAACCTTGTTCTTTTTCATGAGGTTATCTAGTTATTCCAGTATCGTTTGTTTAAAAAAACTATTCTTGTTCCCCCTGAATTGTCTTAGCAGCCTTGTCAAAAATTAATTGACCATAAATGTGAGGATTTATTTCTGGCATTTCTATTTTAATCCATAGATCTGTATGTGTATCTTCATGCCAGTACCATTAAGGTCTTGATTACTGTATCTTTGTAGTAAGATTTGAGATCAAAAGATGTGATTCCTCACACTTTGTTTTTCTTATTCAATATTTTTTGGCTATTAAGGTTCTGTATTAGTTGAGGTTCTCTAGAGGAACAGAACTAATAGTATAGATGTACATATGAAGGGGAGTTTATTACGGAGTACTGACTCACACAATCACAAAGTGAAGTCCCACAATAGGCTGTCTGCAAGCTGAAGAGCTAGGAAGCCCGTTCGAGTCCCAAAACCTCAAAAGTAGGGAAACTAACAGTGCAGCCCTCAGTCTGTGGCCAAAGGCCCAAGAGCCCCTGGAAAACTACTGGTGTAGGTCCAAGAGTCCAAAAGCTGAAAAGCTTAGAGTCTGATGTTCGAGGGCAGGAAGCACCTAGCACAGCAGAAAGATGAAGTCCTGAAGACTCAGCAAGTCCAGTCCTTCCACATTCTTCTGCCTGCTTTTATCCTATCTGTGTTGGCAACTGATTAGATGGTGCCAACTCAGATCGAGGGTGGGTCTGTCTCTCCCTGTCCACTGACTCAAATGTTAATCTCCTTTGGCAACACCCTCACAGACACACCCAGAAACAATACTTTGCATCCTTCCGTCCAATCAAGTTGACACTCAGTATCAACCATCACAGCTTCCTTGCATTTTTACAGAAATTGTAGGACCGGCTTGTCAATTTATGCACAAAAGCAAGCTGAAATTTTGACAAGTATTGCATTAAATCTGTGGATCAATTTGGAGCATATTGCCATCTTAAAAATATTAAGACTTTTAATCCATGAATATAGAAGGTCTTTACATTTATTTAGGTCTACTTTAAATATTTCAATGACATTTTGTAGTTTTCAGTGTATAAGTCTTAGATTTCTTTTGTTAATGTATTTTATTCTTTCTATATTGTAAACAAAATTAGTTTCCTAGTTTTATTTTTTGTATCTTTTAATGCCATTATTCATAAATACAACACATTTTTCTCTGTCGTTGTTATATCCTACATTCTTGCTAAACTTGTTTGTTGGTTCTAGTAATTCTTTTTAGTGAAGTCCTTAGAATTATCTGTATTCAAAATGTCACATACAAATAGAGATAGTTTTACTTCTTCCTTTCCAATATGGATATCTTTTATTTCTTTCTCTGGTCTAATTGCCCTGGCAAGAAACAATTAGATGTAATTTTGACAAGATCTATGTACTTTGTCTATGATAATATCAGGCTACTTTCAAATTAAATATTTTGTTTTACTAGACTTTACTTTGGCTGATGGCTTTTCAAGCATCAGAGATATATGGTAGTCAAACTGCAGAAAGGCAACCTGCCAGAGATTTCCATGCAGCATCAGATTGAGATGAATAGAATGAGAATTTAGTCCTCTCTACCCCAGTCTACTTTGAAGATTAGGTAGAAAAACAAAGAGAACAACTAATGGTTACTGAATGCTTGCTATGTGCTAGGTACTAAACTAAGAGCTTTTTGTTGATAATCTTATTTTTCAATGTAAATCAATGAGAGATGAGATTAATATCGCCATTTAATACAGAAAGCCAAGTTCAGCGGGACCAAGCAAGTTGTAACAAATTATATGTCTTAGAGATTGTGGCTGTATGAATAAACAAATGTATGGATGTGAGTGTTTTCCAGAGAGAACAGTGTTATTACCTAGGAGGAACCTTCCACACTAAGAAAGTCTAGGATTTTCTATAAGAAATAAGAGGCTGTCTTATCAGTGTTCATAGACCCATTGTTAATGGTCATTCATAATGTCATTGTTAGGGCATAGGGATGGCCTTAAAAATACTGACTTCTGCCCTATGAATAGGACTCTAAAGAGTTTATTGTGAGGAAAATAAGCAAATATATGACCCCCTCTAAGTTTGGTAAGGTTCTTCAAAGGTCACTTTCCCCATTTACATTATCTGATTTGCTCTCATTAATACAATGCTTATATTTTTGTTTTCCTCTTATAGACCTTATACATATTTTTCTAGATTTGTACCAAAGTTTTTTGTGTGTGTTCATGCAAATGGTATTCATGTTTTTCATTTTAAATTTCAATTGATCATTGCAGTTGTATAAAAAAAATTGACTTCTGTATGTTAATATTGTATCCTGTAACTTTGCTCTAATTGCTTATTAGTTCCAGGAATTTTGTTGTCAATTCTTGCAGATTTTCTTCATAGGAAATGGTATCATCTGAGCACAGAGTTTTATTTCTTCCTTCTCAACCTGTACACTTTTTATATCCTTTTCTTGTCTTATTCTATTAGATAGAACTTCCAGAGCAATGCAGAATATAGTGAGAGAGGATACCCTAGCCTTGTCCCCAATTTTAGGGGAAAATCATCTAGTTTCTCACCATTAAGTATATTGTTAGCTGGAGATTTCTTGGTACATGTTCTTTATCAAATTGAAGAAGTTCTCTACTCCTACTTTTCTGAGAGGTTTTATCATAAATTGGTTTTGGATTTTGCCAAATACTTTTTCTGCATCTGTCAATGTTGTAATTTTTCTTCTTAGCCTGCAGATATGATGAATTAATTGATTTTTGAGTATCAAACCAGTCTTACATACTCAGAATAAAATACCATGTGGCCATGATTTATAATTGCTTTTATACATCGTTGGATTTATTTTGCTAATATTTCTTGAGGAGTTTTGAGTCTCTGTTCATGAGAGATATTGGTTCATAATTTTTTTTCTTGTAATGTCTGTGTTTTTTGGTATTAGGGTAATGCTGGCTTTGTAGAATGAGTTTGGAAGTATTCCCTCTGCTTCTATTTTCTGGAAGAGATTATAGGGTATTGGTGTAATTTCTTTCTAAGATATTTGGTAGAACTTTCCAGGGAAACTATCTAGGCCTGTTGTTTCCTCTTTTAAAAGGATGTCCAAGCTCAGTTGCTGCTGCCAGCCTGTTCACTGTGTTCTCCTGCTGCTCCACTGCCACTTTCCTCTCCCGGTCACAATGAAGAAGAGATTGCTGCGCTTGCCATTGACAATGGCTCCAGCATGGCAAAGCTGGCTTTGCTGGGGACGATGCCCCCCAAGTCGTATTTTCCTCCATTGTCAGGCACCCCCAGCACCAGGGCATGATGGTGGGCATGGGCCAGAAGGACTCCTATGTGGACGACAAGGCCCAGAGCAAGCGTGGCATCCCGACCCTGAAGTACCCCATTGAGCATGCCATCGTCACCAACTGGGATGACATGGAGAAGATCTGGGACCACACCTTCTACAATGAGCTGTGTGTGGCCCTGGAGGAGCACTCAGTGCTGCTGACTGAGACCCTCCCTGAACCCCAAGCCAACAGAGAGAAGATGACTCAGATCATGTTTGAGATCTTCAACACCCCAGCCATGTACGTGGCCATCCAGGTCGTGCTGTCCCTCTACACCTCTGGGGGCACCACTGGCATTGTCATGGACTCTGGAGACAGGATCACCCACACGGTGCCCATCTACATGGTCTACGCCCTCCCACACACCATCCTGCATCTGGACCTGGCTGAGTGGGACCTGACCGACTACCTTATGAAGATCCTCACCAAGTGTGGCTACAGCTTCACCACCTCGGCCTAGCAGGAGATCATGTGCCACATCAGGGAGAAGCTGTGCTACGTCACTTCTGGACTTTGAGAAGGAGAGGGCCACTGCCGCATCCTCCTCCTCCCTGGAGAAGAGCTAGAGCTGCCCAATGGCCAGGTCATCACCATCGGCAATAAGCGGTCCCGGTGCCACTAATGTGACAAAGCCAAAATTTTAAGCAAATCTGATTTCAGAGCTCTGACCCAGAAAGTTCTGATGCTCACATCAGCTATTCAGATGTTAACATTTGGTATTTTAAATTACAGAATGATACATATCTGAGATAGGCCTCTTCAAGTCTTCCTTATAAATTAGAAACTAAAGATTTTTCAAACAGAAATACTTTTAACTTTTCAAGAAGCTTTAATTTTGTCTCATAAGATGTGAACCGACTGGATCTATTATTTAGAATGATTAGCGTGCTGGGAGTACTCGCAGCAAATCCTTTGAAATTGATAAAAATATGTGCTCTAATCTGACAGAGATCATCCATTTGTTACACCATTCCAAAGTTCCCTGTTATTGTCTGTGACATTTCCCAAATCATCTAGAGATTCAAGCTGTTAGAACAGTTTCTTTTATCAGTCATCTCCAGAGGTTCATCAAACTGAGAACTGTATAATTTCTTTTTTTTAATCCATGTGGCACTTGCCACAGACAGAACCTTTGAAAGATGATATTGTTGGTGTCTAGCCTTTGCTTAAGATCAACACTTGATGGGTGATTTTAATATTAATAAAAACAGCTAGCTTAATGTTAAGCCTTTGTTCTTTAAAAGACCAAAGTGGATGCAGCTGGAAGCCATCATTCTCAGCAAACTATCGCAAGAACGGAAAACCAAACACTGCATGTTCCCAATCATAGGTGGGAATTGAACAATGAGAACACTTAGACACAGGAAGGGGAACATCACACACCGGGGCCCGTTGTGGGGTGGGGGGAGGGGGGAGGGATAGCATTAGGAGATATACCTAATGTAAATGATGAGTTAATGGGTGCAGCACACCAACATGGCACATGTATACATATGTAACAAACCTGCACGTTGTGCACATGTACCCTAGAACATAAAATATAATTTTAAAAAAAGACCAAAGAGAAGAGAAATAGAGTAACTACACTTGTGTTATCGCCTAGTATACATTAAATGTGAAAATTCAGTGAAAACTCTACTTTCAAATTTTATTCTTAATATCCATTACCCACATTTATACTTTGTTATTATGTGTTTATAATTATATCTAATTTCATGTTGATGTAGGTAGCTTCACAAACATCTAATAGACATAGTGTTTTTTAAAAAATAGTACGTGTTGGCCGGGCTCAGTGGCTCACACCTGTAATCCCTGCACTCTGGGAGGCCAAGGCTGGTGGATTGCCTGAGCTCTGGAGTTCGAGACCAGCCTGGGCAACGTGGTGAAACACCATCTCTACTAAAATACAGAAAATTAGCCAGGGGTGGCGGCATGTGCCTGTAGTCCCAGCTACTCGGGAGGTTGAGGCAGGAGAATTGCTTGAACCCAGGAGGTGGAGGTTGCAGTGAGCTGAGATTGTGCCACTGCACTCCAGCCTGGGTGACAGAGTGAGACTCCATCTCCCCCACCACCTCCCCCAAAAAATAGTGTGTGTATTTTTCAATTTTTTCCCCTTTAGGTTAATATTGCCTCAGATAACCACTTCTTTGTTGTTGTTCTTTATAGGATGAATAAAGAAACAGCAACATTGTTGAAGAAAACCCAGTGAAAACTAGAGCTAACAACTTTCTAAAAACTCTCACCAATCCCAAGAACTAGACTACAGCCTGATTAGCTTATATGTGTGGTGGTTCCAGTTTCTAGACTTAATATTATGCTGGTGAGAGCAGCAGTATTGGTTTCCAGAGATTGCCAGTTTATAAAGTGTTGTATGACATTGCTGTTACACTGTTCACATGGGTTTGGTAAAACTGGGAAAGCATCATTACTCATCTTCCAAATCCCCATTACATTTTTTCCTACAGCTCTTCTTTATTTCTTTTATTTTCTTATAGGTAAAATGGAATGGCAGAGCAGGTGTGTTTCTGAGAGTTCCATTGCTTCTGTAGATGATACTCGATACCTGATAATGGATTGTGTTCTTTGTTGACATCTAGAAAATCATTTCTTACTTCATTACAGAATAGGAGCATGGTTTAGAACACAGTCTGATGCCAGACAGCCAGGTGCAATCCCAGCTGCGCCACATAGGAGTTGCATAATTTCAAGCCAGTCACTTAACATATTTTAGTTTCCTAACCTGTAAGGGCATATAGTATTACTTATATCTGGCTCCTTGGAAATATTAAATAAATGTTAGTTTATTATGAATGATAGTATTTATTCTCAATACATGAGTAGTAGTATGTTTTTTATGTTCCTGATCTAGCTGATAGAAAAGTCAGTTGGGTTTGTGACTTTGACTTCCTCTATTAACATTTCTAGGCCGGGCGCGGTGGCTCAAGCCTGTAATCCCAGCACTTTGGGAGGCCGAGACGGGCGGATCACGAGGTCAGGAGATTGAGACCATCCTGGCTAACACAGTGAAACCCCGTCTCTACTAAAAAAAAATACAAAAAACTAGCCGGGCGAGGTGGCGGGCGCCTGTAGTCCCAGCTCCCCGGGAGGCTGAGGCAGGAGAATGGCGCAAACCCGGGAGGTGGAGCTTGCAGTGAGCTGAGATCCTGCCACTGCACTCCAGCCTGGGCGACAGAGCAAGACTCCGTTTCAACAACAACAACAAAAAAAAACATTTCTAAAGCCAGTTCAATGTATACATTTTTTGAGACAGAGTCTCGCTCTGTCACCCCAGTTGGAGTTCAGTGGCACGATCTCAGCTCACTGCAACCTCTGCCTCTGGGGTTCAAGTGATTCTCCTGCCTCCGCCTCCTGAGTAGCTGGGACTACAGGTGCATGCCACCACACCCGGCTAATTTTTTTTTTTTTTTTTTTTTTGTAGTAGAGATGAGGCTTCATCATATTAGCCAGGAGGGTCTCGATCTCCTGACCTAATTATCCACCCACCTCGGCCTCCCGAAGTGCTGGGATTACAGGCGTGAGCCACCGCACCCAGCCTTCACTGTGTATTTTTTCAAAGGAGGTCATGAAGGAGCCAATATTTAGATTAGCTTTATATTGTGCTTGATTTCAGAAAATGTTTTGAGTCCTGCAATGTAAGTCAATTAAAAAAAAAAAAAAAAAAAAAAAAGAGACACCAGCAAACCTTGGGCTTTTTGAAAACCAGGATCATATCTCCTGAACACTTGAGAAAAGTTTTTCCTCTCACTCAGGAAGAAACATGCCAAGTTCAATTGTTCTTAGTCAGGTAATTTCAGCTGAAAGAATGTGATTTCTCCAAAGGAAATGTGGTCAAGACGAATAATCTGTACTCATACAGAAAGTGCCAGGGGATCCATTGTAGATATTGCTTTTCAGGAGCTGAGTCAAGTGAGTTTAGAAAGTATGGATTTGAATTCCAATCTTATACCTTCAAAGTGGCTGCATAAGCACAAATTAGGAAAGCATCATTATCCACGAAAGATAGACTCCATTCCAAATGAATGTTTAACTATTAGATCCATCCAAAAGAAACTTCCCTCTCGTTCCCTTTGTCTTGATTTATGCTTTTGGCATTTCCAAACACATCAGCGTTAAAATCTCTCTTCCATACAATTCACTTGTATAACGGTAGAATATGATATCTGCTCTTCCAGTCCCAAGAGTGATTTCTGGACCAAGCATTACAATGGAGATATATGTGCGATGCAAGGTACAGGAATGCACTTTGATGATTTTGAACCTATGCAAATTATGTGCTCCATGTGAAACTTTACTTTCTGCTTTGGCATGAGAGATACTGAAATATGGTAGCATTAGAAGTTAAACAATAAAAGTTTGGTCACTGGCTATTATCAGTAAAGGGTAACACTAGCTTTTCATGGCTCACAGCATTGGTGGGAGAATAGAATAACCTCTTCGATAAAGTTTAAGGTTACACAAATCAAGTCTCAAGCCAGATTTGTTCACTAGATATTTACACTATGTGGCAGGCATTGCCCTGGGAGCTGTGGTGCTTGTGAACAAGATGGGGTCCCTGCCCTGGACGGGAGCAGGAGAAATATTCTGAAGGGATGTAGGAATGTGAAATGCATCCTGGTAGATTTCAGCACATCATTAAAACTTCCTAATAACCCCGAGGAAAAGAAAGGCTAAACAACAGGCCCGACATGACAAATGACAGTGTTAGAAAAGAGATAAGACTGAGTACATTAATAATGAGCATTAAATAAAACGTCAGAGATAATAAAGACTACAATTCAGGTAAATCACATCGATCTGTGGAAACGAATTCTAGGCTGTGCATTACTGAGAAGATGTGACTTTATTTGGTTTCCGTACGATACAAGCAATGAAAAAGAGTATGTGCATGAGGGAGGAGAGGTTGAGGTAGGTGGAGGGGGAGGGGGGGAGAGGGAGAGAGAGAGAGAGAGAGAGAGAGAGAAAGAAAGGGAGAATTGCAGGTGGGCAGTAAAGAACAAAAGGTTTCAGAGCTAGGAAAGGCCTCACTGCATCCAGAGGATGTTCAGTGAGGGACAAAGCTGGAGCTCTGTGTTGATGTGAGACGAAAAACCTGGAGGTGCATCTTGTGGCTGGAAGGTTAAGGTCCTTGGAGAAATGAGCCATTGGAAGGTTTTGCAGAGGGTAGTTTTCGGAGATTACTTCTCAGGAAAGAAGTGAATTTAGTTGATGAAGAAGTGTGGGCCTGAATTGCCTGATCTGATCTTGTCCTCTAGAAGTGAAAGAGTGGTGTAGGGTGATTAACTTGTGTGCATGACAGATTGGAATGGCAGCCGAGGGGGCACAGTTATCAGTCTATGGCATAAGTCCAGATGAGAAGAGAAAATGTCTGGGAGAGGTTGGTATGGTGCTGATAGCTAATTATGTACCCCTCCATCTATCATCCCCTTCCTTCATAGGAACAGAAACTCATTTTCTGCTGGGCACATTTCCAGTCAGCTCTAAAGCATCGTGTTTTTCAAACTCCTTGCAATTGGATGTGGCACGTGGCTGAGTTCTGTCCAGAGAGATGTAAGAAATATGTATGAACTGCTAGAAAGGGATGGGCTGCCTCTTTTCGTTGCCTTCCTCCTGGCTTAGAAGGGCTATATGATAGCTGGAGATCGGCCTGCTCTCCTGGACCACAAAGTGCCCCAAAGATAGCAAATGTGTGAGGATGGCAGCTTAGAAAGGAAGGGAGGACACAGCTCCTGATCACTTCACAGGACTGCCACAGCAGTTCTGGATGCCTTATCAGGATTATTTTTTATGAGAAAGAAAAATAAATGTTTATCTTGTTTGGGTCTCTTTTACTTGGTGTTTTTCTATGTTAAGAAGCCAGATTTGACCCCATCTAAGAAAATTATAAGTGACAGAGGTGAAGTAATGGTAGATACAAAAATTATTCATTAGCATTAGCTGGAGAAGTGACAGGTTGTTCCAGCCACAGCTTCTATTTTGTCAATATGGCCTCCTTGACATTTCAAAGCATGGGAGAGAAGGCAAATTCCTAGTTGTGCTCATGCAACTTAGAAAGCATAATTGGCCGGGCGCGGTGGCTCAAGCCTGTAATCCCAGCACTTTGGGAGGCCGAGACGGGCGGATCACGAGGTCAGGAGATCGAGACCACCCTGGCTAACCGGGTGAAACCCCGTCTCTACTAAATACAAAAAACTAGCCGGGCGAGGTGGCGGGCACCTGTAGTCCCAGCTACTCGGGAGGCTGAGGCAGGAGAATGGTGGGAAGCCGGGAGCAGTGAGCTGAGATCCGGCCACTGCACTCCAGCCTGGGCGACAGAGCGAGACTCCGTCTCAAAAAAAAAAAAAAAAAAAAGAAAGCATGATTAAGCTGAGGATGCTCAGATGCATCCTGGGAGGAAGTACTTGTGAGTGCTTATGCTCACAGTAAGAGATGATTTTCCTGAGGTTTGTAGCATTTGGTCTCTTTTTCACATTACAGTATTCTTCTCCTTCCCCTCCCCATTCAGATACTTCCTTAACTACTGTGACTCGTATATTTTTGGCATCTTATGACACTATAAACTAATACTACAGATTCTTTTTGAAAGAAAATAGAGATGGGGGTCTCACTACGTTACCAAAGCTGGTCTCAAACTCCTGGCCTCAAGTGATCCTCAAGCATTTTTACTTTTTATACCCCCACATCACAAGGAATCCTTTAACAAGACCAAGGTCAATGAGGGCTGCAAAACACTTCCTGATGGTTGTCTACTTAAACTAGAAGTAGGTGGCAAAAAGCGATTTATCCTAAATGTTTTAATCCAGATTTTATATAGGGAGATGTGGCTAGAGCAGAATGGCATCAGTAACAGCCTGAAGAATTTGAACCACTGAACAAGAGACTTAACAAGAACTTAAGTAGGTGTGACTCGGAGATGTTGGTCTCATTAATGGGAAAAGCAGCAGATTGTATAAAGATGCCATTTGGTCTAGACATGTTGGATTTCAGATGACGGCAACGTATTCATATGGAAATGTTTAGTATAATTATAGAACCAGACAACGTAAGCATTGCAGGAGACCAGGCCCCCAGTGGTCATCTTCTCCATGCTTGTACACCTACATATTGCAAGAAACTCATTAATCAGCTCATCCTTTCATTTGGCTGGTTGGTCCACAGGGCAGGCTTTTTGTGGCTGTATTTCTGTTTCTCTTGACCTGGTTTCCCTGAACACAGCTAATGGACCTAGGGTGGACACCTGACCAAGACTGGTCCCCTGAGATTCCTTCTCCGAAATTTGGAATTTAGACTGAGAGCCATCATGTCAGTTTCTTTAAAGATATAGAGTGGCCATATCCTACCCTGGGAACTGGAAGCAAATGACAGAGAAACATTGGTTAGAAAAAAAAACCTCTAGAAAGTTTTGCTATTTCTGATTCTTGCACCTTCCTGAGGCTCAGCAGAATCCATCCTTTGTGGTTCCATGGACTATCCCTCTTTTCTCATAATAAAACCTTTATTGCTTAAGATGTCTCAAATTGGTTTCACTTAATTTGCCACCAAATGATCTTTACAAAGAACACATAGAATATGAACATTCTTTAGTATTACAATGGTCTGAGTACCTGGCAGGGGTCACAAAGAACCCTAGCTGAAACACATCAGACAGAACATGATGGCATTTTTTCCAAGTCACAAGGACAGGTCACAGGTGCACCCAGGACTCACTGGTCCTCTTTGCATACTGTGTCTAGCTGACTACCAAAGCCTTGGAAAGGTGCCAACATACCAGTGAAAGTGTTTCTCAGTACTTCCCATCTACTTTGACATGATACACTACTGAATATGGGCAGGTTTTGATGTAATAACCTGATACTTTGTTTGTGAGAAATTACCAAATTGGAAAAGGGAGAGCCCACACCAAGAGCAGGGTAATCAGGCAACAATTGAACCACGGGGGATTTCTCAAGGAAAATGCAGTGCTCTTCATTGATTTGGCAGCAAATAAATTCCAAGTGTTTCCTGTTTCTCCTATGGGTGGCCATGTGTATTAGTCTGTTGTCATGCTGCTTATAAAGAACTAAATACGACTGGGTAATTTATAAAGAAAAGAGGTTTAATTGACTCACAGTTCTGCTGGGCTGGGGAGGCCTCAGGAAACTTATGATTGTGGTAGAAGGAGAAGCAAACATGTCCTTCTTCACGTAGTGGCAGAAAGGAGAAGAATGACCAGCTCTGTTGTAGAGACCCTAACCCAGCAGCACTAGAGAAATTAAGACAAAGACACATAAATAGAGTGCAGAATGGGAATAAGGGCTGACAGCTTTCAGAGCTGAGAGCCACGAACAGAGTTTGACCCACATATTTTTTGACAGCAAGTCAGTGATAAGCATTATTTCTATAGATTATAGATTAGCTAAAAGCATTCCTTATGGGAAACAAAGGGACAGGCTCTGGCTTGTTATCTGTAGCAGGAACATATTCTTAAGGCACAGATCGCTCATGCTATGGTTTGTGGTTTAGGAATGCCTTGAGCAGTTTTCGCCCTGGGTTAGCCAGGTGTTCCTTGCCCTCATTCTGGTAAACCAACAACCTCCAGCGTGGGCATTGTAGCCATCACAAGCATGTCACAGTGCTTCTGAGATTTTGTGTATGGCCAGTTTCTCATGGCCTGTTTATGGCCAGATTTGTGGGGCCTGTTCCCAACAAATGAGAGCTGAGCCAAGGGGGAGACCACTTATAAAACCATCAGATTTTGTGAGAACTCACTCACCATCATAAGAATAGCAGCATGGGGGCAATTGCTTCCATGATTCAGCCACCTCATGCTGGGTCCCTCCCATGACCTATGGGGATTATGGGAATTGTAATTCAAGATGAGATTTGGGTGAGGACAGAGCCAACCCATATCACCACGTATGTACAACTGTGTTCTCTTAGGCATTAAAGATGCTGCCTCTGGACATGGAAGGCTTTACTTTTACAGATCCAGGAATGAAACATCAACATAGAAACAGGGAAGCAAAGCAGCTTAGTTTTTAGAATGACTTCAACTTTGTTCTCTGCTTTCTGTAAATCAATCAATGAAAGAATGTCTGAAAACTTTGAGACAGATAGGATTCAAAATGTTTTATGATTCATACTGTGCTTAAAATGTTAGCTGACTACCAAAAACTGCAGTACATATCAGGCTTTGAAGCACCCCTCTCTCCTTGCCCCATCCTTACTTCCTCATTTTCCTTGGGGTAAAAGACAGGGAAGGAGTAATATTCATACATTATGTTGGATATGTAATGTTCTGTAGCCAGAAGCCAGGCATTGAAATGTATAGGGCTGGTACAAAAGTAATCAAGGTTTTTGCCAAAGTAATGGCAAAAACCACAATTGCTTTTGCACCAACCTAATATCAAGATGAGAGCAAGAATTAAGATGTTTCCTTGGTCATTCACTGTAAAAAATTGATGATTATTCTGCTAGAAGTGCACGTTTAAAATTCTTTCATGTATTATAAATTGCTTGTCATGAAGTGTAAAGAACTACAAGAAGTGTAAACATGTCAGTATTTCACAGAGATGAATATTAATGCCGGACACAACCCTTGTTTACCTATTTAGACAAAAATGTGAGATTTCTTGACTTGCTATTACCTTAGCAAATCTCACAAGTGATTAATGGTTATTTCTCTTTGCCTTTTAAAAACAGTGTTTGGCCTGATTTTGCTGCTGGATGGGGCCATCCACGGGTCACAATAATAAGAGAGCTTTATTTTGGGATGATTTAGACTTGTTTGCATACTACTTTCTTTTTGCATGGCAGCACATTATTCTGCTTTAGAAAGATTTTGCAAATTCCCCATGTTTCAGAAAGAGTCAAAGCAAGTGCCCAGTTTTTTCCCTCAGGGTGTTTAGTTGGGACCCAGAGAATGACAGGGGACAGGAAAGCTGCCTTACAGACCATGGACCTATAGGACAGAGCAGCCTTTAGATACCAAAATGCTCATCAAACAACTGGTGCAAGTCTACGTTATAAAGCGGGCTGGCAGATTTATTTCCAAATGTGTTTTTCTTCTGTTTTTGTTTTTGGTTCATTTGAGGCAAAGAATGTTCCATCGGGTACCTGATTAAACATAAAATTGCTGTTTTCTTAGATTGCCTATTATCAGAGGTAGGTATTAAGCTAGCTGTTAATTGTTTGAAATTATCCAAGTCGTGAAAGTACTATAGATTTGTGAATATTCAGTTCTTAAGATTAGAATACATAAAGGAGCTCATTCCTGTGCAGAGGATAAGAACTGGCTAAGAGGAAGTGTTGGTTATTCAGGGACAGTTTTTTTTAAATTAACTATATATATGTGTGTGTATATATAAGTATATGTATATATGTATACAGTTAACTACATATATTTTTAGATATTTAAAAATAACATTTTAAGTTAAAAATGTTACATATTATAGTTAAATTCTATACCTCAAATCACATGGGATATATTAATTTTGCTTCAACTTAGTTCCTCTTTACTTATTTGGGCAGTTTAGATCATAGTATATGTAACATATGAGTCTTTGCCAAATAGTATAAAACAAATTTATGTAAATTTTTCCAAAGTACAAAAGTTTTTCACAGAGTGAGATGATCAGTGAAGGAAGGATGTCTAAAAAAGTTTGGGAAATGCTATGTTTTGTGTTCTCTCTTTGGGATTTACAAAGTGAATTCTCAGAGAAGTCTTTTAATAAAAAAGGTGTTTAGCAGAGATTTGCCGAGCAAAAACCTTCTCTGGAGTACTGTCTATGAACATCTCCCAGAAACTTTGGAAAATGCTGCTGGTGGAAAGCATGGTAATTTGATCAACTCTTGTGCTGAGGCCTCTTGTAGAAGTCAAATAGCACACAGTGAAACTGTCTTGATGATGAGCCCACTCAGACATTGGTATTCTCTTGTCCCATTAGCTAGGTTTCTGCCTTAAGTTGTTCTCTGTTTGTTGCTTGTTTTTGAGTTACTTTTAAAAGTCCTAAACTAGGTCACTACTGGCTGCTCCATAACAAAATCCCCAGGTGACATCCTATACCTCTTATGAATATGACTCTTTCCTCTGAGCCCGTGTGCTCTTGGGACCAGCTCCTGAAGGCATGACTCTGGGCATAGTGATGGGCCGCCTGCCCGCTTGCATGTCTGTATATTACTTGCCAGTTAAACCACCATGAAAAGTCTGAGTTTCTTGTGTTTGTATAAAACCATAGATATTGGATGTCATTCATTTAACACATATTTATTGAGTGTCTACTCTGTGCCAGACATTCTTCTGGACTTCTGAGTACAGCAGGGAACATATCAGGTAACTTCTCTGCTATAATGATATGATGGTTGGGGAGCCAGGTAACAAACGCATCAGTAAACAGTGATGTATGCTGCGAATTGGATACAAGGATTGAAAATTCTAGAGTCACAGAACATACGGCAATTTAAGATGTTGTGGGTTAATAAAACTCACCCTGCAGGAGGACCTGAGCTTCAGTCCAACTGTCTAGATCTGTTTCTCTGGTAATTTGATAAGTGTAAACATGCAACTATATTATTAAGCAAGCTTGCTTATAATAAAAATGATGCCAGATTAGTAAATTGCATTTGAACCAGGAGGCACTGCAAATAAACTCTAAGTTTATTTATTTATATGGAGGTGCTGTGCTTTGGGCTTCTCTGAGTCCATGAGTCTTGTAATCAGCAAGCTGGTTGTGGAAAGTCTATAAAAAATACCTATAGATTTACTGCAAGAGTTATTTGTTCTTGCAGGGCAGGAGGCATTTAAGCCAGGACAGTTCCTGCAGTGTGTGACATGGATCTCTTCCTGCCCCACCGTGGACGATAGTACGTGAGTTGCTGCAAGGATGCCCGCTGCTGTAGAGGGACATTTGAGACTATGGTTTTAGCAGGCTCAATTTTTTTCCTGTCCTTTTTAGTGAATTGGAGTCCTGCATGGTGCACAGTTGTCTTATGAGGTGACATGTTAAGTGTAACCTAAGAAGGTCTCCTGGTGGGTGCAGCAAAAGAGGTGATCATAATAAGCAGAATAGAAATGAGGGAGGGAGACAGGTGAAGATGGTCTCAGGCAGGGGGAAGAGCAGGCACAGAGGCCCTGCGGTAGGAGCAAGTTTGACATGACAAAAGAGAAGCAAGAAGGTGAGTGACACAAAAGATTTGAGAGAACTTTTGCATCTGTGAATTCATGCCTGTGCCTAAAATTACGGAGAGTAGGTGTGATCATGGGAATAACACAGCCAAATACAGTGTTCTCAAAGTGCTATTGGGATCACTTCATTCCTTTTGTAAAATATTCTTTAATGATGAAAAAACTGTATTCTGATGCTGTTTTGAAGAAACGAAACTGTGACTTATGTTCACAATATACAGAGCTGCTTTCATGTACTTTTGTGGCCAATATCACATTCCCTGAAGATACACATTTTCCCAATCTGGGAAACTTGGGGAGAGACAGCTACCTCTATTATCACCTCCCTCCTCCTGCCACCCCAACCCTTCATATGCTTTATGTAATTGACAATCTCAGAGTTAGATGAATATTATTGTTTTTAGTTTTCAGAAGCAAAAGTTAAATGACAGAATCGAGGGTATACACTAAGGTGGTGGAACTGAGATTTGAACTCAGATCTTTTGACATTTGTTTTTCTCCTGCCCCCTGGCGGTGGCGATCTTTGATCAATGAGACACGTATCTGGTTTGCTCCTTTTCCTTTCTAGGTAGGGGAACCTTCCTGTGGAGTCTCTCTGCATTCCCCTCATTCCTAAAGAGTCAGTTCCTGTTCAGAATCTCATATTTGGACCTTTAATAGCCTTCTGACTTGCTCTGGCTGTTTCCAGACGTGGTCTCAGTCATTCTATTTCTGTGATAATTTCCCAGGCTGTGATCATTGGTAAGCTATTATCAGAATGGATCATCTATTTCGGATGCTCTATCAATTAGCTGTAGATGTGATTGCTTGACCTGGTTGAATGCCCTGCAAAAGAAGGTATACTCCAAGTCCAAGGAGGAATAGCCTTGATTGTTTCCTCACTTCCCTAGTCTAAATTCAATCTCTTGCTATGTATTTCTGAAAGGATCCCTAAGAAATTAAGACTGCTGGAGTTTGATTGGGTTTGACTGGAAGAGCTAAAATCGGGCTGCGAGAGTTCAGAGGTTGCTTGGCAGCAACAAGGGCAGCAGAGAGTTGTTGCAAAAGGAAACTATGGTGGATTGAGAGAAGAAGGAATGGCTGCTCTATTGCCATCTCAAAGCTGCAGCCAAGAGCCAGCAACTAAGGAAGATGCAGGGTCAGCCAGCCTTGAAAATGGAATAGGTAGCCAGACAGAAGCAAGGATGACAGAAGAATCAAGGATCGCAAATGGAAGCCTTTAAGATGGCACTGTCCAATAAAAATAGAATGCAAGTCACAAATATATGCCATGCATGTCCTTAAATTTTCTAGTAGCCACATTACAAGAAAGTAAAAAGAAACAGGTGAGATTAATTTTATCAATATATTTTATTCAACTCAACTCAACATCCAAAATACAATTTCAACATATATCAGCATAGAAAATTATTAATGAGCTAGTCTACGTCTTTTTCATACAACAGCTTCAAAACTCACAGTGTAGAATGGGTGCGTTGGCTCACGCTTGTAATCCCAGCACTTTGGGAGGCCGAGGTGGGTGGATCACCTGAGGTCGGGAGTTTGAGACCAGCTTGACCAACAAGGAGAAACCCCATCTCTACTAAAAATACAAAATAAGCTGGGCATGGTGGCGCCTGCCTGTAATCCCGCTACTCAGGAGGCTGAGGCAGGAGAATCGCTTGAACCTGGGAGGTGGAGGTTGCCGTGAGCCGAGATCGCACCATTGTACTCCAGCCTAGGCAACAAGAGTGAAACTCCACCTAAAAAAAATAAAAGTCCACAGTGCATTTTATACTTACAGCATCTATGATGTGGAGCTGGCCGCATTTCAGGTGCTTAATAGCCACATGTGGTTAGCACTACCATATTGGACAGGGGCCCAGAAATGGTAGGGGGAAAGTAATCAGAGAGGGAGGCTGGAGGCTGGAGGCACAGACAGTCCTGACTGGCAGTTGTACCTTTCTGACAAAGTGACAGCTTGAAGCTTCATTTTCTAACTTGGACTTTGCCTTTTATAATTTATTATAATATAACTCTTTAAAGAGTGTTGGTAGGAAATATAGAATATCTGAGCTGGAAGTTCTCTTGGAGACTTTAGACTGAGTAATAGGAATTGGAATTTGTTTTATACTCCTGAACCTACTGTGATTAATTGGTTGAAGGTGCCCAAACCACTGGGTTGAGAAGGATTCTGAGGTTATATCTTGCCTCAGTAGGAAAGAGCACAGTGATTGTCTTCCAGGGATCACACATATTTGCCATCATCCCTGGTACAGTATAAAGGTCTCTAGGTTCTGGAGACCTACTGGACTCTTTGTTAATTATTACCGAGCTCAGTTTCTTCATTTGCAAAATAGGAATAAATTGTCAGTGCTTTTCAGGATTGCTGTGGACATCAAATGATAGAATAGATGTTAAGGGTCTAACACATGGTTACAAACGCTAATTCCTTCTCGTTTTCCATTTACTATTTGATCATATTATTTATCAGGGGAAATGTTATATCAGGGGCACCAATTATTAGAGGGACTAGTCAGTTGCTGAAACCTCCAATTATAATTGGTATCACCATAAAGAAGATTATGACGAATGTGTGGGTGGTAACAATAACATTATAGATCTGATCATCCCCTAATAGAGTTCCTGGTGGGCCTAATTTGGCTCGAATTAGGAGGCTTAAGGCAGTGCCTACTACCCCCACTCATGCGCCAAATAGCAGATACAGTATTCCGATATCTTTGTGATTAGTTGAAAACAATCAATGATTGATGAACATAAGTGGAAAAAAGGTAGATGACTCAGTAAGGATTAGACTGTAAATCTAAAGACAGAGGTCTTTTTACCAGCCCTGAGGTGATTTTTCATGTTGAATTGCAAATTCAAAGGAGCAGCCTCAATCCTGTGGGGCTTCTCCTGCCTTTCTCCCCCGGTGGCAGGAGAAGTAGATTGAAGCCAGTTGGTTAGGGTATTTAGCTGTTAACTAAGTTTCTGTGGGTTTGAATCCCACCAATCTAGCAAGGGCTTAGCTTAATTAAAGTGGGTGATTTGCGTTCAATTGATGCAGAATAGAGTCTTGCATCTTGCAGTCCTTAGGTTTAATTACAGAAATTAAGTAAAATTTACTTACTAAGGGCTTCGAAGGTCCTTGGTCTTTTTTAACCTAAATTTCTAAATAACTAATATTAATGGAGAGGTTGGTAAGAAGAAAATAGAAGAAATGATAAGCAGAGGAAGGAGTAGTATGGGTTTTGTATTTTCAAATTGTCATTTTATTTTCGTATTTTTAGATGTGGGGAATATTGTCACTGAGATGGAATAAGTTAGGATGGTATGAAAGAGTACAAGTTGAGTAGCATTATAATAGCTATAATGGTTGGGGTAATAAGACTTTTTTTATTTTGTAAACTCTTGAATGGTAATTCATTTAGACAGGAATCCTGTTAATGGAGGTAAGCCACCTAGGGATAATAGAATTAATGGAATTATAGGTGTTAATCATGTTAATTTATTTCAAGTGCAAGATAGTGATAGGGTTGTAGTGCATATACTCGGGTTAAGTACTAGAAATGTGGTAATTGTTAAAATAAGGTAAATAATCAGATGTAGAATGGTAATGTCGGGGTTATAAGTTAGTACTGCTGTTATTCAGCCTAGGCGAGTAATTGAGGAGTAGGCTAGGATTTTATGGAGCTGTGTTTGATTAAGTCCTCCTCAACTGCCCACTATAATGGATATAATTGTGATAGGTAGGAGAATATCCATATTTATTAATGGGAAAATTTGAAACATAATCGAGATGGGGGCTAGTTTTTGTCGTGTGAGAAGAAGTATGCCAGATATTAGAGAGGTTCCTTGGGTTACCTCTGGGACCCAGAAGTGAAAGGGGGCTATTCCTAGTTATATTACTAGAGCCATTATTATTACTAAGGATGAAAATTGATTAATAGTATTTATTATTGTTCATTGTCCAGGGGACAGGTTATTAGTAGGGATACCTATTGTGAGAATTATAGATGCAGTTGCTTGTGTAAGAAAATATTTGGTGGCTGCTTCTGTAGAGCGGGGATTAATTTTTTAAATCAAGATTGGAGTAAGAACTAGTATATTTATTTCTAGGCCTGTTCAGATAAGAAATCAGTGTGAGCCTAGCATTGTGATAAGAGTTCCTATGAAAATAGTGAGGAAAATAATAAGTTGGGCTCATGGGTTAATTAGTACGAGAAGGATATAACCAACATTTTCGGGTATGGGCCTGTTAGGACTTGGTGTAATAGGTAGCATGAAGAGATTTGGATTCTCAGGGGTAGGTTCAATTCCTATAGTTCTGGAAGTAAGAGGATTTTAACCTCTGTTGTTTACCAAAGTAATTCTTTTGTCAGACATATTTCGTATGTTTGGGGTGGAATTCTGGAAATTAGAATACGTATTGAAGTATATCATATGCAGAAGGCTAGTGTAAGTGGTACGAAATTTTTTCATAGAGGTTATATGAGTTGGTCGTAATGGAATCAGGGGTATGCTATTCAAATTCATAAAAAGAGGGCAGTTAAAATAAGAGGTTTGGTAATGAACTTTATGGTATAGAGTTCTGGTGATTATATAGTGTGCAGTCATTCTAGGAAAATAGTAGTAGTTAGGACATTTATCATGATAATATTCATGCATTCTGCTATTTTAAAGAAAAGGGCAAATGAACGTGCGGCATATTCGATGTTGAAACCTCAGACTAATTCTGACTCTCCCATTAGGTCAAAAGGGGCTTGGTTAGTTTCTGCTAGGGTGGAAATAAATCATATCATGGCTAGGGGCCATGATGGTAGGAGCAGTCATAGGAATTCTTGCATTGTGATGAATGCATGTAAGCTGAATGAGCCACTTATTAGTAGGACTGACAGCAGGATGATGGCTAGGGTGACTTCATGTGAGATTGTCTGGGCCACGGCTAATAATGTGCCAATTAGGGCATAGCTTGAATTGGATGGTCATCCTGATCATAGTGTGGAGTAGACGGCTAGGCTTGATGTGGCTAGTGTAAATAGGAGGCCTACATTAAAATTAATTAGGGGATCCAGTATAGGGAGGGGGGTCCACAAGAGGAGAGCCAGGTAGGGGCAATAATATAAAGGATAATAGCAGATATTAAGGATCGTCGGGGTTCTTTGGTGAAAAGTTGTATTGCATCAGCGAATGGTTGGAGCAGTTCATAGGGGCCTACAGTGTTAGGTCTTTTGCTTAATTGTATATAGCCTAAGATTTTTCGTTCAATGAGTGTAAGGAATGCTATAGCAATTAGGGTGGGAATAATAAGTAGGAGAAAGTTAATTATAGACATACTGTTAAGAAAAGGAGTTGAACCTCTGATTGTAAAGTTTTAAGTTTTACGCAATTGCCGGACTCTGCCATCTTAACAAACCCTGTTCTTGGGTAAGGTGTGCGATGATTTGTTAGACTGAGATAATATCATCTATGGGGTGAGGGCAGTTTATGAAGTGGGCCCTATTTCTCTTGTCCTTCTGTACTAGGAGAAATGTTAAATAGAAACTGACCTGGATTACTCTGATCTGAACTCAGATCACGTAGGACTTTAATTGTTGAACAAATGAACACTTAATAGAGGCTACACCATTAGGATGGCCTGATCCAACATCGAGGTTGTAAACCCTTGTCTATATGGACGCTAGAATAGGGTTGTGTTGTTATCCCTAGGGTAACTTCTTCTGTTGATCAAATTATTGAATCAATGTGTGTCAGCTCACTTAGACTAGTGCGGTCTTAGTCTAGGCTGTTTGGAGGTTGAATTATATTCCGAGGTCACCCCAACCAAAATTTTAATGCAAAGACCGTATGCTAAGGCCTGTAGGCTTTTGAATTTTTATTTGCATTAAAGCTCCATAGGGTGTTCTCATCTTATTTGTTTATACCTGCCTCTTCAGGGACAGGTCAATTTCACTGATTACAAGTAAATGACAGCTGAACCCTCGTGTGGCCATTTGTAAAAGTCCCTATTTAGGGAACAAGTGATTATGCTACCTTTGCATAGTCAGGATACCGAGGCCATTGAACATATATGTCTGTGGGCAGGCAGTACCTCTAATACTGGAAATGCTAGAGGTGATACTTTTGGTAAACAGGCCGAGTAAGATTTGCCGAGTTCCTTTTACTTTTTGTAATCTTTCCTTAGTGCATGCCTGTGTTGGATTAACAGAATAAATAATAGGGTGCTTGTTATATCGCTTATTAATATTAGCCTGTTAATTGTCTGTGGGTTATTCCAGTCTGATGTAAGCTTATGCAATGGAGAATATTTTCACATTACTTATGTGAACATTAATCCTTCTATTAAATAACAGATTAGTCCAAGGTGTTGTTAGGAGTTCGGTAAAGTGATTGGAATTTAAGATAATTAGATGTTGAACTTGAACGCTTTCTTAATTGGTGGCTGTTTTTGGGTCAACTATTGGGGCAATATTTTTTACTCCCTACAGAAAAGTTATTCCCTAGGGTCTAAAGAGCTGTCCCTCTTTAGACTAACAGACTTACAGGGAGATTAAGTAATTCTGTGGGTAAGTTTAAAGTTGAACTAAGATTCCATCTTGGACAACCAGCTGTCACCAGGCCCGGTAGGCTTGTCACCGCTGCTCATGAATCTTCCCACTATTTTGCCACATAGGTGGGTGGGTGTGCTCTTTCAGCTGTTTTTGAGTAGCTCGTCTGGTTGCCGGGGACCTGGCTATGGTTCTCTGTGTCAAGTTATTTCTAGCTAGTACATTATGCAGAAGGTAAAAGAGTTTATCTTTGCTTTTTAGTGGTTAATTTAGTTCTTTCATCTTTCCCTTATGGTACTGTATCTATTGAGCCAAGGCATACATTTCTATCGCCTACACTTTTGTCTAAGGTAAGTGGTTTGATTGAGATGATTTCATAATATTTTTAGCGAGGTTTGGGGCTAGAATTGGCTCCATGTGATCAGGTCATGATGAAATCTTCCAGGTTTAAGCCAGATGCTTTAGGTTAAGCTACACTTTGGTTTGTCCAAGCGCACTTTGCAGTATGCTTACCATGTTACTTTGACTTATTTCCTCTGAATGTGCGTAGAGAGTTTTAGCTATAATAATTTTTAGAACAACATTAGAGGACGGTGATGTGCAGTGTGTGCGTGCTTCATGGCCTTATTCAACCAAGCACCCTGCTCTTGGTTAACTGCTAAAATCTCCTTGAGCCCTTAGATTTCATAAGGGTTGTGGTAAGATTTTCTAGGTATAGAAAATGTAGCCCACTTCTTGCCACCTCATGGGCTACACCTTGACCTAATGTTTTTATGCATGTACTTGTGCTTACTTTATTACCTTTTTAGGGTTTACTGAAGATTGCGGTATATAGGCTGGGGGCAAGAGATGGTGAGGTATATAGGGGTTTATCGATTATAGAACGGGCTCCTCTACAGGGATATAAAGCACCGCCAAGTCCTTTGAGTTTTAAGCTGTTGCCTGTGGTATTCTGGCAAATGGTTTCGTTACTTTAATTATTAGAGCTTAGGGCTAAGCATAGTGGGGTATCTAATCCCAGTTTGGGTCTTAGCTATTGTGTCTTGAGGATATTAAAGGCACTTTCATAGTATATTTTATTTCAGCTGGAATTTTTCACAACTTAGATGGAGTTTAGCTTTATTGAAGGCAAACCTTAAACACTCTTTACGCTGAGTTCTATTAGCTTGGGCTAATCATATGGCCGCGGTGGCTGGCACAAAATTGACCAACGCTAAGTATCAGTGTAGCTTAAACTTTCTTATTGCCAACGATTTATCACTGCTGTTTCCCGTGGGGGTGTGGTTGAGTAAAGCGTTTTGAGCTGCATTTGTGCGTGCTTGAAACTTGTTCCTTTTGATCTGGATGATCTAGAGGGTATTTTCACTGGCGCAGGGATGCTTGCATGTGTAATCTTACTGAGAGTTAATAGAAAGGCCAGGAACAAACCTATTTGTTTATGGGGTTATGCAACCAATCCAGACATTTTCAGTGTCTTGCTTTAAAATAATTAAGCTACATTAACTGTATATATATATATGTGTGTGTGTGTATATATATATACACACACACACACACATACACACACACATATATTTCAATGTAGGCTTAAAATATGAGAAAGAAACAGGTAAATGTAAATGATTGTTTATAGTTCTGGGAATTCAGGGCTTTAAAATCGAATTGGCAAAGGTTTGATTAAGAGAATTATTCCTAATTAGAATATAATTGATTTAGGATATAATATATTGGGTAGCACTTTCAGAGGGGTATGTTCAAGTCATTATATTAGTATTACGGTGGAAGTTTAGTTACTATATTTACTTTATAAAATGGGAGTTTAGTAGAAGGGGTTTAAGATTTTTAGGAAAATTTACATAAATCGAGGGATAGCTGTTGGGGTATTTATAGTTAAAATATAATTTTTGAGCTCTGACGAGTTGCATTTTAGTCTCTTTTTTGGGGGGTTTGGCAAGAGTGTATTTGTCTAGGTAAATGGCAAAGTTAGAGATTGGGGTGGGGGGGGCTTGTGGATTTAATTGGAAGAAGTTCCTGAAAGTAAGCGGTACGTGCGGGAGCGTACGTGCGGGAGCGTACGTGCGGGAGCGTACGTGCGGGAGCGTACGTGCGGGAGCGTACGTGCGGGAGC
>NW_012101643.1:1235589-1250871 GCF_000951045.1 Mandrillus leucophaeus | reverse complement strand
TACGTGCGGGAGCGTACGTGCGGGAGCGTACGTGCGGGAGCGTACGTGCGGGAGCGTACGTGCGGGAGCGTACGTGCGGGAGCCTACGTGCGGGAGCCTACGTGCGGGAGCCTACGTGCGGGAGCCTACGTGCGCGGTGCATGTTGATAAATTGTTATGTGCGCGGTGCATGTTGATTAATTGTTATGTCCTTCAAGCATGAATTAATTAACACCTTATGGTTGTTATGTGGGTTCGGAATATTCAGTATAAGCCCAGCTTCTACAATTGATTTGGTAGGAATCAAATCGTCTACAGAGGATTCAGAGAGGACCAGGCCTTCCGCGATGGTGAGTGATAACATCCCCCAAAGTTAAAAATACCAAATGCCTGGCAGTGCTCCTGTACTGATTTATAGGGTGATACTTACTAGTCCATGGAGATGGCTTATTTAAGGGGAATGTGTGGGCGATTTTAGTTTTATGGCCCTGAGGTAAGAACCAGATGCCAGGTATAGTTTCAGTATAGTCACCCCCAAGTTTTATGGGCTCAGAGCGAGGCGGGTAGCACTCCCCAGCAGGATACTGATTTCACGGAGGTTGGTAGATTAAGAGACCAAAATTTGGTAGGGGGTATCCGTGTTGACGAGGGATTTCTTGAATGAAATGCACTATGTAATGTTAAGGATTTTTAGTATGGGTCAATATTCGTGTGGTGTAAGTTTGTATTGTACAGTCAATGGTTATAATGTGGAATAGTTAATGAAATAATTTCTACTACGGGCTTGTATGCACGTGGACTAGGTTTGTAATGTAGGTTAATTTATGAATGTACTATGTACAAGTAAGTAATTATAGTAATTATGGTACTGTATATTATTCATGGGGACTAGCAGTAATACACGAAGTACATAAGAGCACTCATGTATTAGTGCTAATTGATTAATACGGACACAGTAGTTAAAGTATGTGCTGAGTAAAGTTCAGGGAGTGGTTTAATTAGAATTTCAGCTTTGGGTGTTGACGGTGAAGCGGGAGTGCTTTTTCCCTGAGTTGTCCTGGGGAGGGGAGTTCTCCATTTCTGATTTACAACACCAGAGTATTGTATTATACTACGAGGGCATTTTCATTTAAGTAGTGAGTGGTATAAGTGAGAATGGGAGAGAAGTATATAATAGATGCTGCCTGCCCAATAGTAATAAAAGGGTATTCGACTGGCTCTCCTGCGATTCATGTGAGTGTGAGTAAGTCAGCCACTAGGATTCAGAATAGGCACTGACTGAATGGCTGGAATATTATGCTTTGTTGTTTAGATGTGTGAAGCATGGGAATAACTGCTAGAATGAGAATGGAAAATATGAGTTCTAATACGCCTCCTAATTTGTTAGGGATGGATTGTAAGATTGCATATGCAAACAAAAAATATCATTCTGGCTTAATGTGGGGTGGGGTAATGAGGGGGTTGGCTAAAGTGTAATTATCTGGGTCACTCAGGAGATCAGGTGAAAATAGTATTAGAGTTGTTAGGAGGAGGAGGAGAAAAATTAAACCTAGAATGTCTTTGGTTGTGTAGTAGGGGATGAAGAGTGATTTTGTTGGGGTCTGATGAAATCCCTAAAGGGCCGTTGGATCCTGTTTCATGTAAAAATAAAAGATGAATAGTGGCTAGAGCCGTAGTGATGAAGGGTAAGATGAAATGGAAGGGGAAAAATCGTGTGAGGGTGCCTTTTTCATTTGAGAATCCACCTCAGATTCATTGTACAAGGTCAGTTCCAATATTTGGGATGGCTGATAATAGATTTGTAATTACTGTAGCACTTCAGAATGATATTTAGCCTCATGGGAGTATGTAGCCTATGAATACTGTTGCTATAGTGGTAAGAAGGAGTATAATGCCAGTATTTCAGGTTTCTAAAAATAGGAATGACCCGTAGTATAGGCCTCAGCCAATATATAAGAAAAAGCAGATGAAAAATATTGAGGCGCCGCTAACATGAAAATAGAGGACCATTCAGCCATAATTTACATCTCGGCTGATACGAGTAACAGAGGAGAAAGCGGCTAGGGTAACTGATGTAGAGTGTATGGCCAGGAATAACCCTGTGATAATCTGGAGAATAAGGCAGGCAACAGTAAGTGAGCCAAAATTTCATCTTGTAGAGATGTTAGATGGCGTAGGAAGATCAATAAATGAGTAGTTAATAATTTTTATTAGTGGGTGTGTTTTGTGGGTATTGGTCTTTGGCATTTTTATAGTTGAAAACAACAATGGTTTTTCATATCATTAGTCATGGTTATAATTCATGCAGGAATAATAGCATATGCTTTATTTTTATTGAGTATTCTCTTGGTTATAGGGTTTGTAGGTTTTTCTTCAAAACCTTCTCCTATTTATGGAGGCTTAGGTTTATTTGTTAGTGGTGCTGTGGGTTGTGGTTTTGTGTTGAATTTTTGTGGGAATTTCGTAGGATTAATAGTCTTTTTGATTTATTTGGGGGGGATGATGGTTGTTTTTGGTTATACTGCGGCCATAGCTATTGAGGAATACCCTGAAACATGGGGATCAAGTATTGACATTTCAGGGGCTTTATGATTAGGATTATTAATGGAGTTGATGTTGGTTTGGTAAATAGTTGAATACGATGGGGTTGTGATCACAATTAATTGTAATAGCTCAGGGAGTCGATTAATTTTTGAGGGAGAGGGGAAGGGTTGTTGCATGAGGATCCTGTGGGTGTGGCTGCCTTGTATAGTTATGGGTGTTGATTAGTGGTAGTTGCTGGTTGATCATTATTTGTTAGCATTTATGTCGCAATTGAAATTACTCGGGGTAATAGATTGAACAATTAACAATAGAGGTAGAGGGATGGAATTAAAAAGGAGAGAAAGTAGAGTTTAATTAGGCCTTTTTGAGTAGATACGGTAATGGAAGTTGAAACTTGTGTTTGTGAAATGGACTTTGGCTTTTGGGTATGGACTTTTCTAGTCAAATTAAGTCTAGTAGAAGTAAAGCCAGATTTTGGTTTGTGAATAGGCTTGAGTGGGGGATCCAACGGTGAATTGTGAGTGAATACAATCCTAGTATATTAGAGAAGTTGAATGTCTGTAATGGGAAACTTAGTTTAAGATTATTAGTTATGAGATTAAGCTCTATTGCTAGGAAGAGGCCTAGGGTGGTCACACCTAGGGCTGTGAACTTTAGGTGAAGTGGTATGGTTATTTAGGGGGATGAAACAGGAATAATACTGTTGGTGATGAGGAATCCATCGAAGATGCTATATTAGGCGCTTAGTTGGGTTAATTAGGAACAGATTATTTTTGTTAATAATAGTGAGAGTTATGAAGCGAGGCTGTCCTATTAGAATGAAGAATACGGATACTATAGACAGCTGTTAAGGAGTTGGCAATAAGAGTAATAGAAAGGGCTCAGGCGTTGGTATATGAGGTATTTGCGGTTTCGATAATAAGGTCTTCAGGGTAAAAGGCTGTGAGGAAAGGCATACCAGTAAGTGCAAGGCTACCAATAATAAAGGAAAAAGAAGTAAAAGGTAGAGTCTTGAATAGTCCTCCTATTTTTCAGATGTCTTGTTCTTCATTGAGGTTATGGATGATGGACCCTGAACATATAAATAATATAGCTTTAAAAAAGGTGTGGGTGCAGATGTGAAAGAATGCTAGGTGCAGCTGATTAATGCCAATTCTGACTATCATAAGGCCCAATTGGCTTGAGGTGGAGAATGCTACGATTTTTAAAATATCATTTTGCGTTAGAGCGCAGATTGCTGTAAATAAGGTGGTAGTAGCCCCTAGACATAACGTGAAGGTCTGGATTAATAGGTTATTTTCTATTAAAGGGTAGAAACAGATGAGTAGGAAAACACCTGCTACAACTACAGCGCTGGAGTGGAGCAGGGCTGGGACTGGGGCTGGGCCTTCTATGGAGGATGGGAGTCAGAGATGGAGGCTGAATTGAGCTGACTTTCCTGCGGCTGCTAAGAGAAGGCTAATTATTGGAAGGGGGTCGGGGGTGGAATTTAGAATAAATGCTTGTTGAAGCTCTCATGTATTGGGGGTTAAGAGAAATCACTCTATAGCTAAAATAAAGCCAAAATCCCTGATGCAGTTGTACAGAACTGCTTGGAGGGCTGCTGTATTAGCATCTGCTGGGCCGTACCATCAGCCAGTTAGTAAGAAAGACATGATTCCTATGCCTTCTCATCCAACAAAACGTTGAAAGAGGTTGTTGGTGGTAACCAGAATTAATATTGTGATGAGGAAAATAAGTAAATATTTAAACAATGGATTAATGTTAGGGTCTGAGTTTATGTGTCATATTGAGGATTCTACAATAGATCAGGTAACGAATAGTGCTGCTGGGATAAATATTGTGGAAAAGTGGTCTAGTTTGAAGATTAGTGAGAGTTTAATAATTTAAATAGTTATTCAATGTCAGTTTGAGATAATGACTTGGTCTATACATATAAACATTGTGGGGATGAGGCTAATGATGAAGGCAGATGCGAAAGATATTTTTACGTAATTTGGGTATGAACCTTTTTTGCAGGGATTAATTAAGGTAATAATGATTGGTAGGCGTAAGGGGATTAGGGTTACTATAGTAGTGGAAATACACATATTTGTCACTTTTATTTGGAGTGGCACCAATGTTTTTGGCTCCGAAGACCAACGGATGACTCGAATCCTTTAAAAGTTGAGAAAGTCATGTTGTTAGGCATGGGGGCATGAGTCAGCAGTTCTTACATCCTTTCTTGGTTGATAAGAAGTTGTATGCTTCTATTATCAGATCCACAATCTAATGTTTGTGCTCAGTATCATACCATATTGTCTGGGAGAATATGATACGTGAAGTGCTGTCCTTACCTGTAAGGATCCAGGTTAAAAAAATTATACATTAAATAGTGAGTGGCCTGATATAGTATACATTTTAGTGTCTTATTGCAGTTCACAATATATATTATTTACAAATACACCCTTCACAATATAAATATTTTCTGTTAAAGAAAAGACATGAAAGTCTTTGTGAAGGATGTAGATCTTGAGTCAAACAGATATATAATGATATTCACAAGAAACAGACCGTTTTAAAGGACATGGACTTAGAGCTCTCAAATTAATTCCCAAAGTAAACCCTTAAGCCTGTAATTTCAAGCCCTTCCAATTGATAACCACATTTTTTATTTGTGGCTTACGTTAATGAGTTAGTAGAATTAATACTACATTTTTATATAGTTGGTTCTGGACATCATTATGTCTGGTTTATTAAAGTTGTCAACTTTTGAAAGTCAAAGCAGAAACTTTTTATTGTGTCCTAAAATTATGGATGCTTTGCCAGGCCTGAATAATGGTTCCAATGCAAATTGTCTCTTCTGATAATCTCTTCTCATTGAGATTTCTTAGAAGGCAAAAGATTGTACTAGAGCTGCAGTTTAAGCCATTCACATTTCACCTGCTTCAATTCCTTCGCCTTTAATTCCAAATCATTTTATTTCCTGCAGCCAAAACGAGTCTTTGAACTTTGCAGTCTTTAATCAGGAGATTCATTATTCCAGCAACATGCCTAGGTTTATGATTAAAATAAGTCAGGCTGCACACTCTTCATTTTTCCTATAAGAACCCAGCAGCAGGCAGTAAAGAATCTGTCAAAGATTTGCTTCTTTTAACAAGTATGGAAGCCAGTCACTTCAAGCCCTGAAGCTGTTAGAGGAATTCTAGGCTTAATGAGTTTATGCATCAAACTTTTTTTTTTTTTAAAGTACAGAAGGATTCTAGGCAAACTTTGGAATCCTAGTGTTCTAATGGCTTCTCTCCCTAGTTCAGTAGCTTTCAATTTTTAAAATTTGTGTCCATGTTACCTTGTGACCCAAGGGGACACATGCACAAATAACTGAAAGTAGAGTTTCATAATCTAACACCTGCATTCACTTCATGGGATATACTTGATATTTTTTGTATTCTTTTCTCTTGTAATAGGTTCATTTTAAAAATGAAACTGATTTCACCATGTACTAAAGGGTTGTGGCTTGCAACCTGAAAGTGCTGATCTGTAAGAACCCACAAGGTCCCTTCCAGGCTTCATAGTGTTAGAAGAACATTGAATCATTGTGCCTGGCAGGAGAAACATCAGTCAGAAGTTGAGATTTACCACTAGTTGGCAGCAAAGGAGTATCATAGCTTCCAGCCACAAAGGTAGGGATTTGGACAGGGCATTAGGAAGAAGAGGCAAGGTAGGCATGTTGTTTGGTCCAAAGTCTCAAACCTTTGGCGGTGCTACAGATTTTAGCTCTCCAAAGGTCAAGAAGAACTCCCCTGGAAGATACCTGCTTCAGATCATGCCATGCAACTTATCATTAGGCTTTTTAAAAAGTTGTACTTCCTAAATCAGCTGACTTTTGTAACTTATTGCTAAGGGGGAGAACGCACATAACAAAACAGTGAATATAATGTGATAACGTTTTGTGGAAAATAAATATATAGGCAAAGAAATGTGCATGGATATGGATGATACTTTTTTTTCTATTTTTTCTTTACATATTACTCTAACTCAATAAGCTAGGTCTAAGCTCTAAGCACTGTGTGACATTCTATGGGGAATACAAAAAGATGCCTCAATTGTCCAGATGGCGCTACTTCTCTGTCTTCAGTAAGATTTTCTCTGTCTTCAGTAAGATTCTAATGAAAAGAAGAACTAAGTTCTAGTACTGGTTTGGAATCTAGTCAGCTGTGAAGTGTTTAATATGTGGGCTCACCCAACCCCTGACCTTGGTGATGGATGGTTAGAGGTTGATTCTTTCCTATCCAGTCCCCTCGTGGTCCTCAGCAGAAAGGCTGTACAGTCTTTCCAGGGAAAACCCAGAGCTTTCCAGGGTTGGGCATTTTATCTTTAATCATAAACTTAGGTAAAACAGTGGCACATGTGGAGTCAAATCTTGAACTTTGCCTCGTTCTCCCTTTGTAATACCAGTGAATTTAATGGCTCACACAGGATTTATGAGTTCGGAGTATCAGGTCTGTGTACAACGGGCTCAAATCACTGATCTTTCACTTTTGCTTACTTTAGTGTTAGAATCTGGGAAAGTTGTGCAGTGGAACCACTCACTTCAAAATATCAAAGCGTCTGACAGGGTTATTATAATCCAAAAACTGAGCTTAGCTGAATCTTAACAGAGCAAATCTACTTTGCCCTCTGGTTTTTACATACACCCTCTTATAACATTAGCTTCAGATGATTGGCGTGGCAAGCAGCTACTAATATATTCTTGCCAAGTTACTGTCTATTTAGGGAATCTTTAACACAGCTGTATGACACAAAACAAGTTAATGCCTCTGTTAAAGCCATTAGATGGGACTCGACAGTGTCTTTCCAGGGAATCTTTCAGGCCACTCTGTTGATGTAATGCACCCATATTGGTTCCTTGGGTGTAGTTAGGGTTTATAATGCCAGTTTGTATATAGGAATCACATACCATGCTAATCCATGTGAGAAGAGTGACGACAGGTACTGATGTATCCCAGGAACTTTGCTGAGTGTAAGTAGTCGATGCTTGACCAAAATGCACTTTAGGAAAGTGGCGATGTATGAAACTGAAATGCTTTATACGTTTTCCCAGGCTGTCTTATGACAACAGGAGTGTTTGGATCTCTCAGCCCTGTGTTCCTGTGGTGCTGCACGTCTCCATGTGCCTGTTATTCCTCTTCTTGTGTTTGTGCTGACAACTGCTTCTTCAGTAGTCTTAGGGCTCAGAAAAGGGTACTGCAAAATGGATGCCTCAGCAGCAGCCTCAGAAACAAAAGTTTCTCTCTGAATTTCTCCTAACCTCCTGTCTCTGGTCCCTTGTGCTGCCCTGGGGCCAGCCATAGAAACTAGAATCTTTCCCCTACATGGGTCAGAGAAACCAGAACACCTTTTACCCAAAGCCAGCCATAAAACTGAAGAAATGCTACTCTAACTTTCCTCTTGCCTTTCTGTGTAAAAAAGAAAAAATGGCCATAAAGAAATTGTGTGACCTACCACCTTGTTTGACTGTAGGTCATCAGACCTCCCTCTCCACTCCGGAGAGGACCCTGCCCCATACCCAGAAGGAGAGATTACACAGAGGCCAAGAAGAACAGAGACAGACAGGACTTGCTGGGCTCTCCACTCATTCTATTGCTAATAATAACAATGCTGAAGCATTTATACCCTTTATACATTTAAACATTTATATATTATACCCCCTTTTAAATTTACATATTATACCTTTTGAAATTTATATATTATATGCTTTTTGTCCAAGCATATTTCAACACAGCTGTCTGTACTTTGTTGAACCTAAGCATAAAAATGGACAGTTTCCCTTGTATCACTGGGTCTTCATTCTGAAGGCTCCCATTTCACATAAAACTATGATTAAATACATTTGCATTGTCTTTTCTCCCATTATTCTGCCTTTTGTGGATTGATTTTTCCACAAAACTTCTGAGGGTAAAGAGGAAGTTTTTCATTGGCCCCTAGGATGGCAATGGCCTTCATACATTTACAGCAGTTCCTGCGAGCATGTCTTGCATTGCCTTGAACATACTTTAGGAAACTGCTATTTCCCCTTGTCCTCTGCGTGAGGCCCTTCTCTGGAGAGGACTTCTGAGCTGAGTTGTGTCCTCTTGGCAGTGCCCACTGGCAGGCTTCTTGTCTGCCATGTATGATATTGTTGCTGCTTCTATTTATACTTAAATACATGTTAATTTATTTACCTTTTCACCTTTGGGTGTTTATAGCAAAAATACACTTAATAAAATCATAAAGCATGAATCAGAATGCAAATGTTATCACCAGAGAAATATGTTATGGTAGGAATTTAAAACTACAAGGATTACTTACTTTCTTTTGCAGGAATCTCTAATCTTTTTTATTCTGAATCTCTTTAGTATCTATCGCTATAGAGGTTCTATATAAAAGAAGCTCTCATAGGTATAGAGGTTCTTGCCCTGCAAATGCACAAATGGACATACATAGCAATTGTTGCCTACAATTTCAGGGGCTTCTTGGGCTTTCTGAGTCTCAGCGTTTATCAGTAGATATCTGTGAGACCCAAGCTAAGATTGTTGTTTAAGACTTTCTTTTACTTATAGGATCTTAGCTGAGGTAAGAAGGAGTTTCGTCACTTGGAGTACATGCCTCATTAGGAACATTCCTTAGGACAAAGAGTTACTGGTCCTAAAGAGGATAGAACTTTCATGCTACAGAATATATTCAGTGACCCAAACCCAGATGCAAAGCAAGTATCTTTCTTTGAACAAATACTTAAGTATGGCCTCTGATGAGTAACTTGCTGAATTGAGGCACTGGTGCTTTACTTTTGAACCATGATAGGGGTGATGGAGGACTATAAATAGCTGAGTACTTACAGAATATTGTGGCCTTTCTTCTTTCTATCCCTTAATACACAGCAAGTCCAGCCTTTGCCTCCTCCATGATTACTGATTTCCCTAAAGATGTTTTAATTTCATATCCTTCAAAATATAACATTTTAAGATAAGGTTAAGAGAAAAGCCTTTCTTTGGTGGAAGAAAGAGAAACTCTCATTTCCTGTTCTCTCCTTGATCCCTTTTACACATTGTAAAGCAGAGGATACAGTAAGAAGTGTTGAGATAGTAGAAAGATCAGGGGCTTGAATGAAAGAATTTGGTTTCCCTCTTATTTTATTATATTGTGTGTGTGTGTGTGTGTATGTGTGTGTGTGTGTATATATGTGTGTGTGTGTGTGTGTGTGTGTGTGTGTAGGGATGGGTCTTGCTCTGTCAGCCAGGCTGGAGAGTAGTGGTGCGATCATAGCTCACTGCAGCCTCAAACTCCTGGGCTCAGGGGTCTTCCAACCCGAGCCTTCCCAGTAGCTGGAACTATAGGTATGCACCATTATGCCTGGCTAATTAAAAAAAAAATTTGGCCAGGCAGGGTGTCTCACACTTGTAATTCTAGCACTTTGGGAGGCCAAGGCAGGAGGATTGCTTGGACTCAGGAATTCAAGACCAGCCTAGGCAACACAGTGAGGCCCTGTCTCAAAAAAATAAAATAAAATGAAAAAAATATATATTTAAAGAGAGAGGGTCTCTCTGTGCTGCCCAGGCTGGTCTTGAACTCCTAGGCTCAAGCGAAGCTCCCACCTCGGACTCACAGTAGTTCCCTTGTGGTCAAAATTAGCTTTAAAACCCAACCTCACCATGTACAGCTACAACCTCTCTAAATCTCCATTTCTTAATACAATAGTTGGGAGGTAATGAAATAATATATGTGGACAAATACATAATTAGTTTTAGATACATGATGACTTCCCAGCCTTTCTAGTCTTTCATATTTTTTCCCCTTTGAAGGCTTAAGGCAATTCACTGATGTCAGGGGAAAGGAATTAATTAATTCATTTGTGTATTTGTTAATCCATTCATTCTTTTGTTCATTCAATTCCATCAACAGACTTTGAATACTTGCACTGCATTAGGTGATAAACAGAAATGAGTAAGTTATGGTCCCTGCTCTCAAAGGAATTACAGCTTGAGAACATATTCATAAGAAACTAGCCCTAATTAGGATGTGATACTTCCTTGAAGTCCCTGAGTTGGACCTGCTAACTAAGCACTTTCTGTTTTGGGAGGTCCTTGCTACATTTTGTAGCTAGCATGTAAGAAAAAAGGAAGAAGGAACTTCGACATTGTATCTCAGTACTCTCACACCAAATGCGAAAAGGCATTTACAAATCCATAGTGTCCAGATTGGAAAGCTTGAGTAAGAGGATGGCTGCATCATGCCAAATATTCCCGTTAATCTGACTAAAACAATCAGCTGATCAGTAAAAAGCCCCAGTTCTTGGTTTAGCTTAATCACTTGTGGATCTAAATAATTGCTAAGTTGAGTTTGCATTATTTAGTCTTAAAGGCTACTTACCATCTTAAAAATGCAAACCTATGGTAAGAGCCATTAATGAAAATAGTAACCATTAGTGACTCTTGTTCTGAAAATTTCTGTTTAAAAAGACATTTCTTTTGTTCAAGTGGCTCCCTGGTAAGCATTTAGATACAAGTGGAAGAACATTAATTTAAACCTTAGGGGTTCTTTTCAGTCTATGTTAGTTTCTTTAAGAATCTAACTTCAAATAAATTATATATGTTTCAGGGAGAACAGAGTACAGTACATTATTTTCAAAGACTTTAGTTACCATTGTATATATTTTCTTCCTTTTTAAAAAGACTCACGAGTAACATTTTTCAATTTTTAATAGTTAATAAGCTCAATTCAGATTGCTTGCATTAGAAATGAGAAAATTATAAAGAATTCTAAAGAGTTGTCCCAGAGAACACGATTTTTAAAATGTCAGTGGAAATCAATAAAGATGGTTTGATTTTTAATTGTGTTAATGCAAAAATGTCTACAAAAATAAAACACCCCAAAAACAACTAAAAAGAAAGAAAAGCCCTCTAGATGTTTGAATTCAGAGGCTCTCAGAGACATTGGAAATGTTGAAAACAGCTTCATTAATTGTACTAGAAGTTTCTGAAATAGAGTGCAAGAATCAACATTTTTCCCCCCTAAAATATTCCATCTTTAACATGGAAGCTTCTAACGTCAGGGAAATCTATGCGTTTTGAGTCATGATATGGCTATAACAGATCATCAATTTCTTTTGTCATTGAATTTAGCAAAGAGGTAACAAGAGAGAACATTAGATATTTAAGAATTTGACCACTTTTTAAGCTCTAGGAAAAAATGTCTTACCTTTTCCCATTTTAACCCTTGCCCCACCACCACTCAACTATGCTGTTTCTCTTTCTTCCATGGCTGTCCTTTGCGAGGAAGTCTCAGAATTCAGTTATCAGAATTCTTTTCTCACTGATGCTTGACAGAGTTTTTGTTATGTTCCTTCCCAGGACTTCTTTTCCCCCTCAGATAATAGAATGCTTTGCGATCTAAGAAAACAAATAATTTTTGTTGAGAAAAGGACAGAACTTCTATACTTGGCAAGAGGAGGCAATTTGACATTCTAAAAAGATTTTTTCTGATGAGGCCAATTTGAAAGAAGGACATTTATACTCCATGCAAACAGTTGACATTGCCAGTAACCATGATAGATCTCTTTGCTGTTATTGCTGCTGCTGTTTGAACAAAAGCTATTCTGGTCACTATCTATCTTCCCTGTTTAGCCAAAAAAAAAGATTTTTTATATGTGTGTGTGTGTGTGTGTGTGTGTGTGTGTGTAGTAAGATCTGAAGTGCCAAGCTAGAAAAAGTAATTTTGCTCCCATGAGGAGGCTGGCTGATTCATAGTAATTCTAACCAAAATTATTCCTATGAAGTTAAAAAATTTTTGCAAGTATATATAATATTCAAACACAATACCAAAGTCAGCAAAGTATGTAGCTCCTTTTTGCCAATTGAATTAAAATTGTCCCCTGTTTATCATCCCCCAAACCATCATGACATGGGTTCAAACTACCTTTCTAGCTTTAGCATGTTTCACTATTCATCTTCTACTCCTACTTCTGTGCTTCCTCCAAACAGGAGAACTGCACAGAAAAATGATGCAAGATTTTTTGGTTCTGTACCTTTCTTTGTATTTTTCTCAGCCCGTATCATCCTCCTGCCAAAACTCTGCCAATTCTTTCAGATCTAACTCATGTGGCATGGTAAAATAGAAACAATAGGATTACCCAGATTTAACACGTTCTTTTTCTCTAAAGGGTCAGGGAGGTCACTGGCCGGCTCAGTAATGTTGGAACTCTTCTGTGTGGCTGTGGCTGAGTGCTCTAACGTGAACACTGGTTCCCAACAGGGCCAACCTGATTCTTTCAATGAGATACTGGAACTTGACTAGAGCGATCCAGGTCTCCCTGGGAGCACAGTCATCTTAGTGACTAATAATTTGCTAATGAGATTTCTCTTTCTGTTGTACTATTATTTAAAAACTTGTCTTATTTTTTCCTACATGACTCTGAATGTTCTGTGGGAGGGACATCATTTTGCTTATTATTTAAAATTCATTTTAAATTTCTTCATGATACCTGGCATAGTGCCCTGCTAGGGCAGAAGGCTGGTTTCATCCCCTTCCTGGAATCCAAAGCATTTCTTGTTGAAATGGTGGATTGAGCGTAAGCACCGAATGTGTGGCTCACAGAAGGGGTGGGGCAGAGGATTTCGTGGAAATAGTGGGTGTCTGTGGGCAGTCACTAGCCATGGAATTGAAATTCAGGTGGAAGTAAGTAAAATTATTTTACCCCAAAATATGTTGTTTGATATATTTTTGAGATGGCTGTTCAGAGAGCCAGCAAACAGAGGTAGCCCTGCAAAGCTGTCTTTTGGGAAGGAGATTTGCTGCTGTAGAGAATCTGCATTGATGCAGTCAGGATTTCCCATGTCCAGATTTAGGAAAGATTGATGAGAGTCTGATACCTTCAAAGCTCTGAAAGAAACATTTAGCATCTGTTTTCTCTGAGGGCTGCTACTTGTGGGATTTCATTTACATAAGGAGACCACTTTTTGTAAGCCAGGCCTCCTCTTCTCCTTATCTTATAACCTATTTTGCCATTGTAACCTGCCTTGTTATGATCTAAGCCTCCGTTCTTTCTGTAACTTCAAGATAGTATACAAGCTTCTGCACCCCTTTGGGTGTGGGGTAATCACTATATTATTCTCCCTTGTGTGCACGTTAATACATTTGTGTGCCTTTCCTCCAATTCGTCTGCCTTTTGTGAGTTAATTTTTTAGTGAACCTTTAGAGAGTGAAGGGGAAGTTTTCCCTTGGCCCTTACCAGGTCAATTCTCATCAGCTCTGTCAAGGGCAGCTAATATCTGGCTCTCTCTACAAACCAAATTTGCCATCTTCCCACCGTGAACCCCCAAAATCTGAGACAGGTCTGTTAATTAGTAAGTTTATTTTGCCAGGGTTGAGGACATGTGCCCATGACACAGCCTCAGGAGGCCCTGACGACATGTGCCCAAAGTGGTCAGAGCACAGTTTGAGTTTATACATTCTAGGGAGACATGCGACATCAATCAACATTTGCAAGATGAACATTGGTTTGGTCTGGAAAGGCGGGACAACTGGAAGTGAAGGTGGGAAGACTAGAAGCAGAGAGGGGCCTTTCAGGTCATAGGTACCTAAGAGGTAAAAGGTTGCACTCTTTTGAGTTTCTCATTAGCCTCTCCAGAGGAGGCAATCAGATATGCTGTTTCTCAGTGAGCAGAGGGGTGACTTTGAATAGAATGTGAGGCAGGTTGGCCCTGTGCAGTTCCCAGCCTGACTTTTCCCTCTAGCTTAGTGATTTGGGGCCTGACTTTTCCCTCTAGCTTAGTGATTTGGGGGCCCCAAGATGTATTTTCCTTTCACACCACTAACACTTGTTCCCACTTCTTCCAGTCTCCCTACACTATTTCACTGTAGTCACATACCTAGCCATTGTCCAAACAATGGCACATTTTTATTCAGCAGAAGTTATGTATAATATGCCCAAATCAGTTATTTCTAACCCTGACTTTTTTTTAAAACCAATTTAAATTGGCTTCAGGGGAGCCTGAACTCCATTTAACATTTAGAATTATTAAATACAGCCCAATGATGATCTTACTGCACCCCAGCTGTTTCAGAAAATCATTGTCATTTCATGCAGAATTATGGATACCCGGTGCACTGTTTGTTTAGGCCAAGCAGTCTCATTTTAATGGGCAGCCATTATATTTGCCTTCAGGGAAGGTTTTTGTTTTATTTACACATGCTACTATGTGAAAAATGAGGCTGTGTGGGTTAAGGGTGATTAATGATAGCATTTCCAGGACTCAGGGATCCCCAGGGAAATAATCTGAGTTCTGCATAGGAGTCCAGTGTCCCCTCAAGGTTGTTTTTTGACTAAACAACAACCCTGGCTGTCACCAGTCACTGGATTTTTTATTGTTGTTTGTTTGCTTGCTTGCTCTGGTAGTAGATACTCTTGTCATTAGTGCTTCGTTTTCAACCTTTGTTTTAATCAGGCTTTCCAGAGAATGGAAAGGACTGGACAGGAGATTCTGAGGTAGTGAGTTAACAACTGCATGTTCCACCGTCACCACTAAGGCTAAAGGTGGCAGTGACATGGCACCAGTTTCCAGCTCTTCCGTGCCTTCTACTGTCCTTTCAATTATCTTTCAATACATTTGTCATTGGGAGGTTGACAACCCTCTCACATCTTTTGTTATTTAGAAAACTGAAAGGTATTCTAATATCAATTGAAATTATTATTTGTTCTCTTATAAATACATTTTAAGAAATGATTTTGATCAATATAGACTG
>NW_012101643.1:1233693-1235539 GCF_000951045.1 Mandrillus leucophaeus | reverse complement strand
TGTTTGTTTAGGCCAAGCAGTCTCATTTTAATGGGCAGCCATTATATTTGCCTTCAGGGAAGGTTTTTGTTTTATTTACACATGCTACTATGTGAAAAATGAGGCTGTGTGGGTTAAGGGTGATTAATGATAGCATTTCCAGGACTCAGGGATCCCCAGGGAAATAATCTGAGTTCTGCATAGGAGTCCAGTGTCCCCTCAAGGTTGTTTTTTGACTAAACAACAACCCTGGCTGTCACCAGTCACTGGATTTTTTATTGTTGTTTGTTTGCTTGCTTGCTCTGGTAGTAGATACTCTTGTCATTAGTGCTTCGTTTTCAACCTTTGTTTTAATCAGGCTTTCCAGAGAATGGAAAGGACTGGACAGGAGATTCTGAGGTAGTGAGTTAACAACTGCATGTTCCACCGTCACCACTAAGGCTAAAGGTGGCAGTGACATGGCACCAGTTTCCAGCTCTTCCGTGCCTTCTACTGTCCTTTCAATTATCTTTCAATACATTTGTCATTGGGAGGTTGACAACCCTCTCACATCTTTTGTTATTTAGAAAACTGAAAGGTATTCTAATATCAATTGAAATTATTATTTGTTCTCTTATAAATACATTTTAAGAAATGATTTTGATCAATATAGACTGCCTCGGTTTTTCTGCCCCAATTCATATTGGGATTATATTTTCTAATTTGGATATTTACAATAATCACAGTAGTGATGAGGTAGGTCAAGGCATTAAATGAGAGGAAAGCAGTGCAATAGAGTGCATAAAATAGTGAGAAAAGGATTACATAAGGAGAGCTGTAAATGGGGAGCAATGGAAAGTCCAAGGCTGTGCCCACAAATAGCACGAGAACAAGGCCTATGGCACAGGGATTCTGAGTTAGACTCTTGAGTCAGCTGGGAGGGAACCAGAGTTGTTGGTGAAGGAGGTAGTCAGATATCCAGGCAGACACATGGGGCTGGGTTGAGATGAGCTGGGGTCATACTGATACAGGGGCTCAAAGAAACTATTTAGGCGGTGAGTGAGAGTAAGAGAGTCCTCGGCAGAGCTTCCCTTTAATAAAAAGCAGCCCCAAAATTATTTCTTTTCTAACAAAGAGCAGCCTGATACATTGAGCTGCAGACATAAATAAGCAAGCTGGAAGCTTGCACAGGTGAACGCTGGCAGCTGTGCCAATAGAAAAGGGCTGCCTGGAAGCCAGGCATGTTCTACATGGAGGCTCCCTCTTCCCTTTTCTTTGTCAGCATGTGTATAGTAAGGAACAGACAACATGGCACTGGCCAGGTAGAAAGCCTGTCTACATAATAAAAGATTAGGGTGGGGGTGGCCAGATTCTTGTGTGCTATGCAAATGGCACACCTGGTCCAACCCATCTTTCCTCCCCTATGTAAATCAGAACCCGATTCCTCAAGCTTGTCTATAAAACCCCATGCATTTCACTACAGGACTAGCAACCCGTTTTTCTCTGGGACCCCTCTTTCTGCAGCAGAGAGAGCTCTTTTTCTTTTGTCTATGAAGCTTCTGCTCTTAACTTCACTCTGGTGTGCCCGTGTCCTAGTTTTCCGTGGCCATGGGACGATGAACCTTGAGTACTATCCCAGAGAACAACACTGCTTCAACACCACGAAGAGGAAACTAGGATGTAATCCAGAGGGAGGGCTGGGCGTGGTGGCTCATGCCTATAATCCCAAACTTTGGAAGGCTGGCGGGGAGGATCGCAACGTCAGGAGTTCGAGACCAGGCTGGCCAATATGGTAAACTGGCTGATCAGTTTGTCTCTACTGAAAGTACAAAAAAATTAGCCAGCGTGGTGGCACGCACCTGTAGTCCCAGCTACTCAGGAGGCTGAG
>NW_012101643.1:1230916-1232753 GCF_000951045.1 Mandrillus leucophaeus | reverse complement strand
ATGGCTGGCCAGCAATGGTTTTTATAGTCAGGAGTAAATTTCGGGAAAGCAGAAGTTACAGGCAAAATCATAAACCAATACACGGAGATTATACATTGGTTTGGCCTAAAAGGTAGGCTGTCTTGAAGTCAAGAGGGGGGATTCCAAGTCATAGGTGGATTCAAAGACTCTCTGATTTGTGATTGGTTAAGGAAATGAAGATTTGTCTAAAATCTTGAGGTCAGCAGAAAGTAATGTTAAGGTCTGCTCTAAGGGTGTGACTTCTACCAGGCGCCTCGGGAAGAAATTTGGAACAAAGAAAGGCAGTCAGAGTTAAGCCTTCAGTTCCCTCTCATATGAGGTCTGTGTGCCAGTGAATCAATTTGGTGGGGCTCCAGGTTTCTGAAAAACAACTCAGGGATGTTAGATTTTATCTTTAGTTTCTTTTTCTTCTCTCTCTCTCTCTTTTTTTGTTTTTTGTTTTTGTTTTTGTTTTTTTGTTTGAGACAGGGTCTCTGTTGCTCAGGCTGGAGTGCAGTGGTGCAGTGCAATCACGGCTCGCTGTAGCCGATCTCCTGGACTCAAGCAATTCTCCCCCCTCAGCCACCTGAGTAGCTGGGACTACAGGTGCATGTCACCATGCCCAGCTATCTTCAGTTTCTATAGGGAACCAAACATTTTGTGATTCTAGCTTCCTTGGCTATTGTTTTAAACTATTATTACTTTCTTGCTTATCAGGTTGCTCATTTGCTTCTCGGAGCTGGCTAGGTACCTGGAATTTCCTTGAAGGAACTCAAGTTTGTCCTTTATTTCCATGCTTGTGGTACCCTGGCAGGCCTCTAAGAGGGGTCCCTGCTCCATCTCAACACCATCTCAATACCGTCTCAAGAGCAGAGTTGTGTCTTATTCTTTGTGTCTTTACCCTCAAGCATAGTTCTTGGCATAGGGATGTATTTAGGACATTTAATGAAATTACTTCAATGAAGGACTGACTCAGAGGCAATGAACCAGGAGCTTGGAGAAGCAGAGGACCCCAAATCTAGAGAAGACCTGTGGCAAGACTAACTCAATGCTGGGCATGTGCATATTTGCTCTAGGACTTATGTCAACTTTTGGGGTCAGGATTGGGTCTAATTTCTGGAATATGGCTATACTCACAGATGTACTGTAAAGAAATCATAATAGTGGGAATCTGATTGATAGGATTTTTCTTTTTGAATGACTATCTCAAAGGAGATAAAAAGCAGAAAATATGATTGTATCAGTTAACTTTTGTTGTCTAACAGTCCATTCCAAAACTTAGTGACTTAAAATAATAAACATTTGTTATAGATTTGTAGTCGAGACTGGTTCAACTGGGGCTTGATAGTGTCCAGGGGTCTCACCCACACATATGGCATTCGCAGACTGGTTGATCCTGAGAGGAGGCCTCAGTTGAGGCAGCCTGTCACTGCTGCATAAGGGCTCTCCTCTTTCAGCAGGCTAATTTAGATCTTTCACATGATAATCTCAAGGTTCCAGGTCTCTGCTTATTATTTGCTATTGTCCCACTGGCCAAGTCAGGATAAGGGCCAAGCCTACATTCAGGTGGAAGGGAAATAGAGTCCAACCCTTGGTGGCAGAAACTACAGAAATCACACTGTAAAGAATTCTACTTACAGAGATGGGAAGCATTTGGGGCCACCTTTTGCCACCTATGTCAATAATTTTGTAGGTACTGTTTATGTTTCAGTTTTACAGTTTTATAAGGAACAGAAGAAAAAGAAGAACAAAGACTAGGAGATATTATAGCAAAGAAAAGATTCTGTAGGAGGCAAATTAATAATGTGAAAAATACATGTATTTCCTGTAGTAAGGT
>NW_012101643.1:1208461-1227386 GCF_000951045.1 Mandrillus leucophaeus | reverse complement strand
TGCCCCTGATAGCCTCAAGAGGTCCTGACAACATATGCCCAAGGTGGTTGGGGTACAGCTTGGTTGTACATTTGGGGTACATTTTAGAGAGTACAATTGGGGTACATTTTAGAGAGACATGAGACATCAATCAATATGTGTAAGATATACATTGGTTCAGTCCACAAAGGCAGAGCAACTTGAAGTGGGGGTCTTCTAGGCCATAGGTAGATAAGAGACAGGAGGTTGCATTTTTGGGGGTCTTTGGCCAGCCTTTCACTAAATATACAATTTACATGTGGGGGGGAGGGTAGAGGAATAATCACTTATGCCCTAGTGTGGCTCAGTGAATCAGAGTGAATCTCAGTGAATTATGTAAATTTTTATATAAAAATTGGAAGCAGCGAGTAGAGGAAGCAGCGAGACAGGCATTTGTCTCAGGTGAGCAGAGGGATGACTTTGAGTTCTGTCCCTTGTCCCGCACCTGTGAAGATAAGCCACAGTTTACATTGCGGGGGGAAATTCAACAGAACTTTTTTACAGTAAAGATCTTGTGGGAAAATTGTGAAGGAGTTATGTAACTTTTTCTTTCTTTATTTTTTAAAAATCTTTTAGCCATTTTATTTAGGAATAAAATGGGAGACAGTTTTGCCTGACACAGGTCCCAGCTTGACTTTCCCTTGGCCTGGTGATTTTGGGGTCCCAAGATTCATTTTTCTTTCACAATATGTTAATCATGGCATGTATGTTAATTGTTTTAATTTAGTGTCTCTTCTGACTTATCTATTATCTGTCAATTTTTAAGAGAAGTGTGTTAATATCTCTAACTAGAAATGTACATTTGTCTACTTCTCCTTTTAAGTTGTGTTATGTTTAACTTAATGTGTTATAGGCTATGTTATTTGGTGATTACAATTTTCAGATTGTTATATCCTTATTTAGAATTGACCCTTTTTCGTTGTAAACTGTCTTTTTGATACCTAACAATGCTTCTTCCCTTAAAATGTACTTGTCTAATATTGGTAGAGGCAGGTGATCTTTCTTTTGGTAAATGTTTACGTAATAAATCTTCTGTTTGGTTTTTTTTTCCTTCAAACTTTCTGTGTCTCTCTTATAAGCAGCACATAGTAGAAGTGAAAATAAAAAAGCCTAAATCTGGCCAGGCGTGGTGACTGACACCTGTAATCCCAGCACTTTGGGAGGCTGAGGCAGGCAGATCACTTGAGGCCAGGAATTCAAGACCAGATTGACCAATAAGGTAAAACCCTGTCTCTACTAAAAATACAAAATTAGCCAGGTGTGGTGGTGTGTGCGTGTAATCCCAGCTACTCAGGAGGCAGAGGCGGGAGAATCACTTGAACCTGGGAGGCAGAGGTTTCAGTGAGCTGAGATCATGCCACTGCGCTCCACGCTGGGCAGCACAGCCAGACTCTGTCTTAAAACAAAACAAAACAAAACAAAACAAAAACCCAAATCTCCAGTCTCACAAGCTTTTTAATTGAAGTGCTTAAAGTACACATATTTGGTAGAATACTGATGTAATGTTATTTACGCCTATCATCTGTTTCTTTTTTATTTGTCCCACCTGTTCTTTGCTTATTTTGCTCATTTCTTGTTTGTTTTTAGATTAGTCAAGTTGCTTTTAATTATTTTATTCTCCTTCTTTCACTTTATAATCATGCATGCTTTCATTATATTTCTAATGTTACTACAGAGAATAAAATATACATCACCTCAGAGAGTTTTAGTCTGGCTTGGAACTATATAAAATATAAGTTAGATAAGGTGATTGAACAAGTTTGCTGCTCAGACTTGCAGCAAATTGGACACTGTGAGTTTGTGAAAGCAAGAGACAGTATTTATAATCATGCTGGGACAACAGATGCCAAGTAGGCCTGTCCTGGGCCGACTTCTTCCTATGGTTATTCTCTAGATAAGGCATCAGGTGGTTAATAAAGTCACCATGTAAAAATCATGGACTGCTTATTTTAGTTAAGGGGTAGTTGTAGATGTTGGAGTGTCAAATAAGATAGTTTCTCCTTGCAATATTTCATATTGTGTTTTTAAACCTTGAAGTCCATATATCTGAGTCTTTTCCTTGTATTCTCAGAAAAAAAGTGTGTGTGCTTTGGGATGGGTAGAAGTAAGAGAAGAGTACTGGGTAGACAGAGAACCAAAGTGGAAAGAGGGTAAATCCAAGGAGGGGGAAACCCATGAACTGGTGCACAGTGTAGGCAGCTTAAAATTGAAGGATGAGGAGGAGAAATGGATCACAGATAGCTGAAAGTTTTTGTAAGCTATGAAGCTCTTATCTGGGAGGGAAAAGGTAAGAAACTCCTAGAGAGGGAAAAAGTTTAGGAAGCTACCAGGGTGAGGAGAGAGGAGGACTAAGAACACAATCAAGATTCTTGAGGTGGAATATAAGGCCAGGTGCGGTGGCTCGCGCCTGTAATCCCAGCACTTTGGGAGGTGGAGGCGGGTGTGGATCGCTTGAGCTCAGGAGTTTGAGACCAGCCTGGGCAACATGGGGAAACCCTGTGTCTACCAAAAATAAAAAAATTAGCTGGGCGTGGTGGCATGCGTCCATGGTCCCAGGAGGCTGAGGTAGGAGAATCGCTTGAGCCTGGGAGGCTGACTACACTACAGCCTGGGTGACAGAGACCCTGTCTCAAAAAAAAAAAAAAAGATTCTTTAGGGAGAACATAGACACATAGACGTAGAACATAGACTCTGAGAAAGCTCCACAGTCTGTTGAGACATTGATTATGCCCTCTAGCTGGGATGATATGCAGAAAAAAGTCTATGTTTTGAAACCCTGTTTCTTTCCCCCAAAATCATTATTAGAGCACAGTTGGTTATGAGAGATGCTTTATTCATTACTCTGGGGATATCAAATAAACTATATAAATTTGTAAAACTCTTGTCTGCCTCAGGAAATATAAAGAACTTGTGATCAATGTTGAGTGTAAACAGATTGGGAAAGAGGCCCTGAGCAATGGTAATATTTTTGCAGAGCTGTAAACTGTCAGTAAATGTGTGTGTGAGTGTGTGTGTGATCATGCATTAGAATCTTTTTCTTTCCATTTCTTGTATCTCCATACTGCTAAGGGATTCATAACAGCATCAGTTTTTATTTGCATTTAGTAAAGTTTTGAAAAACTCCATCAGCTAAGATAAAACTCAAATTACTAACCTTCCACTTCCATGCCAAGTCCTACTTGCCACCAGTCAAAAAGCCAAGGATTACAGTTACTCCACACGTCTGATTCTTTGAGAAGTTGCTTTTGAGAAAATCCATTTTACCATCAGTGCCCTATTTAACTTGGCTCTTCCTCTTTCCCCACAAAAACCTCTGTTAGGTTAGAAAAATGCAGTAGCCAGGCACGGTGGCTCATGCCTGTAATCCCAACAGTTTGGGAGACTGAGGCGGGTAGATCACCTGAAGTCAGGAGATCGAACCTGGCTAACACTGTGGAACCCCGTCTCTACTAAAAATACAAAAAATTTGTTGGGCGTGGTGGTGGTGCACACCTGTAATCCCAGCTACTCGGAAGGCTGAGGCAGGAGAATCACTTGACCCTGGGAGGCGGAGGTTGCAGTGAGCCGAGATCATGCTACTGCACTCCAAGCCTGGGTGACAGAGCAAGACTCCATCTCAAAAAAAAAAAAAAAAAAAAAGAAAGAAAGAAACAAAAACGCAATAGCTTGTGTCAAATGAAATGCATGATTCTGAGTCACTTCCTAGGGGTTATGTCTGCTGCTTTAGTTCAGACCAATTGGAAATCTCACCTGATGCCAGAGACAGGATGGGAGAGGCTAGCTAGATTTTTCTCCTCTGCTACCAGGCATGGCATTCCGTTTGATGTTCCTAGGAGAGTTTTCCATGAGAGAGGCTGATACTAAGAGTCTGTCTTCATTCCAGTAAGAGCAATCCATATTTCTTTTCATCTGCATTAACGTCACAGAAATCTTATTCACCTCAGAAACTTTGCCATGCAAAAAGAAATCTTAGTTATCCGCATTTCTCTCTTCTGTTTGTCTTTAGAGTTAGCTGGTCTCATGGAGTGTATGTGTGTGTGTGTGTGTGTGTGTGTGGTGGCGGTGGGGGGGTGGGTAGAGACCAGGATAGGGCAGATGGTCTATAAAAGGATGTGGATGCCAAGCTATAAAAATCATAAAGCATATTTTTTCATGACAGCATTAATTTCTTGACAGAATCCGTAAGTCTCAGTGTTGGCAGCTACAAAAGTCCCTCTGGGGCTCTCACATGAGTGACTGTTACCAGGAAGGCCCACCTGTGTAGCCTTTTCTTTCCTGATGCAAACACACTGGTTTATATTAAGTAACCTCCGATTCGTGGAGACCAGTGTCCTTTACACCTTTGAAACTAAGCCCTCTCGCAAGCTCTCTCAGCTCTAAAACAAGGCTTAGCTAAGTTTGATACAGGCTGAGATCCAAAATTTACTGCTTTCCTGAAATAATTTTGAAGTCACTGGAACATTGATATGCATGTGTTTCTGTGTGTGTAATTGCATTTTGTGGTTCCCCAGACAACATGAGTGGATATGTAGAGACAATTTTGTGGGTAAAGAAAGACTTTGGACAAACAAATAAACAAACAAACAACTAAATCAATAATGGCTTAAGAATTGAGTTTTGAAATTGTTCACTGTGTTCAGCTTTCTGGAGGAAACAGATCAATAACATTTGTGACAATATTACTTTTACATCATGCAGGATTTATGTATGAAGAAAAATTACATAGGTCACTTTTCTATAAAGGAGTTATTTCTTGCTGATCATATATTTTGCTTGGTATGGCTGGATGGTTAGAAAAGTATCCTATAAGTTAAACCCTCATCACAAATATATTAATACAAATCTCTGTGTACCATGAGACCATTTTGAATATTATCATTTTAAGCCTTTTAAATAAGACCATTTTATTTACAAATGATAAATTTCAATTCAAGTAAGCTTTGACAGCGGGGTAGATTTCCTGTAAATGTGTATGAGTGTCTCATGTATTTGCATGAGGAGTTGAACAAGCAAATCACGAGAAGGGTGGAGATGCAATTAGACTTTCAGAACATTGGAAACCAGAAGTTTGAACACCTCTAGAATATTCTGTCCGTGATTCTTGCTGCTTTTTCTCTCAATTTGCATAATTCTGAAGCCAGTGAACCGGCTTCCTATATAGAGTGGGGAACATGGCAACAGTAACTTCTGACGCTCACAACTTTCGTCCCCACTGCCAAAGAGGGTGGTCCTAAGTTTAAAAGTGCCAGGGAAGGGATTCCATTAGTTCAGCTGGGCAAGATGTCCAACCCTGGACTAATTAACAGTGGCTAATAAAGTGGGGTACTAGAGAGGCCCAATTTTGGTCATGCATCTACCCTTGAACCAATGAGTGTGGCTAATGGATCAGAATTCCTGGCAAGAACCTGGAAGCTCTTGTGGTCATTGAGTTTGATATAGAAGAGGGTTCCCATATGAAGAAAGGACATCATAAACACTCCTTAAGGTTTCTTACTGTGAGAGGTAGGTGAGCAATATAGGTCACATGAAAGGTGCAGCTTCATTTGCTTCACCTTACTCATTCGACTTTATGCCCTGCATATGACTTTGGTGTAGGCTTATGAAATTGATTATATGAATTGGAGTTATCTCCAACTAAATTAGAGTCAAAAGACCAGGAGAAGAAAAAGCACTCAGGGCACAAGCATCTGCCCAGAGATTATGCTTCAAACCAGCTGCCAAAATGATTGACTATGCCCTTAAGACCAATTTTACCTAGCAGCTGCTGAAAGGAACTTCCATGACTCTCTCTCTTGTTTTTTTGAGTTGGAGTTTTGCTCTGTGCCCAGGCTGGAGTGCATTGGCATGATCTCAGCTCACTGCAACCTCCACCTCTGCCTCCACCTCCTGGGTTCAAGCAATTTTCCTGCCTTAGCCTCCCAAGTAGCTGGGATTACAGACACCTGCCACCATGCCTGGCTCATTTTTGTGTTATTAGTAGAGATGGGGTTTCACCATGTTGGCTAGGCTGGTCTCGAACTCCTGACCTCAGGTGATCCACCCGCCTTGGCCTCCCAAAGTGTTGGGATTACAGGCGTGAGTCACTGCGCCCAGCCCCGTGACTCTTAAATCCCTTCCCTGGAACTTTTAAACTTAGGACCACCCTCTTTGGCAGTGGGGACTAAAGTTGTGAGCATCAGAAGTTATTGTTGCCATGTTCCCCACCCTATATAGGAAGCCGGTTCACTGGCTTCAGAATTAAGCAAACTGAGAGAAACAGAAGCAAGAGTCATGGACAGAATAATCTTGAGGCGTTCAAACTTCTGGTTTCCAGTGTTCTGAAAATCTAATCGTTTTACCTACTGCTGTTATTCATCAATCAGAATTCGCCAGCTCCCAAAAACTTTGCTAATGTGAATAAATTTCATTTCAAACAATATGAAATATTTCTCTTTCTAATAAAACCCCTAACCTTCTCTTTGTTCTTTGGACATCCCAAAGACCACCTGGTTTGTGTGCATGTCACAAATTACAATTCAGTTTTTCCCAAATAAAACATTGTATTTAAAGATTTGTCTCTATATTTTTATTTGACTTTGACATACAAAAGATTTGTCTCCATATTTTTATTTGACTTTGACACACATAGTGTCAGAAGCAGAGTCTGAAGTGGACTCACCTTGGAGAGAGCAGTAGTTTCTGGAAGTATCACATGCAGGACCCACACTGAAGCCATTGGAGTCCTCTGCTTCTACAGGTCACTTAGAGATCCCCTCAATAATCTCTCAGCTTGAACTCCCATTTTTCTTTTGGCTGAGTTCTTCAGTTTTATTTGGGATTTGTTTAAGAGGGGCCCTTCTTCTTCCTGTTCATGCGATCTCCTGTTTCTGAGGAATTTTTTTGCCCTCCTGTTAAAGAAGGCTCGTTGTCCTTCCTGGTAAGTACATACTTTATCTTTCGGTTTGTTTATACTCTTGGATTTTGTTTAGACTTTTGTGTATTCAGCAGTAAGGCAAGTCACCTAGATAAATGGATTTACCTTATGGACTCTCTAAGTTCAAAGGTATGCTAAGATCATCCTTCCCCTTTCTAGGACTCCAGCTGGCGGCATGCTTCAACTTTATGGGGATCAATTAAACAGTTTGTTTGTCTTAGAACTAAACTAAAAGGCTGTGGCTATAAAATCATATGGCCCACATAGGATGCTTATGTCAACTGGTGTCTTGAGGCTCCAAGAAACATTGAAGATTCAAAGATCACCTTGCCACAAAGTCCTGTCTCAATGCCAGCTGAGACTTTCTCATCCAGAGTCTGCTCTTCTCCTTCCTATGCCTCCTCCTCCGTAGCATTCTCTAAGCTTGACTCTCTTTTCTCCGAAGCTCCTCACTTTGGTATACTGACTATTTTAATAAAAGACTCTCGAAAAACTGCAGGTACAAAAGAAAATCATTTTGACATTTTTGCTGTTTCTTAAAAGCAAAAGATGAAATTCTCCTGTAAAAGACACCCTTCCTCTATTATAAGGAAAGCCAACATTCTATATCTTCAAGGATGAGAAACTGAGACCAAGAGAGTGCTGTACCAACCTTGTGAGAATAACTCTTACCTTTTAAGCCTCCGTGAATAATTCAGCCACATTTTCAGTGTTAACTATTCTTTGCCCAATCCAGTATATTGGTAACTGACTCAAATTGCTTTATCCAAAATTTTGTTCATAGTTTTCATGAGACTGCCAATTAGGTCAAATAAAAAATCTTGAAGTTTAACCTTGTCCCATTTTATCAGAAATATAATTTAGATCCAACTGTCTTCTTATAAACCAGTGAATTTGTATTACTTTTACTCATGAGTAAACTTTTAAATAAAAACCATAAGGTCTTTGATTTTTGTTTGTCTGCATTTTTAATATGCAAATGTTATATATACTGGCATACTTTGGAGATACTGCAGGTTTAGTTCTAGACCACCGCAATAAAGTGAATATTGCAATAAAGTGAGTCATACGAAAGTTTTGGCCTCCTTATGCAAGTAAAAGTTATGTTTACACTGTACTCTATGTAGTAGGCAATAGCATTATGTATTTAAAAATGTACATATGCTTTAATTTAAAGTACTTATTGCTAAAAATGCTAATGATGATCTGTACCTTTAGCGAGTCATAGTCTTTTGACTATGGTCTTGCTTTGGTGGTCTTGCTTCGATGTTGATAGCTGCTGACTGTTAGGGTGGTGGTTGCTGAAGTTTGAGTGGCTGTGGCAATTTTTGAAACAAAGTTTGCTCCATTGATTGACACCCTCTATGATGAAAGTTTTCTCTGTAGTATATGATGATGTTTGATAGTATTTTATTGTAGAACTTCTTCCAAAATTGGAGTCAGTCCTCTCAAATCCAGCTTCTGTTTTATCAACTATAAGTTTATGTAATATTCTCAATGTTTTGTTGTCATTTCAACACTGTTCACAGCATCTTCACCAGGAGTAGACTCCATTTCAAGAAACCACTTTCCTTTCTCATCCATAAGAAACAACTTATCTATTAAAGTTTTATAGTGAGATTGAGGCAATTCAGTCACGTCTTCATGCTCCGCTTCTAATTTTGGTTCTCTTGCTATTTCTACCATATCTGCAGTTGCTTCCTCTGCTGAAATGTTGAACCCCTTAAAATCATCTATGATAGTTGGAATCAACTTCTTCCAAACTCTTGTTAATGTTGATATTTTCACCTTTTCCCATGAATCAGTAATGTTCTTATTGGCATTTGGAATAGTAAATCCTTTCCAGAGGTTTTTACTTGACTTTGCCCAGATCCGTTAGAGAAATCATGCTATGGCAGCTGTAGCTTTATGACATGTATTCCTTAATTAATAAGACTTAAGTCAAAATTACTCCTTGATTCATCGGTTGCAGAATGGATGTTGTGTTGGCAGGCATGAAAACGACATTTATCTCCTTATACATCTCCACTGGAGCTCTTGATGACCAGGTGTATTGTCAATGAGCAGTAGTATTTTGAAAGAAATCTTATTTTCTGAGCAGTGTCTGTCAACAGTGGCCTTAAAATATTTAGTAAACCCTTCTGTAAACAGATGTGCTGTCATCCAGGCTTTGTTGTTACATTTATACAGCATAGGCAGAGTAGATGTAGCATAATTCTTAAATGTCCTAGGATTTTCAGAATGGGAAATAAACTTTGGCTTCAACTTAAAGTCACCAGCTGCACTAACCCCTAACAAGAGAGTCAGCCTTTCCTTTGAATCTGGGAAGCCAGGCATTGATTTATCTCTAGTATGAAAATCCTAGATAGCATCTTCTTCCAACAGAAGGCTGTTTGTCTACATTGAAAATATGATGTTTAGTGTAGCCACCTTTATCAATTATCTTAGCTAGATCTTCTGGATAACTTGCTGCATAGCTTGCTGGATAACATCAGCATTTGCTTCTTCACTTTATGCTTGTTATGTTATGGAAATAGTTTCTTTCCTTAAACCTCATAAGCCAACCTTTGCGAGCTTCAAACTTTTTTCCTGCAGCTTCTTCACCTCTCCTAGCCTTCATATAACTAAGTAGTTAGGGCCTTGCTCTGGATTAGTCTGTGGATTAGTGCCTTGCTCTGGATTAATCTATGGCTCAAGGGAATGTTGTGACTAGCTTGATCTTATATCTAGACAACTAAAATGTTCTTATTAGCAGTGAGGCTGTTTCACTTTCTTATTCATGTGTTCACTGGAGTAGCACTTTTAATTTCCTTCAAGAACTTTTCCTTTGCGATCACAACGTGGCTGTTTCATGCAAGAGGCTTAGTTTTCAGACTGTCTCAGTTTTTGACATGACTTCCTCACTAAGCTCAACCATTTCTAGCTTTCGATTGAAAGTGAGAGATGTGAGACTCTTCCTTTCACTTGAACACTTAGAGATCATTTTAAGGTTGTTAATGGCCTTAATTTCAATATTTTTGTGCCTCAGTGACTAGGGAGGCTGGAGAAGAGCAGGAAAGATGGGGTAATAACTGGTTGATGAACCAGTCAGAACATACAACATTTGTCAATTAAGTTTGCTCTTATTTGAGTGTGATTGATGGTACCCCAAAGCAATTACAATGGTAACAGCCAATATTACTCATCACAGATCACCAAAACAAATATTATAATAATAATGAAAAAGTTGGAAATATTGTGAGAATTACTAGAATGCAACGCAGAGACATGAAGTGAGCACGTGTTGTCAAAAAAAGATGCCAACAGACTTGGTTGATGCAGGGTTGCCACAAACCTTCAGTTTGTAAAAAACGCAATGTCTGTGAAGCACAGTAAAGTAAAGCACAATAAAATAAAGCATGCCTGTATATGATATTTTTCAAAAAAAACATGAAGGAGCCCTATTGGCTTAAAGAGAAAAAATAACTGCTTAATTCAAGTAATTTATCAGAAATGTAATAATTAACCCAAAAGCCTTTAGTTGACATAGCTTAGGTAAATATTTGATAAATAAGTTAATTTTAAATTAGTTGATGAAATAAAAATGAAGATGTCTTCAGAACCGTCAGCATGCACTTTTGCCTAGCTTTATTGATTAGAAAAGATGGTCTTAAAAAAAAAGATGATATTTGTCTTTGATAGATGTTTTAAGGTTTTAAAGCTATAAATCCACCTTAACTAAGAAAATGATCTCTGTTTATGTACCTCTTTAATGAATAAAACTAGTTTAATATTGTTGGTTGTATGGAAAGAGCTGTCTCTTCTGAGTTACTGCCAACATATCCATATATTTAATGTTAAGGTTTTTACTTAGGTGAACCACTTGACAGTTATATGCTATAAAAATGGTTTGCAGAAATATAAGTTGAAATAATGACTAGCTCTAATATCTTAGTGTTCATAAATTTAGGAATATTTTGAAAAATAAGTTAGGTAAATGTAAATTTGGGATAAATGTTTATAAATAAACATTTCGTGCAATTTGAAACCTTAAATAATATTAGTAAATAGATCAGTTATTTCTAGATAAAAGACTGAAACAATTGCTAAACATAGATTCAAATGTGTTTCCTTTTGACTTTTTAAATTTTATAAAAAACAAAAGATATTTGGCTCTATTAATAAAATGTCTCGTTTTGCATCAAAAGTTATTCCATAAAATATTTCTAGAGATTATAAAATGTATCTTTATGACATGTTATTATATAATAGCTTAATATAAGCTGGTAGCATGGCTCAATCCAAATCTGAAAGCCTCGAAATCAGGGAAGCCAACACTATCACCCTCAGTCTGAGGCCAGAGGCTTGAGAACAATGGGGAGGCTGCAGATGCAAGTCACAGAGTCTAAAGGCTGAAGAACCTGGAGTCTGATGCTCAAAGGCAGGAGGAGAGGAAGCCAAGTGTCTGGCACCTAAAGAGAGTGAGAAGATGTATTTGTCTGTTTTCACACTGCTGATAAAGATATAATCAAGACCAGGCAATTTACAAAAGAAGGAGGTTTAAGGGACTCACAGTTCCACATGGCTGCGGAGGCCTCACAATCATGGTGGAAGGCAGGCATGACTTACATGGTGGGATACAAGAGAACTTGTGCAGGGAAACTCTCCTTTTAAAACTATCCGATATCATGAGACTTATTCACTATCAAGAGAATAGAAAGGGAAAGAGCCGCCCCTATGATTCAATTACCTCCCACTGGGTCCCTCCCACAACACATCAGAATTGTGGGAACTACAATTCAAGATGATATTTGGGTTGGGACACAGCCAGACCATATCTGATGACTCAGCAAGCTGCATGTTCCCATTCTTTTCCCTGCTTTGTTCTAGCTGTGCTGGCAGTCAATTGGGTAGTGCCCATGCACACTGAGTGTGGGTCTTCCTCTCTCAGTCCATTGACTCACATGTCAGTCTCCTCTGGCAACACTCTCATAGACATGCCCAGAAATAATGCTTCACCAGCCATCTAGACATCCTTCAATCCTGTCAAATTATATCTAATATTAATAATCACAAAATTTAAATTACTTCCTAGAGTTTTATGAAAAATTAAGATTAGTAAAAATTAAAAATTTTAATTTATTTAAGTAATGATGTGTACAAAATGTACAGAAAATTTTTGCATGACAATTTTGTGTGGTTCCAATAAGAAATTAAATTTTTGTCTTAAGGTAAAATAATTGGTGTTACAATATAAATAAAGAGGAAAGTATAAGAAAAAACTGGAAGGTATGAACAAATTGTGAAAGATTTATAAAGGATTGGCTTCACAAAAGGAGTTTTGTGTGTGATTGGATTGGCTAGGATTGGAAGGAAATTTATAAGTTTTTCTAAGAATTGAGCATTGGTGTCATGAGTACACTTACACAGGACTAGAGACTGGTCCTCTATGTTTGAAGAGCAAGTTGTCTTCAAATGTTAATCTACTTTTAGTAAAATATTTGCAAGAGATTTTAATTTTAATTCTAAAATCTGTTTCTTTAAATTTTCAACCACCTTCTGAACTACAGCTTGTTTTTTCTCTTTTACAGTTTCTATGTGATTTCAGTTGGAAGTGCTATCTTCTTTATTTAAAATGATAATTTCATTTCATTGGGTAGAGTTTTCCTCTTAAAGCTTTTTAGATTCGTATCTCAAGGTTCAGCTTTTAGCACATCTCACCACACATGATTTGCATGTCACGCATCGTTACCTTTCGCTTTTCTTCTTCCTCTCCTTGAAAAGGTACAGCATTTTGCCTAACTATAGTGATGACTCTCTCCCTCAACTTTTTCATCAGTTTCTGTAGCTTTATTCCTCCCAGTTCTGACTGGGTTACTGTGGCCTAAAACTGAGGATGTTTGTCTTAAAGGCCTAGAAGAACAATGTTTCTTCCAGTATAACTTGATTTTGTACCCTTTGCTTTTCTTGATGTGTCTAAATTGCTCTGTGCAACCAGGCAGTTTCACATGGTTTTACTTTTTCTGAAAACCATGCATACCTATGCTCAAGGTACTGGTTTTCTTGTTTACGTTAGTCTTCTTTAATATGAGGTACACAATAATCTTGGACACCATTCTTCCCGTGTGTGATTTAATTCAAGTACCTTTTCATGAAGTTTGACTTTGAGGTTATTTAAACTGGCTTCCCATAAGGAGAAGCAGTCATTGTAGAAGGTTTGTTTTACCTTTTAAGTAATCATCCCAAGAAATACAGATTTTGTGTTTTAAGGTAGTTTCTTGTGCTTTGTGCTATCTTTATTAGCTTTGTTTGTCTACTTGGAAAAAATTAAGTCGTCTTTAATACAGGTCTAAGTTTTCTTTTCTCCTGTCAGTTATGTAACTTTTTGTATTTGCTTTTGAAGTCTTCGAATTATCACTCTGATTAAATATATTACTGTCATTTCCTCAATGACATATGTTTCTATTTTAATTAAATGTTTTAACTCTCTTAACATCTTTGACAAACTTTCACAAAATCAAATTCTAACTTAAGTTCTTATTAACCTAAAATTGGCTTTAGGATTTTTCAGCTGGGCCCTTGGAAACCCTAAAAAGTTATGTCTCTCTTTAGGCTTATTTGATAGGTTGGATTGTATAAATAGCACTGTCAAATAAGTGATTCTATTATATTCCTTCATATATACATATATATAAAACATATAAAGTGATTATTATATTCCTTTATATATGTAAAGTGATTCTAAATATTATATTCCTTTTATAAATTAATTGCTTTATATATATAAAGGAATATATATGTGTGTGTATGTATGTAATATATATGGATATATTAATATGAGTGTTATAAATATTACATAAAGTTTTTAAAGGTTATATGTTTTGCCTGGGTCTCCACCCAAATCTCATCTTGAATTGTGGTTTCCATAATCCCTGCATGTTATGGGAGACACTTGGTGGGAGGTAGTTGAATCATGGGGGTGGTTATTCCCATGCTGTTCTTGTGATAGTGAGTTCTCAGGAGATCTGATGGTTTTATAAGGAGCTTTTCCCTTTTTGCTCGGCACTTCTCCTTCATGCTGCCATGTGAAAAAGGACGTGTTTGCTTCCCCTTCCACCATGATTGCAAGTTTCCTGAGGCCTTCCCAGCCATGCTGAACTGTGAGTCAATTAAACCTCTTTCCTTTATAAATTACCCCATCTTGGGTATGTCTTTATTAGCAGCATGAGAATGCACTAATATAAAAGGTCTCCTCATCCTGGTGTGATTCTACCAGTCAAAGTTCTGATTGTTATCTTAAAATGCTTTATACAATTAAAATAACTAAATTTCATTCTCAATTGCTGAACTTTCATCAGATTTTAACCACAGATATTCTAAGTCGTTTATCATCTACATGCTGATTCTTCTCTAAAGGCGTCTGTGGTCAGATTCATAAAAAAACTCTAACAAATATCTTAATACAGGTTTCAAATAACTTTAATATCAATGAACTAAAGAAAAATTTTCAAAACTCAAATTAAATAACTGTCGACTGAATAAAAATTAAAATAAAGCAAAACAAAAATAACATGAGATGAAATAAGTGATAAAATTATAATTTTTGTGATTTTTATTTGAAATATTGTTGGTTCTTTACTTAAATGTTTTGTTTTCCAGATTTAAGGAATCTTTCTCTCTTAAGATATCTATAGTTTACAGCAATTTGGTAAAGTATACTTTTATTAACAAAGGTAAAAACATTTACTTTTTCTTCCTACTTGATCCCTTAAAAATTCAAAAACTGCATTTTTAAAATTTTATGACAATATAGTCATTTTCAGAAGTTCAATAAGAATTGCTTTTCTTATAACAAGATGCAATTAAAAATTTTAATTATATTACCAAGGTTTGATTAAGATGTCATATTTAAAATTATTTATAGGTTCTACAGATAAAATCTGAAGCCTGCCTTGATTCAACTTCGTAGCCCAAAATTTTTTTTAAAAATTCTAATTGAAAATTCAGTTACTGTGCCTGCTACACTTATATAAAGAATTAGGATAAATCAGATAAAACTAAATGTATTTTACAAAAAACTTAGCCTTACTCTGATTATCTTCAGTAAAAAATTAGGATGATTATAGTGCACCTGCATTGTTTTCAAGTTTTTATTACCTACTTGTAGACTGGTCTGGATCCTAAATTTTTCTACATTCCTTGAATCCAATTTTCTTCCATTGAATTACTAAAAACAAAAACTGCTGTTTGCTAAAGTCCTATGAACTAAAACTCAACAATTTAATATAAATTTTGAGGAACAAGCCTCACGTTTGGTGGGCCACACAGAGAATTCACTGACCATCTGATGCCATAACAGACATTCAAAACCGGAAAAGTGTCAGCTTCACACCACAGAAAGCTTTTCCCAAGACTGTCAGAACAAGACTCTATATTATAATGAGGACTTACCCTTCTTAAGACCTATCTTTTTCATTTGACAGGATTATATAGTACTGTAATTAAAATTTCACAATCAGGAACTACTCTAGATAATTTACCAGAACCTGACCCCAAAAATCCTTTAGTTTACCTGGAGAGTAACTTTGACAATATCTGTAACATAACTTTTTATTCAAATTGTGCTAGTGGTTCTTTTCATAGAGTTGGAACTCCGGTTTAATTCAATGCAGTCATGGAATGCTACTCAATGACTACAGTTCCTCCATGGTCTTTTGATTCATTTAGTTGGTTGCCCTGAGGTTTGGGCTTTTGGCTCAAATCCATTGTACAGTCTAAATTTATTATCTTGTTGATGGTTATTTTTCGTATTATAATCTTTATGCTCAGTTCTTATTGCCTGTCTAATCATTGTAGATCCAGTTCTGCCAAGATAATGTTAGCCCAGTGCTTCAAGATGCTTTCTAATGATTTCCTTGACCTTACTCATTAGACTTTATGCCCTGCATAAAGTTGATATTCTTATCAAAATGTTTAACCTGAATCTGTTCATGATTTCTAATGCCTATGAGAATTACAAGATAGAACTCAATGCCAAACTCCAGGCAAATCTGCCTTAAGGAAGTTCTCGCCCTGACTCCCCCCCCCCCCAATTCTGGCCTCTTTGTTACTCAAACGTGGCCTGGGTCTCTGACATTGACTCCTCTGCTTACTGTCTCTCACATATAAGCCCATTGCCCAGTGGGACAGATCCAACCTAGCACCGAGGAACAATTAAGCCTAACTTCAAGATAGTAGATCAGCAGTAGATCTTTCAGGAAAGATATTGAGCAGAAGGTGGAAATGTGAAAATGTATTGGGAATTGGAGTTATCTTTTCCTACCCAGTGAAATTAAATTTGAGAGTCAGGGGTGAGGGGAAAGCACTTGGGGCACAAGTACCGGCCCAAGAATTATATTGCAAGCCAGCTGCTGAAATGACCTACTATAACCTTAAGACCAGCTTTACCTAGTAGCTGCTAAAATAAACTGCCATAACTCTAAGACTAGTTTTACGCACCACCACTGTCACTCACCAATCAGACCTTGCCATCTCTCGAAAGCTTTACTAGTGCCAAGGAGTTTTCTTTCAAAATGATACATAACATTTCTCTTTCTAATAAAGCTTATAACATTTCTCTTTTCAATAAAGTTCCCAATCTTCTTTCTGTCCTCTGGACATACCCCAAGTCCACCCCAGTCGGTGTGTATGCCCCAAATTGTAATTCTGTTTTCTCCAACTAAAATGTCTGCTTAGCGATTCATCTCTCTATTTTTATTTGACTTTGACAGACTCGTGAATCATTTTCTAAATTTGGCACCATAGAAAAATATTTTATTTCCTTGAAGATATATGGTTTTTTTATAGCCTCTAATTCAGGATTCTGTGGTGTTGTTTTCTTTAAGTAATGAGAATGAGGATGAAATGCTTCTGTGGAAATAAAATTATTAAGCCCTTCTCCATTTCATCTTTTGAAAGAAATGTGAAGAGTAGGACTTTTATGAATACGGTAAGAAACGGAATGAATAGAGAAAACTTTCCAGAGCTGAAGGAAAACGTGATTCTGGAGGTAGAAAGTGCTCACTTAGTTTTCCAAGGAGGATTTATGAGAAGAGACACGGGTACATATCTTGGTAAAGTTTGGGGACACAAATGATAAAGAAAGTACAAGTTTACAAGCAGAAGAAAGCAAGTAATTTGGTTGGTACTTTTAATGGCAAAATCTGCAATGACTTTTGCACTAACCTAATACTTACAGGATGTGCTGAAGAGCTATAAGTAGTAGAATCAAATTTGAGAAAAAGAGTAATATCACAACAACCTTATCTAGTCAAAATATATTCACTTCTTAAGGGAAAAAGAGATATTTGCGGATAGACGAGGATTCAACATTAAAATTATCTGCATACCCAATGTGAGAAAATTACTAGGGAAATGTTTTTAAACATCAAATTAACCAGAACAGAGACATCAAGATAAGGAAAGATATGAAGAGAAGAAAGAGTTGGTATAAAAAAATTTACCTGCTGGCCTACCTGTTTACTTACCTAGCTAGGAATGCAAGTGCTAAACACGTTCTTTTAGAACAGAAAGGGCAAATGCTACCCTTACAATGAAGAAATATGACATTTTTCACCTTAACTGAATCATTAAACTTCTATCACCAATAATGAAATAAACTGAAATTCTGTGCCTCCTGATGTGATGCATAGTGACCTATACAATATTCTTATCAAGATGTTTAACCTGAATCTGTTCATGAGGATACAGTCAAACAAACCTACACTGGGGACATTCTTTACAAACAAAAATAATGTAAACGTGTGGAAAAAAGATGAAAAAATCAAGGTAAGGGAACAGTTTTAAAGGGATGTGGCAACTAAACGCAATGCGTGGTCATTGATTTTCGCTGCCTTAAAAATCTCCCAACTCTAAGGATATTTGGAGAATAACTAGGGAAATAGTAAAAAGATTGGATTTTTTTTAATGACTTCTAAATTTCTTAAGAGAGATGTTGGTATTCTGGTTGTAGAAGAGAATATTTTTCTTCTTAGGGAATACGTGCTCAAGTATTTAGGGTTACTTTCATATATGTTGATTACTTTCAAATAATTCAACAAAGATCAATATGCATATGTGTACATCTCTATGAGAGAGAGACAGAGAGGGAGAGGGGGAGAGGGAGAGAGAGAGAGAGAGAGAGTATGAGAAAGAAAAAAATTGAAAAAGCGTACATGGCAAATTGCTAACCAGTAGTGAATCTACCTGAAAGATGTATGGTTGTTCATTGTGCTATACTTTTCAATACCTCTTACAGGTTTGACATTTTCCAAAATAAAAGTTTTGGAAAAGGAAAGTGACACATTGTAAGGAGAATTTTAATTTAAAAAATCTATGAGTTTGGGGCAGAATATGAGCATGAAACAGGAAAAGCATTCTAAACTTGTCTCATCTAGAGTTGGGGAGGAAAAGAGGAAAGAAGTGTATGCATTTTAAAAGTCCCATTTTATTGGGTGTGTGGGGTGGTGAATAAAGGTGAGTCATAACACACCTTGGTGAGGCAAATAGTGCTTCTTAGTGGAAAAAACGTACTTTATTACTTTCACATGGTAGGACATACATGCATGTAGTTCTAAATTCTAGAGAAAGTAATCATTAATGGAATAAAAAAAAGTAGAAATGCTAACTCAGGTGTAGATTATTATTCAGTGTCAAAAACATTAAGCAAATATGTCAAAAAATGCTTTGACAAATAATATTAGAAAACAAAATAATAAAAATGGTAAAAAAGAAAATAATAAATATAAAGTAAGATGAAAATAATAGAGTCAGGTAATTAAGACTCAATTTGAATTCTTTAATTAAAAGAGGCATTGATACGACAGTTAATATGAGTTAAAGAAAACCTATACCCTTACATTAAGGCTCTAGAATTAAGACAAACAAGCCTGTAGGATTGGTCCTTTACCAGATAGGAACTAATTTAATATCACATCATTGCAAACACTCTTGGAGTCCAAAAGATAGTGCAAAAAT
>NW_012101643.1:1174009-1208411 GCF_000951045.1 Mandrillus leucophaeus | reverse complement strand
TTTCACCTTAACTGAATCATTAAACTTCTATCACCAATAATGAAATAAACTGAAATTCTGTGCCTCCTGATGTGATGCATAGTGACCTATACAATATTCTTATCAAGATGTTTAACCTGAATCTGTTCATGAGGATACAGTCAAACAAACCTACACTGGGGACATTCTTTACAAACAAAAATAATGTAAACGTGTGGAAAAAAGATGAAAAAATCAAGGTAAGGGAACAGTTTTAAAGGGATGTGGCAACTAAACGCAATGCATGGTCATTGATTTTCGCTGCCTTAAAAATCTCCCAACTCTAAGGATATTTGGAGAATAACTAGGGAAATAGTAAAAAGATTGGATTTTTTTTAATGACTTCTAAATTTCTTAAGAGAGATGTTGGTATTCTGGTTGTAGAAGAGAATATTTTTCTTCTTAGGGAATACATGCTCAAGTATTTAGGGTTACTTTCATATATGTTGATTACTTTCAAATAATTCAACAAAGATCAATATGCATATGTGTACATCTCTATGAGAGAGAGACAGAGAGGGAGAGGGGGAGAGGGAGAGAGAGAGAGAGAGAGAGTATGAGAAAGAAAAAAATTGAAAAAGCGTACATGGCAAATTGCTAACCAGTAGTGAATCTACCTGAAAGATGTATGGTTGTTCATTGTGCTATACTTTTCAATACCTCTTACAGGTTTGACATTTTCCAAAATAAAAGTTTTGGAAAAGGAAAGTGACACATTGTAAGGAGAATTTTAATTTAAAAAATCTATGAGTTTGGGGCAGAATATGAGCATGAAACAGGAAAAGCATTCTAAACTTGTCTCATCTAGAGTTGGGGAGGAAAAGAGGAAAGAAGTGTATGCATTTTAAAAGTCCCATTTTATTGGGTGTGTGGGGTGGTGAATAAAGGTGAGTCATAACACACCTTGGTGAGGCAAATAGTGCTTCTTAGTGGAAAAAACGTACTTTATTACTTTCACATGGTAGGACATACATGCATGTAGTTCTAAATTCTAGAGAAAGTAATCATTAATGGAATAAAAAAAAGTAGAAATGCTAACTCAGGTGTAGATTATTATTCAGTGTCAAAAACATTAAGCAAATATGTCAAAAAATGCTTTGACAAATAATATTAGAAAACAAAATAATAAAAATGGTAAAAAAGAAAATAATAAATATAAAGTAAGATGAAAATAATAGAGTCAGGTAATTAAGACTCAATTTGAATTCTTTAATTAAAAGAGGCATTGATACGACAGTTAATATGAGTTAAAGAAAACCTATACCCTTACATTAAGGCTCCAGAATTAAGACAAACAAGCCTGTAGGATTGGTCCTTTACCAGATAGGAACTAATTTAATATCACATCATTGCAAACACTCTTGGAGTCCAAAAGATAGTGCAAAAATCATTTCTTTTTCCTTTTAGTCCAAATGGGTTCACCTGAACTTGAGTGTCCTGAGGTCTTCTCTTTTTTTGGTCTTCTCCCTTTTTATACCCACTCATGATCCCCTCAATCCTACCCCCAGGGTCGTGGCTCCATTCTGGCACAGCATCCTCAATTCAGGATCAATTGCATAATTTGTGGGGCTCAATGAAAACAAAAATGTATGGTCCCTTATTTAAAACTTATTAAAAATGTCAAGATGGCAACCACAGATCATTAAACCAAGTATAGGGCCACTCTGAGCTTGGAGTCCTGTGTGACTGCCCAGGCTGCTGGCTCTTGAAGTTGAGCCTGCCTTTCCAAGCCCTTAGCCTACTCCATCCTCAAAGAGTACCAGTAGGATCTCACTGTGCATCTTAGTGGGAGGCTTTAGGTCTCTTAAGACCAACCCAAGGAGGAGACAAATCTTTCCGTTGCTAACACTGACTGCCTCTCCTAGTTTAAGTCACTTGCATTACTATGTTAACGACATCTCATGCAAAAAGACCACCTCACTCCCTGAGAATTGAGGGAGAAAGAAGAAAAGACCGTGAGATGGAATCATAGTTTTGCTTTGCCACAAACTATGGTAAAGAGATTGAAGACTGACATGCTATACAGATTAGGATTAAAAGCCTTCCATTCTCTGTTTCCCTCCCTTTTATAGAAAAAAAATGGGGGTAATTAACTGAACTCTTGGAGGATTTGTTGGAAGCGCCTTGATGATGATATGTTTGGCTAGTACAGTGAGATTTTATTTAGATGACAGTGGGTGCTCACCGAGGCACAGAAGGAGTGCATTTTAGGTTTACAAAATAATTTTATGTCAATTGACTTATCACTGATTAGAGATATTCCATAAAACCACGCACATCATGTGATTACATTGTGTATCTTGTACACACTTTACACATGAAAAGTTCAGTTATTTAAACCCATCATGGGGAAATTTGCCGGCAACATCTCAAAATAACTGACAATCAAAATCTGTATTGACACTGCCTGACTGTGGCTGTTGGGTTATGTAGCAGTGGGTTTCCTTCAGATGCTTGTTTCAGTAGATGAGGGAGTGCTTAGAGGTGCAACCGCCGCCATAGGTTGAATCCCTGAGCAGTACATTATTTTGCCCTTAAGGTCACTGGCAATAACCCCTCCCCAGGGCTTCCTGCCATGTGCTCTGATTTTCCAGTGAGGGTGTTAAGGAGTCACAGGTGAGTTGCTTTTGTGGCAGAGAAATTACTCACAGCTCACTCCTGGGGTGGAGACTGTGGAGTGTAATGTAAAAACATGAACTTTAGATTCATAAGACTGGCTCAGCCAATTAACTTTCTTTTCTCCCCTTCCTATTATAAAAGAAATTAGAAATTTTGTTTAAAAATCCAAATATGATAACAAATTATACAATATAAAGCAAAAGTCTCTTGCCCTCATCTACTCTCATTGTGCAGAGGTGACCACTTCACTATTTCTTGGTGTGGCTTCAGTGATTATTCCAGACCTTTAAATAGTGTTGTTACACATTTAGGTATCCATTTGAAAATGTTTACATTCTCTATTGATTATTCTGCAAAACTGACTGCCCTCCTCTAATTGTTACTAGTTGTTATTTCAGGTCAACTTTAAGTAGGCTTCTTGCCTATACAGTGGAATAACAACAGTGAATACCTACCTCTTTTACAGACTCGTAGCAATTAAATTAGGTAACCTGTGTTAAACATGTAAACACAGTGTCTGGTGCAGAGGGAGTGTGCAAACAAATGTCAGTGTGTGTGCCATTGCTGGGCCTGTTTGTCCTTAGCTGCATCCTCACCCTCCTGTTGGCTGCTCTGCCACCCACTGAAGTCTGTGCGTAGAGGGTTGCATGCCTGCTGCTCTCTGACTGGGTTTGGCCAATGGGAGGCACTGATGGGGGATCCAAGGGCAGAGACAAGTGAGAGAAAGGGTCTTTTTCCTCTTCCTTTTCTTTATCAGGCAGTATTTCTGACAGTTGTCCTTCTCTTTTCATGATTTTGGCTCCAATGGTTATGCCCACCATGATTTTATGTTCTTCCAGGTCACCCAGACCCCCTAGGTTCCTATACCTTTTTGTAGGGGGTAGCGGCTTCCTGAGATTGCTAATCTGTTAGTTGCCTCGTTATTCCTTGGTTGGTGGTATAGTCTCTTACATCTCCTATAAAACCAATTCCCTGTACTAAATGCCCTCTGTATTTTAAAAAACAAACAAACAAAAAAACCAACTCACAATTGTTTTGTTTTTCTCATTGGATGCTGACTGATAAAATCTTAGGAGTACAACACTTTGTTTTCCTCTGGTTTTCTGGTTTTGCTTGGAGGGGCTTTGACTAGAGTAGCATTACTGGCCCCTTACCCCATCATTTACTCCTGCTGAGGGTGAGCGATGACTAATGTGATTGGTGAGTTTATCCCCTTCCTTTCTCCTTGTTCTTTGGGGCTGGCCTTCCGGTAGAGAGCATACATTTTGCTCTGTTCTTTGCTTTCTTTTCTTCTCTTTCTCTGTTCTTTGTTCCTTGGTCAAAGGAGCCAGCCCTGGGGCAAGGCCTGAGATGGTCTTGCTGCAACTGGATTGGTAGACTTTTCTGATTCTGGAATGCTATAGTGTGAAGCCCATTATTAGAATACTGCAGACCTGATTCAGGTTTTCCGGTTGAAAACTTTGTGTTTGTTTATTTATTTATTTATTTATTTATTTATTTATTTATTAATAAAGCTGATGTTTTACTCAGCGTCAGAGGGACTCCATTGTCCACGTTCCCACTGGGTCCATAATCAGGCAGAAACAGGAGTATCATTTATTCAGCCTATACATGTGCCTGATTTTAGCTCTGATTTTATTAGAATGATGGTGATGGCAATCATGGGTGACAACCCCAGCCCTTCTGCCTTCCATGCCCTTCCAGTGCACTGGTGGGTTTGTGGGGAATGCTGTGCATGTGTGTGTGGCACAGTGACATGCAGGCTTCACGTCAGCACGCACGGGCCAGGAGCAGGTAGGCTGGGATCACCCCCCACCAGACCAGCCAAAAGCCATAGAGAAAAGGGCCCTGACACCCACAACAGGAACTTGCACCTTCCCCTAGAAAATCCTTCAGTTACTTCAGAGAGCAGATTCCCAGGAGGTGCCTGTGACAAGTGTCACTTTATCAGGTGGTGTGCATATACGGAAGTGTGTGAGGTTTTTGGGCAGGCTGGCTGGAAAACTCTTCCACAGACTTAACTTCAATGAATCTGCCTGCTTTTGATCACTTCTGCCATTCCCACCTTCATACCTGAGTATTCAGCGTTGGCAGTGGACTCTGCAGGGGCCCTCACCTCTACTCAGTTTTGTCCCTCCACACGTTTCTGAGAAATTCGACAAATCTCTCGCCTGTAGCCTCTCTCCTCTTTTCTTTGCCCTGTTGCAAATTTATTCTCTTTTATTTGTTGCCTTCGTTCTGCAGACTTCAGGAGGGAGGATGAAAGTTACATAATCTTAAACCCAAAGCTTTTACTTTGTCTTTCAGAGCCCCAGGTCCTCTTCTGAACAATAGGGACAATCATACCAAATGTTACAACAGGCTCAAGTAGGTGCCTTCTGCATATTAGGAGCTTAATAGTGATAACTTTCCTTATTATTTTTGTGATACAGTGAGTACTTTGGGTTACTTTAGCAACAATGAAAACAACACTCAAATGAGTTTTCATCATTTCGTGGTGACCATGAGGGATGCTCACAGATTTCACCATTCCGTGGTGACCGTGAGGGATGCTCACTGATGTTCTAGATATTCAGGTTCTCACTTTTGCACTTCTCCACCCAGGGTGGAGGTTACAGGGGCCTGCAGGATGTGCTTTAGCTAATGCAATATTATTGTGAGATATGTGTGCTCATCCTGAAAAGGAGCTTCAAGAGCCAATGTGTGTGTTCCCAAGCCTTTTTAACCGTTGTCCTGGTGACCACAATATTTCAAAATAGTGGCTGCTGGATTATTCTGGTTCCTGAAAACACAACGGGACCCAGCTGATCCATAGTGATGTGTAATATGGGAAAGAAAGAAGTCTTTGTGGTTTGAAGCCCCTGAATTTTGGGGTTTATTTGCTACTCAGCATAACTTAGTATGTTCTAAATGATGTGCTTAGATCAAACTCTTCCTCCCAACTTTCACCCTGTCTCCAACATGCAAAAGTCTTTCCTCATCTTCACTGTTAAATTTTACTCCCTTTTTAGTGCCTTAAACTCATGCCACTTTATAGGTTTTATGCAAGGTTTTGAATGTGGACATGACTAAAATTTTTGTGATATTCAACACTTTAAACAGTGATGGCTTGATATTAGCAACTTTTAGAGAAACTGTTTTGCAACAGAAAAAACCATGATTTTGAAATCAGAGTTGGACTCCCAGATCTACCCGGTAGCTACATGACAGTAGCATGTTTCTTAATGTATCTAAAACTTAATTTCATCATCTGAAAACATAAGGTTAAGAATATCTAAATCTTTAAGAACTGGGCACTTTATTTTGGAAAGCACAGTCTCTTCTCATTCTCATTGTCAACTAGCATCTTCATCTATAATTGATGTTATCTCTGATTGTCAGTGTGAGCAGACACTAAACTCAATGCATCAAAGAGGCTCAATGGGGTCTTGTTTGGAAATCTCATCCCTCTAAGCAAGCTAGAGGCCGGTCATATTTACAGAATTTTTGAGAGCAAGGTCAGTATTCCGAGATGCTCCATGCATACTCAATGAACTGGATAATCTGGCCATTTGTTCCCAAGAATAAGGGCACAGCTGTTATTTCTTCATAGTGGGTGGCTAATGAGGCAAGAGAAGTTGTCTGTGCCACCTACCAAGGCAGGTCAAACCAGGAAATGTCCTGTTATATCCTGTCCCAGAATCACAGGTGTCTGCTTGCCTTGCCATTCAAGCAATCACTTGTGGAATAAAGATCTGTTTGAGAGTAATTTGCTGTCACTTCCATTTGGCTCAGAATGGGTCTCTTCTAAGGCTCTGTCCATCTCTTGATTGATTCTGGTCCTCCAGGATTTGCCTGGAGAATTTTTTAACCCACCCCCTGCTTCCTCTCATGGGCTACAAAATCTAATCTTTGTCTCATGAAACCACTGAAAACTCCACTCTGCTTTTCAGAGGGTTTTTGCTTAGGATTTTAGTGTGCCACCCCATTTAACCTCAAATATGGCAAATGACCTGGGAAAACACAGACTGTGTGATTGAGGCTGCCGGAGACTCAGCCAGAGGCTCTGCTGGTTTCTTGTTCCCTGACAGCAGTCCTTTGGAGGGGAAAGCCCTGATTCTCACCCTCTTGTCTGTGCTCAGAATTGGCAAATGCTTTGTGTTAAAAGTAGCTGCAACATCAACTCTGCCCAACTTTCATGTTTCCTCTTAACTTTAGTTCTTATTGACCCAGCAGCTCTCTGCTGCCTTTAAATACATCAACTCTGCATTTTATGCGTTTTTTACTCTGTATTTTAACTCTGGCTTTTCTAGTTATTCTCAGTTGGAGACCGATCAGTTGTAAGCTACTTCCTCTCACCAGGAAATTAATAATTTTGCTTTCCCTCTTCTCTTTTGTTTTGACATAAATATGAACATTCTGCATGTCGACTGCAAATTGCTTCTATTGGTTAGTAACAGTAATGTCTTGGGACTAGTTGAAAGATTGGGATCTTGGCTCCAATCTTTGGATCTTTGAACTTTTCCAAATAGAATAATGGAATCTTTGGATTCCAGTTCCAGCCTTTCCAGTGTTTCTTGGTTGTCTTTATACACACACACACACATGCACACACGCGCACGCACACACACACACAGTATATATACGTGATAATCTATCCATCTCTATATATAATTTTTCAGTATTTCACAGTACAATTGTATTTCAGTTCTTTTGACACTTTCCTTTTAGATTGACATTAGAATGATTTCATTTAAAATATTTTTAGTATTATAAACAATGATAAACAATCTCAAAACATTAGCAATATATTAAAATTTTAGTAAATACTCTAAATTGCATTCCAACATGCCAAAAAGTAAAATTAAAATTTCACATGTTCTGAACTCCATCACATGGCAGAAATAGCAGCAACAATGGAAGAAAATGAGGTCTATCGGAGGTCTCGTTCCATTCTTCAGTTTTCTCTTCATGAGACACTGATAGTACTAACTCCTAAATCCAAATCAAATAGGGGTACTTGCACTTATCAAACAGCGTTAGTTGGGGGAGAGAACCAAACTTTCAGTAGGAAGGAATATGATGATGATTCTGTGAAATGAGGCATATAATTGGCATAGGTTAAAGAACTATGATGACCTTGAATCAGGACTTGTGACACAGAAAATATCAGTTATAGAGAGATTTGGCTCTATTTATATAATACTTGGGATAAGGCTATAGATTACAGATGAAAATGGAAAACCTTCTTAGCATTGTAGTAATGAAGATATAGTTCTCTGTGTCCAGCATTAGCATGTATCTGAGACTCATAGGTTGACTGTGAAAATGTAGCTTTTAAAAATTAACATAAGAACAAAGAGAAAGTCCCAGGGGCTACATGGCTGCAGGACACTCCAATCCCCCAACGATTGTGTATGTTCATAATTCCTTTGCTGCATATGCAGTTCCCTTCCCTGAAAGGTATGAATTGATGATCATGTCTTTGAAATCAGTGAACTTCCTTGATAATCAGCCAATAACATGACGATATAGAATAGAAGGTACAAGGTCGACATCACCTTCTTATGGAAAAAACTGCATGTGACACTAAATGTTGTCTTTTTGCAAAAGTAAATACAATTTGAAGACATTTTTGGAACAAAACAATGAAATCATAGCCTTCTTTCCTTCACCCATGACCTCTACCTGTTGTCACTTATTTTCACAAGAGATCTACTGCTTGCATACCTCTCGTAGTTTCATTAACATGAATGTACCAAAACTAGCCTGTACCAAAACTCAATTAATCTTATTTATATTTTCCTCATTCTGATTCTTTTTTCTTTCAAGATACTTAGGTAAAAGAACAGTCAAATGTTTTACATAAAGGAAAAATAAAATACTTTGGTTTTAACTCTGGTAACTATAGGAACAAATGAAACTTAGAAGAAAAGATTGAAACTAGAAGGTGAAGGAAGGAAACGAATAGAATAGAATGTTAGATAAAGGATGTCAGAAGTCTTTTGGTTTAAAGGGGCTGGATGAGATCAACTGTTTCTCTCCCTTCTTCTTAAGCAACCAGTGAAATGATTTAAAAAAATAAATCAGCTCCATGTAGTGAAAAGAATGAATGACAGATTATAAATTTCTGGAAGGTAGAGGAAGATGGAAGCTTACTGTTGGATAAAATAGAACAAAAAAACAGCAGCCAAGAGCATGTAGGGTGGTGAAAAGAAGAAAGGAAAGCAAGCTTCTCAGTGAAACTGTGAAAGGCTCAGGCTCAGCTTGGAGATAAAGGCAGGGAGGTGTGAAAAGGATGGGGGTGGGGTTTCATTCTCTTGTCCAGCATGTTGCTCTGCAAATGCCTGGAAAACTCAGTTATCTTACCAAATTTAGTGACTTGCCTCGGAAAAACTAGGGCAGTGCAGGAACCTCAAATAAAATTCTTCCCATTCTGGTACCTGGAGCCCACCGCATAAAGACCCACTCTCTACCCAGGTATACAGAGCTACAGAGCTCCGAGCTGACTTCCTGTTGAAGGAGGGACCATGGAGGAGAGCAGACCTACAAAGAAAACAGCAGAGGGAAGCACACCACCGCCTGGAAAAACACACTCAACTCCCAACTCGCAAACACGTGCAGATAACCAAACATACTCCACGTACGAGGAAAAATAACAGCATGAGAGAAAAAGATCAAGATAAAGAGAATTAACTAACTCGCTCAGGAAGAAGCAGAAATTCAAGACACATACTGCTCTTTAAAAAATTATAATTACTATCTTCAGAAAACTGACAAAAAGTTATGAATTCTGTAAGACATCAGAGAATAACAAGAATTCTGTTGGAAATTTTGCCTACAGTGACTGAAATAAAAACAACAGGAAAATTGGAAGAGTAGTCGAGGGAAAAAGACAAAGGGATCAATGTAGAGATCAAATAGATGAGTAATAATTTTAGAAAATCAAAAAAGAAAAAAATGAGTAATTATCAGATTAAAAATAGGGAATATTTTCCCAGAACTGAGAGATAAAAATCTTTAAAAGAATGAATAAAATTTTAGAACAGCAAGGACAAATATAAGCTTCTAGCTTGGGTAAGAGGATAACCTACAAAGGAATGAGAAATTGAATTGTGTTATATTTGGCTGGGCGTGGTGGCTCATGCCTGTAATCCCAGCACTTTGGGAGGCTGAGGCAGGTCAATCACCTGAGGTCAGGAGTTCAAAAACACCATGGCCAATTTGGCAAAACCCTGTCTCTACTAAAAATACAAAAATTAGCTGGGTGTGGTGGGCGCCTATAATCCCAGCTACTTGGTAGGCTGAGGCATGAGAATCACTTGAACCCCACGAGGCGGAGGAGGTTGCAGTGAGCTGAGATTGCACCTCTGCATTCCAGCATGGGTGACAGAGCAAGACTCCATCTCAACAACGACAACAACAACAACAGCAGCAGCAGCAACAAAATTGTATTAAATTTATCTTCAGCAACAATGGCTGTTAGGTGATGTCAAAAAATAATATCACATATATTTAGTTAAAGATTGAACGGGCTTTTATTTTCAGTTCTACAATTGGGCAGCACCACACTCTGTAAGACAGAATGAATGTTCCAGTGAGCTGAACAGAAGAGGTCAGCTTTATAGGCACAAAAGGGCTGAAGAAAGCAGAAACAGAGAACAAAAAGAGAATTGGTTGTTTTGGTTACTTTCCTTATAAGAGTAAAACAGAGAGAACTTCCTTATTAAGCTAATTCAGGTTGACTGTATTCTCCTGTTTTTTTGGAAAACCAGCTGGTTTCAAAGTTCAGTTTGATTACATAGCACTTAGCATGAGTGACTCTACTCTGGTTTGGTTTGGTCTGCAGGGACCTAGTACAAGATGCTAGTTCAAACCAATGATATTCCATAAACTTTGTTTAACAAAGACAATAAAGAAATGCCATTAAAATTCCCTGGATGCATTCTTTGGGACCTAGAATTTCATAGCAGACAAATTATCAATAAAATGTGAACAGAAAATAATAATTACAAATAATTAGATAACTTATCTTTACTATATGCTTTGTAAAGGAGTTACTTAAGTATAGACTCTGGCAAAACAAAGATGAAAAAAAGAGAGGCCAGTGTGAATTACTAAAAATAATTGATTGAATCCAGGAGTACATTTCAAAGAAATTCAGAATGACAAATGCTTCAGGCCTAGAAAAAAATGGCCTAAATTCCAGCAGGAAGTCACTGGACTAGAAAAAGCATAACTTAAGAAGATTTATTCTAAGCAATAGACAGAGTGACCAAGGGCCTAAATGACATTAGTGGCTTGGAGAGGAAACACGTGTTTTCTGTTAACAAGAAAAAAGAAAGGCAGTTAGAAACTCTAGGAAAAAAATAGATGTAAGAAAAATTGCTGTCCTAATATGAAATAAATTAAAATGTGGCATTAGTTTAAGTCATAGATAGACAGTGAGAAAATAGAATCCTTTTCTCTTGGACACCAGACATGTTTTTCTTCAGGTAATACAGAAATTATCCTTTTGTACTTGTGTTGAAAATGTGTAATCCTAGTATACTACTTGGTTCAGCAGTGATTGCTATTTTCATAGTCATTACAATGGAAATTTATTGATAAAAATACAATGAAAATCATTACAATGGAAATGCTGTTTATTGTTTTAAATACAGTCAACCCTGTATTAGTAAGTGTTCTCTAGAGAAACAGAACCAATAGGATGTGCTTATATGTATTACATAGAGAGATTTATTTTAAGGAATTGGCTCATACAGTCGTGAAGGTAGGTGAATCTGAAGTTTGCAGGATAGGTGGGCAGGCTGGAGGCCCAGGGAAGAGAGCTGATGTTGCTGCTTGAATCTGAAGGTAGTCTGGAGGCAGAATTCCTCTTCCTTAGCAGACCTTTGTGTTCTCTCTTAGAACTTTCAGCTGATGAGATGAGGTCTGTCCACATTATGAAGGGTAATCTGCTTTACTCAAAGACAACTAATTTAAATGTTAATCTCATCTAAAAAATAACTTTGCAGCAACATCGAGACTGGCATTTGACCAAATATCTGGGTCTCGTGGCTTAGCAAATTGGACATGTAAAATTAACCATCCCAAACTAAGCCCAAAGGTGAAAGATTTAGATGTGGTCAAAAACGAAGAATAAATATTAACTTTAGCCACATAAAAGTCAAAATCTAAGTGACATCAAGTGGAAGATGGGAAGATAGAGGAAAGGTAGTGGAAACTGGAACCTAATGGAGAATAACAGGCTACTGTATAAAGTTGATGGACCAAAAATAGAAGCTTAATTAATATAACCACCTAAATTTTAAAAGAAGAATTGGAGAGGAGTATGTTAGTGTGAGTCAAAAAAGCCTGATTTTTTTTTTTTTCCATAGTGGAGAGTTGATGTCTTACAGCATAGATTTTGTAATAGTGATATAAGTACATTATTTAGGTCGAGGGTTACAAACTGGCTGTCCATAGGCTAGAGCTGGTGGGTAAGTGAGTTTCTGTGTATGTGTATGGAGTATTTTTAAAATTTGGCATTAGAAAAGGTATGGATTCTGTATTTACAGTAATCTACACTAATCCTTGAAGGAGTGCCTTACGCATAGTGGCTTACGCATAGCCCACCCCAAAATTTATATTGCCTGCCTGATCTCTGGAGGTATTTATGCTGATAATCCTGATTTAGAATTAGGGAAGTGACCACCACGTCTAAATACAAAAATGGTTAGAAGTTGTTGCCTCTGGGGACTTAGGGGTAGAGGGGCAGGTCAGGGAGTATTGTTATCCAATGTAAACTTTTCTGCTCTATTTTTGAAACTTACATGATGATATACTTTTGATAAAAGTAAGTGGAGTAAGGACCTAGAGCAAACTGAGGGAGCAGTATTATGCTCATTAGAGAGAACTGAGGAGAGGTAAACAGAGGAACAAAAGAGAAATATAAGAAAACTGAGACAGAAGATTGCAATTTGGAGGATTCTTACAACTGGACCAGGACTTTGGTATCCTGTGATTTCTCTTCCAGGCATGTCCCTGTCTCTGGGATTGGGAGGCAGGTCTTCTGCAAGCTTGTGATCTGCCATTTGCTCTTTAAGCCTGGCCTGAGCTCTTGGGTGCTCTTTAAATCATAAGCAAAAAGTGCCTGGTGTTTTTTTCCAGGGAAGCACAGTTGGTTGTTGGATCTGGCACATTATTGGCCTGTTTGCAACTCAGAGAAAATAACACTCAAACATAAAGTTTCCCCAGAGTTATACAGCATGTCCATGTGAATTCTTCTACTCAACCATGAGATTTTATTTTGTTCAATAAAAAAGTTGCTAATCGGTATTTGTGAAGAATGGACAATTAGCTGAAATAACATGACATGAAATAACCCTGCCTTTATCCTGAGGATAAATCTAATCAGTGAATTCAAATTGGCTTAACTAAGGAATAATGACAAGAAAATCTTGGTGCTAAGCTATTCACTGATATTACCATTGAGGAAATGTTCTGGTAACTCTAACATGGTGTGATAATGTCACTAATAATACTGGGACAGCATGGAATTAAGTGTGGTTAGGCAATATGAAGTGAAATATAGATGTTAGATTGATAATATATTCATTAAGACATCAGAGATGTAATTCTGTACATAGTGATTTTAAAATTAGTTTAAAGGATTTCCTAACATTCAGTGCTTCTAATTTGTTGGAAATTGTGTTCTCTAACATTTTTGTAATTGGGCTAATATTTTGAAAATTATTAATTTGCTTTTTTTCTTTTCTGTATTATTACGGCAAGACCCTTGTCATAATCTACTTCATGCATCAATCCACATAGTGAAAGAGGTGATGGATAAGAGGTTAGAGGAGTGATATTCACCTATGGCTTTATAAATAGGATCTGCAACAAGAAAATCAGACTGAGGGACAAGCATTCCTGAGAAATAACTGATTTTCCTAAATTCCTTTATCTCCGTATTGGCACATCACCATCCAAGCCTAGAAGAGCCTACTCCTAGGGTCCTTTGTAAGTGTTGCATCTGGAGTACATTGGTTTTCTTTAATCCCACTACATTTTGTACCAAAAAAAATGGACGTAGTTTATTCTGGGGAAGTTACTGGTGTGCAGTCACTGCTCAGCAGCAGCAACAACAACAACAACAAACAACAAAAAATAGCTGCTGCAAATTAGTTACGAGGCTTCGCTGCCCATTAGTAGCAATAAACATCAACTTCTGTTTTCTGAAAAAACTGTAGACTTCTTTGGGGTCCTCCAGCACCCAGTTTCTACCAGTTGCCTACATGAAGAAGATTAAAGATAAAGTTTTACTTTTGGGCTTTCACGGGGAGAGTATAAATTATGGCTCCAAAAGAAAACTGTGTGGGGGAAAATGTTTACTTGGATCCGAATCATATATGAGAACCTCACTTTAGTTTAATTTATAAGAAGACATATAGCTCGAATTATTAAAATCTAAATACTGAAATCTAAGCACCCTCAATCTAGCAGTGTTAATAGAATTCTCTTTACTGGTTATGATTAGGCTTAACTTTACAAATTAGTAGCTGAATCTATTCAGTTTCTCTTTTCATCTTTTTCTTATAATCAAGCTCTGTGCTTATTTCCCATCAGTCTTTCACCTAATGGTTTTAACATCAATTCTTGTCTTCATCCCTAATTTCATTAGGATTTCAAAAAAAGGTGTGATTTCTTATACATTAATTAAAATTCTTCTAAAAGAGTTTTTTTCCATTGACAGAGACATTTGATTATTCTAAAATGCAGTTCTTAGTAAGACTGAGAAGTAGTTTTAATAGCCTCTTAAATAGTGAAAAAAATGAGATTTTTCTTACTTTTGTCAATGTCATTATGGACCCATGGAGTTTCATTGACTCAACACATTACTCTTCTGCAGTTGTTTTTCAAGTTCAAGTTGTTCTTTCAGCCACAGGGAGCCATGTCACGGTGTCCTTTTGTCATAACATTAAAAGCTTCTTTTTCTTCTGATCCATTAACTTGTTGGAAGCCTAACTTTTGTCATCCCTGCTGCAGCAGTAAAATCAGGCATTTGTTCAAGAAATCTTATCAGACTTAGTGTGGGTGTCATTAGAGACAAAATCTATGTGAAAGAGACAACCATGGCTGCTGGGTGACATGGCATAGATACTATTTCATGGAACAGCGCTGTAAAAGACATTTGAAAACCTTAAGCTCATACTGATAATTTGCTTTCTTTTTTTTTCTTTTTCAGCATCTACATAAAGGACACAGCAGTGTTTTTTTTTTTTTCTGAGGTGGAGTCTCGCTGTGTCATCCAGACTGTAGTGCAGTGGTGTGATCTTGGCTCACTGCAACCTCCACCTACCTGGTTCAAGCAATTCTCTGGCCTCAACCTCCTGAGTAGCTGGGATTACAGGACCATACCCCCACGCCTAGCTAATTTTTGTATTTTTAGTAGAAAAGAGGTTTCAGCATGTTGGCCAGGTGGGTCTCGAACTCATATCCTCAAGTGATCTACCCACCTCGGCCTCCCAAAGTGCTGGAATTACAGGTGTGAGCCACTGCACCCAACCTCATATTGATAATTTTCTATTTCATTTTAACATTACAGTATTTTAATATAGTTTATTTGATTTCACAATTGTATCTGTTTTCTAACAGTGAAGATCTTGTTTTTCACATTAATAAAATTAATGCTTTATCCCACAATATAAAAGAAATAGAATCAATGGGAGATATTATTACTAACAATAATTCTACAGTTTACTCTAGTGTAACTCTAGTGAAATGTGAACTTTAGAATTCTTTAAATCCTAGAGCACATCCAACTAAATTTGGATAAATTTCAAAAAATAGTTATGTTAACAATTTGGTATGTGGTTAGATTCATTTGTTTTGGTTCGTTTTCAATTGTGGTTTTTTTTCAGTAACTATTATGTTAACTTTTACAGTTGTGTGTTGCATAATGATGTTCCAGTAAGCAACCAGCGGGCTGCATATATGAAAGTGATCGCATAAGGTTATAATACTGTATTTTTACTGTGCCTTTTCTATGTTTGGGTATGTTTAGCTACGATTGTGTTACAGTTGCCTACAGTATACAGTACAGTAACATGCTGCACAGGTTGTTAGCCTAGGAGCAAGAGGCTATACCAGAGAGCCTAGGTGTGTAGTAGGCTGTATCATCTGGGTTTGAGTAAGCATCCTCTGTGATGCTCATACAATGGTGAAATCACCTAACAAATCGTTTATCAGAATGTACCCCCATTGTAATGCTATGCATGAGTGTATCTTGAAATAATTTCAGATTTACAGACAGAATTTTAAAATAGTACAATGAATCGCCATAAACCCTTCATCTAGCTTTCTCAAAGAGTAAAATTTTTTATCAGATTTATTACTTTGTTCTCTTTCCTTCTCTCTGTACATATATTTAAACACTTTTCTCCCTGATCCATTTCAGAGTAAGTTGCTGATGGATTGTCTCTTTACCACTAAATACTTCCCTGTGAGTTTCCTGAAAATAAAGACGTCCTCTTTCTAGTGCAGTATCCAGTGGTGCACTACATGTTGCCTTTAGTTGTCATGACTTTGCCATCTCCTTTAATCTTTGACAATTCTGAAATCTTTTCTTACTTTCGTAATCTTGACATTTTTGAAGAGGCTGCTTATTTTGAAGAATATCCCTCAATTTGGCTTTGTTTCCTTGTGATTTGGTCCATGCTATGCATTAAAAAAAAAAAGGGAGTACTATAAAAGTGGTATTGTGTTCTTGTAGTTCATTATGTCAGAAGCACATAAGTTATTTATTTTTTTGTATCTTTATAGATGATGCTAACTTTGGTCCCTGGTTAAGGTTGTCTTCTGGGTTTCTCTACTGTAAATTTACCACTTTTCCCCTTCGTATTAATAATTAATAAGTATATTGTGAAGAGATACTTTGAGACTGTCTAAATATCCTGTTTAGCATCAATTGTCCACATACTAATTTTAGTAGTTATCGATGATTCTTGCCTGAAATCTTTATTTGTTGGTTGCCTGATTGTAATTTTATCATTCCATTATTTTTCTACATCTATTAGTTGGCATTCTACTGTAAGGAAGAGATTTTTCTTCTTTTCTGTTTATTTATCCATGGACTCCTATTTTCTTCAATATATCATAATAGGTTATCACCATTATTAATTTTGATGCTCAAATTATCCCAGATTTGGTTACTAGGAGCTCCTTCAAGCTGATGTCCATGCCCTTTTGACATGACTCCATTATTTTCTGAGCAGTTTCCGCTTAGTTTTGACCTTCCGAGTGTCTTTGTTTTAGATGTGTTTCTTGTACATCACTTCCAGATTGGAAGTGTATTTTCACAGCCAACATGCAAATATTTTTCCAATAGGGAAGTTATGTTCATTGTTTATTCATATGATGTGCTTTGTCTCAATTCTGTCATATTTTACATTATAGTTATTGTGGTATATATGCTGTGTTTCATTGTATGGTGTACTTTCTTTGCTCTTTTGTTAAAATTTCTTTGGATATTTAAGAGGGTTTATAGTTTTTAAGGATTTTCTTTGTACTTATATCCTTTTGTTTTCCAGTTTAATCTTCTGATTTTTAAGTTTTAATAGTATGTTTTAACTCCTATTTCTTCCTTATACAATAAGCAATGTGCTATTCAACTATCTTTATTCCCTCTCCTTTCTCTTCTTTTTTAGGTACTGTGTTTCTACTTGTCAGAAAATATAACATGTGTCATACAACTTCTAACATTATTCTTCCTACCTTATCCCCACTGTTTTTCATTTTAAATAAACGTTATTCAGTTAATTCTGATGTACAGTAGGTGTGGAAGCCACCATTCTAGAGATTCTTGTTCAAGTCAAAACTGAATGACTGCTCAGGTCTTTGGGTACATAGTCTTCAAATAAGATAAAGTACCTTCTACCTACCTAAAATAATCACATATATTAACATCTTATGCAAAAATAAATTATGAGACATATTGCCAGACAAAAAGAAAATAAAGAGAACCTCCATGGCACATTGCACTGTATAAATGAAATAAGTTTTAAAACATAGTTAACTTGGCTGGGTACTGTGGCTCATGCCTGTAATCCCAGCACGTTGGGAGGCCAAGACAGGTGGATCACCTGAGGTCAGGAGTTCGAGACCTGCCTGGCCAACATGGTGAAACCCCATCTCTACTAAAAATACAAAAATTAGCCATGAATGTGGCGCACTTGTAATCCCAGCTACTTGGGAGGCTGAGGCAGAATAGCTTGAACCCGCGAGATAGAGGTTGCAGTAAGCCAAGATCACGCCACTGCACTCCAGCCTGGGCGACAAAGGGGGACTTTGTCAAAAAAAAAAAAAAAAGTCAACTCTCAGTGAAGAAGCTGAGAGTCACATAGTATTATAGCCCAAGTAAATTCAGGCATCTTGGAATCGCAGCCACATACATGTATAGTGGTAAGACAGAGAAAGAACAAATACTATTTATGATCTGTTTTAGGTGCTGGGATTGTAGCAATGAAAAGGTATACAATATCCATGGCTTAATGAAATTTGTATTCCAATGAGGAGCTGAGTAATAAAAACCATATAAACAAATACATATGCAGTAATCACAAGAGCGGATGTGGAGCGAGAGTAAGTAATAAAACACATAGGATAAGTTGGGATCAAAATAATTGGTGGGGATTACAACCTATTTCAACTATTTTTTCTTTTAAGGAACGGGATCTTTCTGTATTGCCTTTAAACATTTTTTATTTTTATGACTTAGATTTGAACTTGTTTGAGCACGATATCTGGAATATCTGTGTAATTTACTTGCAGAAAGATTGTTCTTGAAAATGTATTCATTCTTTCATTTTTTTGACAAATGTTTATTGATTGCCCGAGAGTATAGTAGGCATTATTATTTGATTGATTCCTTTTATTTTGCATTTTTATTAGTCAACAAAATCGTTATTTTATATATTAATATTTTGCAAAAGGGAGGTAGTATTTTTATTGAAAAACTGGCCATGATGTGCTTTGTCTCTTACTGCAACTTGAGTTTAAGATGTTATATTGACAATCTTAATTGTTCTTTCTTTCTGTATGAAAGATTAAAATCGTTTAATAGAGTTATACTTACCAAGCCTAATACCAGTGGGTAAGGCATTGAAAGGCAAGAATAAGGAAGAATGAATTTAATTTTATGAATTTACAGCTGGCTATCTGTTTTCAATAACTTGCTGGTGATACAAGGCTAAACTACTCAATATTATTCAGTTATTTTGAGCTTTGGTTTTATTGAAATTATTGATTTAGCATGTAGCACACCCAGACAGGAAAAAAAAAAAAGCCTAGTGAAGGCAGAAATCTTTTAGGATTGCTGCTTACCTTGACTGTTGTATTATATTGGATGCACGAAAATCAGGCATCAATATATAACATTATTTGTAAATGTTGTTTAACTTAGGATGTTGTGAACATTATAATATGATTTAATGTGAATGGTCAAATCAAATTCTGTAGTAATAACAATGTATAATTTGCATGCAATGAATTATGAAAGACGTAGAGTAGATTTTAACCATTCATGAGTTCCTGGCCAGGTCCATGTTTCTGAAGAAAATCAGCAGTAACTAGAATTCATAATGTTCTTTGAGACTCATGTAAGGCCAGCAAAGTTTTAGTACATATGCAGAAGTCAAAAATAACAAGTATGGGACAGCCTATTTTTTTGCCTTTAGCGTCTCCTTATTCCCAGGTCTTGGAGCTATAGGACCTCTATTAGATGAGAAGGGGGCCTTTGGTGGCTGGTGGATGTGATGGAATGAGAACTCCTCAGAGTCCTCCTGGATGAGTGGGTTAATGTGGGGCCCATATCTCTTTAAAGAGCTCAGCTAGGTATCAGCAGTGTTCTTGCACAGCTGGATGTGCTGTCTTTCCTTTCTGTTTGACTCGGGTAGGAGTTACAGAAAACCAAACACCGCATGTTCTCACTCACAGGTGGGAATTGAACAATGAGAACACTTGGACACAGGGTGGGGAACATCACACACCGGGGCCTGTCGTGGAGTGGGGGGATGGGGGAGGGATAGCATTAGGAGATATATCTAATGTAAATGATGAGTTAATGGGTGCAGCACACCAACATGGCACATGTATACCTATATAACAAACCTGCACATTGTGCACATGTACCCTAGAACTTAGAGTATAATAACAGAAGTTAATAATAATAATCCTCTCCCCTGCCCTCCCCTCCCCGCTCTTCCTTTTTGTTGTTAGGACAGGTTCTCATTCTGTCACCCAGGCTGGAGTATAATGGTATGAATTTAGCTCACTGTAACTTTGATCAGGCTGATCTTCCCACTTCAGCATCCTGAGTAACTAGGACTACAGGTGTGTGCCACCATGTCCAGCTATTTTTAAAAAAAATTTTTGTAGAGATGGGGTCTCACTATGTTGATCTTGAACTCCTGGTCTTGAACTCCAGGCCTCAAACAATTGTCCTGCCTTAGCCTCCCGAAGTGCTGGGATTACAGGTGTGAGCCACCTTGCCTGACAATAATAAACTCTTCTGTTACTTAAGTCCACTATGATGAAAGCTGTATTTGTACAATAAAATATTTTTAAAATTTCTTCTTCTATTGCATAAATTAAATGTTATAAGTATGGCAACTATTATAATACCATATCAGCACATGTAAAGAATTTTATGACCATATTGCTATAATGAAGAAAGCCAATGAAATCACTGTGAGAAAAATGAGCTTCACAATTTTTCAATTTTTGAGCAGTAAAAATTGAGAAATGTTCATAAATATTTCCTTAACTTAAAATTGTGTCTCTCTAAAAGCTTTGTCCCACAAATACAAATTTTGTAAGAATATTTCATTTATAGTTTTAATTTTAATTGACTAAAAAGTTCTCATCTTATATACTTAGTATAGCAAAGATAATACCTTAACTAGTCCCAAATAAATCAGTTGTGCTTGTTTAATAAATTTGTTTTCCTAACAAAAATACAATTTATTCTAGTTATAGAAAATTTGGGAAATTCAGACAGGTAGAAGGAGAAAGAATATCTATAATTATATTATCCAGAAACAACTTCATTAGTATTTTGCTGTATTTGCTCCTTTTTTTTTTTTTTTCAAAGTTGAGCTCATACATGTATCATCTGAGCTACAATAATTTTAATTTAGTATCATAACAAAAACTTTTCCCCAAATTGCTCACATATGAATTTTTAATAGAATTTCTTATAGTTGCTATCCTATCTCTTTGTCATTGTTCCTTTGATGAAAAACATTAACTTGAACTACAGATGCTAAGCTCAGGAGAAATATAGGTGACAGAGGGTCTCTGATGTACAGTATGTGTAAATGAAAACTAAGAACTAATTTTTAATGTAATAAAAATTATGTGCCTTGAAATTAAAGAGAAAAATAACTTACTCTCAGAATAAAACCCCAAGTTTTGTGATTTATGAGGTAATTTGGAGCAGTGTCTGAAGCAATATCAAATGACTTTTGAATGTCTTATCTTAATGTCAAAGACATGTTGGTTTCACCACATATAGTAAGACATTTAATACTATGTAACATCAATAAACAAGATTAACATTTGTAATCTGCTTAATATGATTTCATGATGCAATGCTCAATAAATTGGTAGAAAGGATAGGATCAAATCAATGAATTTATATGTATGTAATTCTATTGTCAATGTTTTAAACTTCTAAATATTAAAAATCACTTTAGGGAACTGAAAGACACATTCTGTAACACACACACAAAATCAGCATTAAGGAATGTAAGATTTTCAGTAAAACATTTCACTAAGTGATGAGATTACCATGTAGCTGCCTGTTGCATAGTTACTGGTTAGTTCAAGTTTTTATTATGTGATTTTCTGTTTTGGCCTAATAGGAACTATAAATGTGGGACCAAATCTTTTAGCCAAGTTTTTACTAAGAAAAGCATAGCAACTCTGGTGATTGGTAAGGCCTACAAATACAATTGAGTTGAACAGCTAGAATTGTTTTGACAAATCAGAGAACAGTGAAAGTCAAGCCCAGAGAGAGAAGGGATATTGGAAATTACTTTTTGTAAAAGAACAGAGACTCTCTCAAATGACCTAGAGAGAACTAGTGCTTCTGGTAAAGATATTGAAGCTGTGGTGGGATGTCTATGTTAAAGGAAATATGGGCAAGAGCATCTGCAAAATGTGTAGTGTTGACATTAAAATCAGATGTGTTAATATTTATTATACAGTAGTTCCCCCTTGTCCGTGGTTTTGCTTTCTGCAGTTTCAGTTACCCATGGTCAACTGTGGACTGAAAATACTAAAAAGAAAATTTTGAAGATAAACAATTCATAAGTTTTAAATTGTGTACAGTGTCACACTGTCCCACCTCATCATGCCCAGGTTGTGAATCAGTCTGTAATTTGTCATGTACACCACCTGCCTGTTAGTTGCCTAGTAACCTTTCTAGTTATCAGATCAACTGTCATGGTATCACAGTACTTGTGTTCAATAACCCTTATTTCACTTAATAATGGACCCAAAGTGCAAATTAGTATGCTGGAAATTACAGTACAGCAAAGAGAAGCCATAAAGTGCTTCCTTTATGTGAGGAAGTGAAAGTTCTCAGTTTAGAAAGAAAAACATTACATGCTGGGGTGGCTAAGATCTATAGTTAGAACAAATCTATGTATGAAATTGTGAACAGTGTATTGTTGTAATTGTCCTAGTCTATCATGAGTTATTGTCATTAATCTCTTACTGTGCTTAGTTTATACATTAAGTTTTATCATAGTATGTATAGGGAAAACATATCTATTACATATGTAGGGTTTGGTCCTGTCCATGGTTTCAGGCATGCACTTGAAGTCTTGGAACATATCCCTTGTGGATAAGGGGAACTGTTGTATATGCAAAAATAATAGAATCATATTAAACTGACTTTGTAGTATGCAGTGGGCAGGCCCTCAGTCACCCGCAGTGATCCCTACCTCCTGGTATTCATACCCTTGTATAATTTCCTACCCTTGAATGTGGGCAGAGCAGGTGATTTGCTTCTAACTAGTACAATATGGCAAAACTAATAGGGTATCACTTCTGCTATTATTTTATGTTACAATTTTGTCTTGCTAGAGGGCTCACTTTTAGAGAGACTCTGCTTTGCCAGGTTCGATGAAGACATTGGCCATGTTGAGGGGAGGGCTATGTAGTGAGGCATTTCTTATTGTCTCTAGGAGCTGAGGGTGGTCCTCCAGTAAAGTCAGCCATAAGCCAGAGCCCTTGGTTCCACAGCTTCAAGGAAACAAAATCTGCCAACAGCCTGGGTGAAAAGTGAATGACTCTTTCCCAGCTGATCTTCCAGATGAGAACCCACTCCTGGCTGACACTTTGATTGCAGCCTTGTGGAGAACCTAGCTGAATTTTCCATGCACTCCTGACCCACAGTAGACTATGATATAATAAACATATTGTTTTAAGCCACTGAGTTTGTGGTAATTTGTTACACAGCAGTAGATAACAAATACATACTAATTCCTGGTTTAAAAGACAGAGACCCGATGTAATTTGGATGCTGAACATTTTGGAATCAGAGCCACAGCAGAAAGGCCAGTTTGCTTCTGCTTTTCTGCTATTTGTAAGCTACATCTCTGTTACTTTCCATTTGACTCCTCCTGTCTACTCTCCATGCAGTTCTCCCTTCCTTGTGATCCCGGGAGCTGGCCCATATAGATTGCCCTCTGATGTAGGCAGCAGGGCACCAGCAAGAGACTGAGGCTGGAAGGAAAAAGGGCTATTTATTGCTTTGATTCTCTCCCTGCCAGGTCTTTGCAGGTTAGTTGTGAAGCTCTACTGAAGACAAAAAACACTTTTAGGTACCCCTTTCCAAACAACTATCTTTTGGGTTTAGCTAACCACCCCTGTCCCTGAGCGCCTTCAAGCCCAGGGATAATGATGGCTCCCCCCGCTCTAAGCTCCGTGGTTCTTTACCATGCCTTGCTGCTTTGCTTCAACTCTGCTTACTCCTTTTTAAATAGTTCCTTTATTAAAGTGCCATCAAATTACCACATTTGAGTGTGTCATCTGTTTCCTGATAGATAATACAGAGTTCAACAATGTTTTTTGGATGACATTGTCCAGAATTAAAAGCAAGAAATCTGGAAATACAGATTCTGAGTTGGAAGAAGGGACTTTGTAAGGAAGGGGAGATGAGAGAGATGAGGAGAGAAGCATCATTCTGTTATTGGTTGTCTGTCAGGCTTTACAACTATATGTAAATATGTCAAGGAACTTACAGGAAATCCATTCTTAGAAATCCTCTTTTGTAGATTGCAGACTGAAAGGGGAGAATATAGCTAGACTCCAGCTTGCCTGTGAAGCCTGCACAGAGAACACTCCATTCTTTTATATTCCTGCATGCTATTTTGTAAATAAAAAGAACATTGAATTCAACTGACAAAGATTAAGAAGAGAAACTGTAAGACCTCCTTCTCCAGAGATTCCAGAAACAGAAAGACAGCCATCTGTCTGGACAGGCAGAGGCACAGTGCCGGATGAAAGATGCTTTGATTTCTTTTTTTGTCTGAGGTTAAAAGCGAATGTTGGAATAAAGTCGCTGAGTGTTGTGTGTGTCATTCTATTTCAAATGTGTACGATATACAAGATGAGTCTGGGAACTTGACACAATAGATTTTCAAAGAATCTGCCTTTTTCATGAGTTTGCAAAAGATAGGAACAAGAGCAAGACTACCTTAAGACCAGTTTTCTGATGCTTGGGAAGTTAATATTTCTCTTTAATATAGTGCAGGTACGAGATTTGAATAATGTGGAATGAGATGTTTAGGAAAGCAGATGGCCTGGGAAGATGTGTATGTCACCTCGGCCCCCACTTCCCTCACACTAAGAGAAGGTATTAAGGGATTAAAGCCCCTTAACCTTGATTATAGAATATTAGAGCCAGGAGGGATTTAATAGATTCTAATACCATTTCCTTATTTTCCAATTGAGAAAACTAAGCCATTGAAAATTACATGGATTTGTCTCAACTCACATAATGGGTCTGTGAGTTTGATGAAGTCTTTCTCTTTCCAAGCAGTTTTTTTCTCTTCCTTTAAATGAGTAGGCCCTTACTTAGAACATGCACATCCCAAAGTTTTGAATTCAACTCAAACACTTTAGTGTCACTGCTCATGCTTCTTTAGTCTGTGAGGGAAGGAAGAAGATTCTTAGCTATGAGGGGAATAAAATGCTGGAGTCCTCACCACGCCAGGCAGGGTGTAGCCCCCTCCAAGGTCACAGGAAGTGTCAAAATAACCTGTGGGGCCTTGAATAAACTAAGGCCTTCTTGCTCATCCAGGGAACAGTAATTTCCTGGGCCAGGCCAGCCTTAATACTATAAGTGTCTTTGGAGAGAATGCAACTGGGCTTATTTAAGAGCTACCCTGAATCTTCCTGGACAATGTTTGACTTTCAGGGGCCTGGAAGCTGCCTTGGGAAAATGAATTAACTGGTAATTTCAAAATACACCACAAAGTGCTTCTAATATGCCTGTATTTTTCAAACACTATTTGTGTTTCTGCTCAAACTGCTGTATTTTTATAGTAACTGGAGCAAGTTTTATATTTAAGGACTAAATACACCAATTCATTTTGAGGGCAAAAAAAAAAAATTGTTACTAAAACTGGTAAATTTTAGTTACAGCCCAGACCCTCTTATCTCTTAATAAATTGCTTCAAAAGCACTTGCTGAAGACACAGTCCATACACAGTTGTCTTACACACACACTGCTCATGTGTACATGTACATACATAGAGACAGTCACAATGTATACACACATATACTCCTGCACATATACACACACACTGCTCATGTGTACATGTACAGTCACAATGTATACACACATATACTCCTGCACATATACACACATGTTGCCAAACTAGGACTCTACCGCAATCCCTGGATTCACAGTTTGGTGATCCTTCCTCAATGCAGTGCTCTTTCTCATACATAATGAAGCCAAATAGTTTCTTCTTGGTCCAAATTATATTCTCAGATAAGATGAATTGTTAGTTGCTTATGTCAGTATATAACCTCATGTAGGTGATAAGTAGAACTTTCTTGATGTTTAAAAAGCAGTTCAGTTTTTATTATATCCTCCCACGTCGGCAGGTGGTAGAACCTTACTCATGGTCATCTTAGGGGAAGCCTTTTCCCTGGGGTTGGTTTCATTCCTGGGCATTGTGGAATTGTCTGTCTCTCTTTCCCTATCTGTGCAAACATCCTCGGAGACACCACCCTTCTCCTGTATCGCAGCTGTGTTATCCTTCATTTCTGACCATAAGCTCTTCAGTTGAAGCTGTCTCTGCTATTTCAGGACCCCTCTCTGGGCATTTAAAATAGTCACACCAAAAAAAAAAAAAATAGTCACACCAAATTCCCTGTGACCCCGCATGAAAGGAATTTGGTGTGATTATCTTAAGACCATATGTCTATATTTTTCATATTGCCATTGCACTCCTAGGGCATTTCACTTGGGAATAAGCCCATAGATTCCCTAAAACTTTATGCGTTTCTGTCAGATCCTACATTCTGGGGAGGGTGTGGGGTCCCTTTTCAGAGCCCAATCAAAGTCTAAACCAACCCTCCCTCCCTCCCTCCCTTCCTTCCTTCCTTCTTTCCTTTTTAAGACAGAGTCTTGCCATGTCGCAAAGGCTGGAGTGCAGTGGTACTATCTTGGTTCACTGCAACCTCCGCCTCCTGGACTCCTGGGTTCAAGTGATTTTTGTGCCTCAGCCTCCTGCATAGCTGGGGCTACAGGCATGTGCCACCACACCCAACTAATTTTGTATTTTAAGTAGAGACAAGGTTTCACCATGTTGGCCAGGCTGGTCTCGAACTCCTGGCCTCGAGTGATACCCCGCCTCGACCCCTCAAAGTGTTGGGATTATAGGCATGAGCCACCACGCCTGGCCTGTCCTTGTTTTCTATCTATTCCCTCCCTGACTCTGCCCCAATGTGTAGACTTTTTAATCTAGTCATGGAGTGAAGAAGCTTTGCTCTGATGCATCAGGTATTCTAAATCCAATTTTTATGCCCTGACTCCCTTAGTAGAGTTTAGGCGTTTGAAGATTGAATAGCTTCCCCACCTCAGTCTGTTTTGTCATCCCTGCCCTGAGGCCTTGAAGACACATTGCTCTTACATGTTAGGGAAAGAGCCAGGGGTAAAAGGAACCGCCAACAACAGAAATCTTTCTTGGTATTTTCAATACGTTAAATCACCACAGAGGTATTAGCAAAGACATTTTCTTTTGATAACTTCAGATTCTCAACCCCCAAAATAGTCTATTCTAACAACAAAGCTTATAAAACTTTGAAAGTTGGACACTCTGGTATTTAAAATCTGAACACTGACTTGAGGTTTATACCAGCACTTTCTCTCAACCTGAGTGTTCTGCAGGCATCTCAAACTCATACTCCAAAAAGCTTAATTTCATTGCCACAGCCCACAACTTTTATTTCAGTAGTCTTACCGGCTTATGACATTTGTTTCAACTCACGCCCTGATTACTTTCCCTCAGTTCACAGCCGAGCAGTGATCCAGCAGTTTTCTATACTCTTGTTGGTGCTTATCTCAGTGGTTCCCAAACTAGTCTGCACCTTAGACCCTCCTGAGAGCATGGGAAAATTCCATTGCCCCCACACCCAAGACTATTAAAACATCATCTCTGGAGGTGGGGTTCAGGCATCAGTAGTGCTGGGAGTTCCTTAAGTGATTGCAGTCTGCAGACAAGTGGACGCCATTGCCTCAGATGCAAGGACCCAACTCATGGAGATGCCTGGGATCTTCTGGCCCTTCTCTGGTGGTTTGTGACCAAAGGCTCACGGACTGTGTGTCGGGGAATGGGAGGGTCGGGGAAGGGTGTATCAAATCTCAGCTTCTTCGTCTCAAGGCAAGACAAGCTCCAGTGCAATTTGTGTTCCAGAATTCCCCTTGGGATCTATCTGAAGCTAGACTTCTAATACAATATCCTTTTTTTTTCTTTTTAATAATGAAATAGTTTTAATTCAACATACAGGCTGAGTAATCTGCAGGGTGGCTTACTCATTACTCATTAGCATTCACACACAGAGTAAACAACACAATGGGTATCATCTTTGAACAAATGAACAGTAAAGCATTTTTATTTAAAAAAAAAATTTTCCGTACATGTTTTGTCTTTGCCTATTCATTTAGAGTGTACTAGTTACTTGATTTACTATGTTATTAACTGGCTTTTCCATACAACCTCACAGCATGACATCATGAGAAAATAAAAGACTTTTAGTGCCAAGAATCAATGAATTGTTAGGAGACTATCTTTAAAATACAGGTAACCAGAAAATTCATAGGAATGCCAAGGACCCTTAAGAGCAGTGCTCTGTACTAGTTCATCCTTTGGCTTTTTCTTTTTTTATTGATATCTCATACGATACCACACCTTTGCTTAGCAGTCCCCCTGCCCTATCCTTCTTTCTTCTCTTCCTTACAGTCTTTGTTTGTTTGTTTGTTTGTTTTAGGACATTTCCTCATTAAACCCCTTGTACAAGGATTCTCATCTTAAGTTCTGTTTCTAGAAAACTCAACTTAAGACATGGGTAGGTGGTGACTGTAGACAGTTGGGACGGTTGTTAATTCTGCCATTTTAAGCTTCAAAGAGACTTGAGCCTACTTATAGGAAGAAGAAAGAGAACCAGAGGAAAATTAGGACTAGAGTTAGAATTACAGAGATGAGGCATTAACCCAGTTGTGCCTAGTATTCCATTATTGGAACGCTAAGCTTGTGGGAGTTATTTATATCCTACTGCTCAAGGTCATCACGAAGGTCTGATTTTTCACAAAAATCCTTTGCAACCTCCGACATAAATGCGTTAATGAGAGGAAGTTTGGAGGCGGCCTTAGAGATGTTAAAGGATACCCTGACGGATAGACAAAATGGACTCCCTGTAGCCAACAGAGGTGCTCAAAGTCAGAACAAGCAGCCATAGTGAAGTAAGGGAGCGGTCACATATTGTTTTCTCAGAAAGATGTTGTAGAAGTATCACAGGACTTCCCTTTCTACAATCAAGCCAAACTGACTTTTGTTGCAGGTGCCAAGATAAATTGTGGCTAGAACGCGTTCATTCCCTCACCCCCACGCCCCCAACTGGCCATTTGAAAGAAACATCTTCTGGTTTGGGACTTGGAAATAATCTAATCCAGGCTCCACTATTTTGAGCAATCAGAACTGAACAAGTTTGAATCTTTCATTGGCATGAATGGAACTGATTGAGAACCAGGGTGAGAACTTTCCTTACTTAAGCCAGACCCTCCTTTGGTTCTTCAGAAAGCACATGTTCACTTGTACTGAAGGTGGTGCTCCCCAGTCTGCAGATAGTTTTTTATAGAAAATAAAGTTCTCCCTTTTCCTCTGCAGATCTCATGGTCTTTTCTTAACAGAGAGGAGTGTTAAGAATCTGTTCTGCCTGCTAAGCCCAGTCTAGCATAGTCTCCTTGGCATCATATCATTTATTCATTTATTTGTTCAAGCATCAGATATTTTTAAGTGCCTGTCATATGCCTGACATTATATTAGGTATACAATTTTAAAATGTAAAGACCCCAATCCCATAGAAGCTTATATTCCAGTTATTAGAATTTAGTGGAAACAATGAAAACAAAAGCTATTATAAGGCAGTGTGATCTTTTTTGTAAAAAGGGTAGAAAATGCTATGCCAGAACAAAAGAGATGCAGCTGATTCTGACAGGGGACAAAGTAATTTTCAAAGGAGATAAAGTGTGAACTGGGAATTCAAGGGTGAGTTTAAAATGTGCATGGGATGTGAGGAGGAGCTGTCTACATATATGAAGAGGGCCAAAGCCTTATGATTAGTTACTCTGTTAGGAAGTCAGCATTCTGCATCAGACATGGCAATCCATCTTCCTCCGCCATATCTAAGATTGCAAAACTATTTAGATATTACTTTAAAAGATGCTTTTAAAGAAATAATCTGTAACCAAGAACAACAGAAAGAATGTAAAAGAAGAAAAGGCATAATTTTCCTCCCGGCAAGAGATCTTACAGAATTGTTGTCTTGGGTGAAGTAAGAAACCTGCCCTATTTACACTCTTGAACTAAGCTGACACCTTTGCATGCTGTCTTCAGTAAACAGCAGGCAGATCCATAAAATATTTAAGCAATTGACTGCCTCACTCAGGCATGCCTTCTCCAAGCTTTTCTACCCGTGAAAATCTCACTTGTGCTGAAAATCCTCTGTCACGTTTCAGATCTTCCTCAAAGTGTATATTGCTGCCCACAGCCCACAATCACTGTTCCTCTTCTGTTCCAAAATTTTCTTTCAGTACTATTTTTTAATACTGTCATTAATTCAATATGTTCATGCATTTATGTTCAGACACCCTTCTGAGTCCATTAAATGGATAGATTGGCTCATTGGTGGTTTGACATGTGGGCAGTAACATCTTAAAGAATTCGCTGTTAAACATGTCATGATTAGAGATTCCAGTGCTATTGATTTGAATGCCATTTTATTCTGCTAAAAAAGAATCTCCAAATAAATAAGAGTATTGAGTATTGCACCCAAAGTCCATCTTTGCCCCCGCCCCACTGTGTGTCTGTGTGTGTGTGTGTGTGTGTGTCTGTGTCTGAGAAGAATTTCCTTCGTGATTTCTTTTCTCTAACCCTCCTACTTCCCTGATTTTAGCTAATAATTACTGCAATGAGCTAACAGACCAAAAGAATCGATATATTTAAGAAGCGGTTATTTAGTATTGGCTGGAATATGGAAGGGGAAGATAAATATTCCAAGGTCGAGTTCTTATCTTTCTTACCTCTGTATCTATAGTACATTTGATTCTCAAATTTTGTGTGCATAAAGATCACCTAAGGTGCATATTAAAATGCAGAGCCCCAGGTAGTACCCTGGCAGTTCTGATTCTTAGTTCTGCAGTGAGGTCTTTGAATCTGAATTTTTAAAAAGATCTCAGGGAATTTTGATGTGGTCAATCCACAGCCCATGCTTTGTGAGAAACTGCCCCATTCATTTCTTATCTCTTCTGAAAGACCCCCTAATGGCCCCAAACCTAATAGACCATTCAGCTGTATGCATTGGATCTCACTTCCCAAATTCATAAACTTCATTCTTGAAATTTAAAAAAAAAGAAATCCTAAATGTAAATACTTCCTTTCAATGCCTTGCAAATCATTCACCAGTCCAGCAGTGTTCTCTGTGCGTGCAGTAATAGTGTAATCTTTAACTCACAATAGAAGAGCATCAGGAGCCTTTGTTAAGAGGAGGGCATGATGTAAATGTGACAGGGGTTGGAAAAAGAGAGTTAGGATTTTATTAGAGAGTGAGAGGGACAGCTCTACTTGCTTTAAAAGAAGTGCATTAGTCTAAAGAAATGCAAACCTCTAACTGGATAGGTAAATAAACTACAAAACAAAATTACCATTAGAGAAAATTATGTTAAATGGATTTTGAAAAGCACACATATACTTGGAAATCTCTTCATAATTTTAATCTCAAGACATTTTTTTTTCAGTCTACAAGGAAGACAAGTCATGTTGTGCCTTGAACAATGAAAGTCAAGTGTTTTATTCACACTTGAATCCCCAGTGCCTAGAAGAATATCTGGAATATATTAAAAGCTCAATAAATATTTGAGCACTTGAATTAATTGGTGACTGCCGAACTATGTGCTGTAGAGGAAATAGGAGGTTATTGAAATGTTGTTCTTTTCTTTTTAAAAATTATTAATTGACACATAAAAATTGTACATATTTATGAGCAATGGTGTGATATTTTGATTGATGTATACAATGTGCAATAATCAAATCAGGATAGTTAGCATATCCATCACTTTAAACATTTATTATTTCTTTGTGTTCAGAACTTCAAAAATTCTCTCTTCTAGCTATTTGAAAACACACAATAAATTATTATTAACTATAGTCACCCTACAGTGCTATAGAACACTAGAACTTATTCTTCCTAAGTAGCTGTAATTTTTTCGTGTAGTTCTTTTCTCCATGAAGCTTATCGTCTTTGTTTTCAGGGACTAGAGCCATTTAAGAGTGGATTATTTTTGAAAAGTGTGATTATAATTCTAAAAGTCACTGAAGTTTTCATTGTGTTCTTGGCTTACCCATGGTATAAGCCAGTTTCTCATCCTCTGTCACTGTACAGTCCAGTAACATCTATCCTTGCTTAATGTGAAATGACTTAAAATGAGATTAGAATGCGGATGTATTGGAGCTGCTCAGAGCCTCTGCATATTATTAAGGAAATTTTCAACTCTTGTTTTATTCGAAAATCAGAATAAACATTATAAAATAATTCATACTAATAACACAAATTGTCTTCCCTTCCCATAGACTATAATATTACCGTGTAGGCATTTATATAGGGTAAAACAATTTCTCTTCTTATAAAAAAATCATGGACTTACTTATAAAATTGCGTAATGACGGCTCGCCATGCAAATGGCAATGTATGCAGTGAATCTGCACTATGTGTTAGAAATAATTCTGTTACAATGAAGCCTAACTGATAATAGAGGAATAATGAATGCTGAGTAAATACTCTTAACATTTGAATGCTAACTGTTAGGACTGCTGGAGAGTAGACTGTGTTGAAGTTATATTTAGAAAAGAAAACATGTGTTTTGCTCTTGTGGGGTTTCTTGTCAGTATTCCTGCCAGATGTTATTAATCATTATGTGTTCATAAAAGATGTGCTTGCTTTAGACAAGGATGCCCTCTCTCACCACTCCCATTCAACATAGTATTGGAAGTTTTGGCCAGGACAATCAGGCAAGAGAAAGAAATAAAGGTTATTCAGATAGGAGGAGAGGATGTCAAATTATCTCTGTTTGCAGATGACATGATTGTATATTTGGAAAACCCCATCGTCTTAGCCCAAAAACTCCTTAATAAGCTGATAAACAACTTAAGCAAAGTCTCAGGATACAAAAGCAATGTGCAAAAATGACAGGCATTCCTATACACCAATAATACACAAACAGAGAGCCAAATCATGAGTAAACTCTCATTCACAATGACTACAAAGACAATAAAATACCTAGGAATACAACTTAATTTACAATGGATGTGAAGAACCTCTTCAAGGAGAACTATGAACCATGCTCAAGAAAATAAGAGAAGACATAAACAAATGGAAAAATAGTCCATGCTCATGGATAGGAAGAATCAATATCATGAAAATTGCTGTACTGCCCAAAGTAATTTATAGATTCAATGCTATTCCCATCAGCCTACCATTGATTTTCTTCACAGAATTAGAAAAACTTACTTTAAATTTCATATGGAACCAAAAAAGAGCCCATATAGCCAAGACAATCCTAAGCAAAAAGAACAAAGCTGGAGGCATCATGCTACTTGACTTCAAAATATACTACAAGGCTACAGTAAACAAAATCAGCATAGTACTGGTACCAAAACAGATATATAGACCAATGGAACAGAACAGAGACCTCAGAAATAATACCACACATCTACAACCATCTGATCTTTGACAAACCTGACAAAAAGAAGCAATGGGGAAAGGATTCCCTGTTTAATAAATGGTGTTGGGAAAACTGGCTAGCCATATGCAGAAAACTGAAACTGGACCGCTTCCTCACACCTTATACAAAAATTAACTCAAGATGGATTAAAGACTTAAACATAAGACCTAAAACCATAAAAACCCTAGAAGAAAACCTAGGTAATACCATTCAGGACATAGGCATGGACAGACTTCATGACTAAAATACCAAAAGCAATGGCAACAAAAGCCAAAATTGACAAATGGGATCTAATTAAACTAAAGAGCTTCTGCACAGCAAAGGAAACTGTCATTGGAGTGAACAGGCAACCTACAAAATGAGAGAAAATTTTTTGCTGTCTCTCCATCTGATATACAGCTAATATCCAGAATTTACAAGGAAGTCAAACAAATTTACAAGAAAAAAACAACCTCATCAAAAAGTGGGTGAAGGATATGAATGGGCACTTCTTTTTTTTTTTTATTGTACTTTAAGTTCTAAGGTACCTGTGCACAATGTGCAAGTTTGTTACATATGTATACATGTTCCGTGTTGGTGTGCTGTACCCGTTAACTCGTCATTTACATTAGGTATATCTCCCAATGCTATCCCTCCTCCTCCCCCAACCCCACGACAGACCCTGGTGTGTGATGTTCCCCACCCTATGTCCAAGTGTTCTCATTGTTCAGTTCCCACCTGTGAGTGAGAACATGCGGTGTTTGGTTTTCTGTCCTGTGATAGTTTGCTCAGAATGATGCCTTCCAGCTTCATCCATGTCTCTACAAAGGACGTCAGCTCATCCTTTTTTATGGCTGCATAGTATTCCATGGTGTGTATGTGCCACGTTTTCTTAATCCAGTCTATCATTGATGGACATTTGGGTTGGTTCCAAGTCTTTCCTATTGTGAATAGTGCCTCAGTAAACATACATGTGCATGTGTCTTTATAGCAGCATGATTTATAATCCTTTGGGTATATACCCAGTAATGGGATGGCTAGGTGAAATGGTATTTCTAGTTCTATATCCTTGAGGAATTGCCACACTGTCTTCCACAATGGTTGAACTAGTTTACAGTCCCATCAACAGTGTAAAAGTGTTCCTGTTTCTCCACATCCTCTCCAGCACCTGTTGTTTCCTGACTTTTTAATGATCACCATTCTAACTGATATGTAGTTTTGGTTTGCATTTCTCTGATGTCCAGT
>NW_012101643.1:1166512-1173349 GCF_000951045.1 Mandrillus leucophaeus | reverse complement strand
AAAATGTCCATCAATGATAGACTGGATAAAGAAAATGTGGCACATATACACCATGGAATACTATGCAGCCATAAAAAAAAAGAATGAGTTCATGTCCTTTGCAGGGACATGGATGAAGCTGGAAGCCATCATCCTCAGCAAACTAACATTAGGAACAGAAAACCAAACACCACGTGTTCTCACTCATAAGTGGGAGTTGAACAATGAGAACACAGGGACACAGGGAGGGGAATATCACACACCGGGGCCAGGCAGCGGGTTGGGGCTGGGGGGAGGGATAGGATTAGGAGAAATATCAAATGTGGATGATGGATTGATGGGTGCAGCAAACCACCATGGCATGTGTATACCTATGTAACCTGCATGTTCTGCACATGTATCCTAGAAATTAAATAATAATAAAAAAGAAAAAAAAATGTACTTGCTTTAAATAATGGAGGGAAACCCAGTAAGGGAGAAAGATAAATAATTCTAACAAAATTAAATGTAGCCTCATCTTACCCTCAGTTTGGAGCAAAAATTAATTGGCACCAACAAAGGCTGGACAGATTGCATAGATTAAAGGTGTAAAACCCATTTTCTTAAGTGTAGCAAACACACATAATGTAAAATTTACCATCTTAACCATTTTTAAGTGTTCAGTTCATTGCATTAAGTACCTTCACCTTCTTGTACAACCACCATCACCATTAATCTCCAGAACACTTTTCATCTTGGAAAATTGAATTCTGTACCCATTAAACAATAGCTCTCCATTTCCTCCTACCCCCACTCCCTGGCAATCACCCTTCTACTTTATGCCTTTATAAATTTGGCTACTCTAGATATCTTATGTAAGTGGAACCAAACATTATTTGTTCTTTCGTGACTAGCTTATTTCACTTAATATATTGTTCTCAAGGTTTATCTGTGTTGTAATGTGTCAGAATTTTCTTCCTTGTTAAGGCGGAGGCCAGGTGCGGTGGGTCACTCCTGTAATACCAGCACTTTGGGAAACTCAGCTGGGCTTGAGCCCGGGAGTTCAAGGTCAGCCTGGGCAACATGGTGAGACCTCGTCTCTACAAAAAATACGAAACATTTGTCTGGGTGTGGTGGTGTACTCCTGTAGTCCCAGCTACTAGGGAGGCCGAAGTGGGAGGATCACCTGAACTTGCTGAGGTCAAGGCTGCAGTGAGCCTTGCTTGCGCCACTGCACTCCAGCCTGGGTGACAGAGTGAGATGCTGTCTCAAAGAAAAGGAAAGACCCTGTCCCAAAGAAAAGAAATGGATAATGTTCTATTGTATATATATGCACCATAGTTTGCGTATCCATTTGCCTATTGATGGACACTTGGGTTGCTTTCGTCCCTTGAATGTTATGAATAATGCTGTCAGGAACGTGAGTGTACAAATACCTCTTCAAGTCCCTGTTTTCAGTACTGTTAGATATATACCCAGAAGTGAAATTGCTAGATCACGTGGCAGTTCTATTATTAATTATTTGAGGAAGCACCATACTGTTTTCTCATAGCAGTAGGATCAGCTGTTTTCAAGCTCGGGAGAAGGAGCTCTGCATGGTTTCTCACTTCATTCTTGGAAGGAGTCATGGATTGGACCATGAACACTTGGTGTCCCTGGTGATGTTTCCATTGGTTTTGCCTGGAGCACACCATCACATCCTTCTTTCTTCTATTTAAAGCATTCCATTACTTTTCAAAGGAAAAATTAAAAGTGGTTTTGGGATTGCTGCAGAGAATGCTAGTTTCAGGCTAGTGTTTTTGATAGAAGGGCATAAAATTGACTGAAGGTAAAGTTTACACATTGCCATAATATTGCATCACCTTTTATGAAAACACCTAAAATTATCGAATACCTACTATGTACTAGGGACTTTATTAAATGTAGAAAAATAAAATTTTGTTTTGTGTTTTAAAAATAATCTCAGATTTACTTATAATTTTTTACTTCAATAAATGTCATGCTTACAAATAATGTTCCACCTTAGGAAGAAAATACCAAGGTAATATATTACAGTATATTAGCATAAGGTCAATCTAAGATCTTATATTTTAATATATTACAGTAAGATCGATGAGGCACCAATTAGGTTAATTTTAAGAGATATATGAACAAATTCAACTTTTATGACAAAAAAGTGTGTTTTGATTGCGATTCTAATTTCTTCTCTGACCGTAAGTTTAGATGAATATTTTAAATTTTGTAACCGTTTGTTGTTGATTTTATCTTTATGTTGTTGGTTTCTAATTGAAATGTCTTTGGCCAGACAAAGTGGACTGTTAGATAGTCATTATTTGAAATTTTTGAAGACTAGTTTTATGTCCTGAAACAATGTTAAGTTTTCCATGGAGATAGTTTTTGATTTTTTTTCTACTCACAGCTTATGTTGAGAGCAATTTCTTGTAATCTTGACAGACAAGAAACTTTCTGTTTTCTTACTCACTGTTTCATTGTGGGTGTAACAATTGACAGCCCAAGCTTTAAATGGAAATCTGATCTCTTACTCATAAAATTTTTTGTACCCCCAGTTTTGTTTTCTGTTCTCTGGATGGTTGTGTGGTGGTGAAACCCAAAACTATAGACGTCTGGTATCATCAGTAATCCCAGGAGAGTGAGTGACGACAGCTGGAGGGCTAATTCACCACTGTATTTTCTGCTGTCTCTTTTTTTTTTTTTTAAGACAGTCTAAGGAAAAAGTCTCGCTCTGTCACCAGGCTGGAGTGCAGTGGTGCAATCTCAGCTCACTGCAACCTCGGCCTCCCGGATACAAGCAACTCTCCTGCCTCAGCTTCCCAAGTAGCTGGGACTACAGGTGCCTGCCACCATGCCTGGCTAATTTTTGTAGTTTTAGTAGAGACAGGGTTTCACCGTGTTGGCTAGGCTGGTCTCAAACTCCTGACCTCAGGTAATCTGCCCACCTCAGCCTCCCAAAATGCTGGGATTACAGGCATAAGCCACCATGCCCAGCTTCTGTCTTCATTTTTGATCCCCAAGCTTTGTCTATTTATATTTTTGGAAGCTCAATTATGCACTTAACAGAATGTTTGTTGAAGTATATCCATCATCTAGTTGTTTTGTAGTGGGAAGGATGGTCAGAGTATTTATTCTACCACATTTCTAGAAAGGCAAGCTGTTTGGCTTATCTTCCTAAGCAAAGAGTAGTGGTTAGTTCAGTGTTTTGCATTGTCAAAAATTCTTGTCTCAGTGACTTGATTCAAAATTTCTCATCATTTATTATTGAAAATGATGGTTTATGGCTGTAACCATTATTTTAGATAGGACAAAATTACATAATATTGGGTTTATGATAATGCTACCTCATTTGATTTTGTGCTACCTAATCTCATTTTATTTAATCTTCATGAGAAACTCTAGGATATACATATTGCCATCAGGATTTTTTTTCAATTGAGAAAAACCAGTAGTTGCCCCAGTTCCCATAAGTAGCAAAACCAGAGTGGATCCACATATACCTGAATTCACATACTGCTTTACTTTGCTTTCTCGAGTGTTTGGCACATTTCCATTTCAATTTTGTTACACAAACATTTATTGTATTGATGTTACTGTGCTAGGTGCTGGGAGATAAAAAAATATATTAGAAACAGTCATTACTGTCTACACAGAAGAAATATACCTAATTTCAAACCAATTTGGAAAATCCTGAGGAGTAGGCACTGATCCTAGTAATGATACTGTAACTTACTGAATGTTATATCTTCTAGGAGTTGAATGATTTGGACTATATATTTTTGAATTATGCTTTAGTTTCCTTTTTATTATTTATTTATTTTTGAGATGGAGTCTTGCTCTGTCACCCAGGCTGGAGTGCAGTGGCATGATCTTGGCTCACTGCAACCTCTGCCTCCTCCAGGAGAATTCAAGCAATTCTCCTGCCTCAGCCTCCTGAGTAGCTGGGATTACAGGTATGCACCACCATGCCTGACTAATTTTTGTGTTTTTAGTAGAGATGAGGTTTCGCCATGTTGGCCAGGCTGGTCTCGAGCTCTTGACCTCAGGTGATCCACCCACCTCAGCCTCCCAAAGTGCTGAGATTACATGTGTGAGCCACCGCACCCTGCCTAGTTTCCTTTTTAAATACTGTTTTTATTTATAAAAATTAAATATTGACATATTCTACATAACAAATGATTAAAGTTGCAATTATCTACTTTTTTTCTAATATAGATTTTGGCCTATGTTACTATCTCATATCTACCTTTGATGACTTTCTAAAAAATGGGATAAAATACAGATCATTATGTAGAATAGAAAATAGATTCTTGCACTTCAGTGGTGTTGGAAAACGTCTTAAGAGACCGAGACCAAAGGATCTGAGTTTTTCTAAAGCAGCAGCAGCAACAATATATTTTTTAACTTCTTTGCCAAATAGTGTTAGAACTTAAGATGATAAGAGGCTGTCAAAGTCTTAATTAAGTGAATAGATTACTATTCCATTGTTCCTTTGTGAGTCACATCTGAGGCAAAACCTGAGAGTATCTGAGGCTGTACACCTTAAAGAACTTTAAAACTGGAGAAGGGGAGCTGTGAGGACATTGATTGTTCTGTATATTGGAGGGATAGGCTAATGGGGGGAGTGGTTGGTGTTTATAGAGTCATGTTCCCCAATTTCCTGCTCAAACTGCAGTTTTTGAAATGTCAAAGGAAGCATTACTCTACCAATCTCATAGCATACCTACAGTCCATAACCTCAGAAGGTGATACTGTTGGTGGGAAATGTACAAGAATCAAGAAGGCCTTCAATTATTGCATGATAGATGCATGTTGATGCCTTATACAGGATGTCCTTGGGTTTTTTTTTTTTTTTTTTTTGAGATAGGGCCTTGTTCTGTTACCCAGACTGTAGTGCAGTGATGCAATCCTGACTCACTGCAGCCTTGAACTCCTGGGCTCAAATGATCTTCCTTGCTTAGTCTCCCGAGTAGCTGGAACTAGAGAGTGCATGCTACTGCACCTGGCTAATTAAAAAAATTTTTTTGTAAAGATGGGATCTCACTATATTGTGCAGACTGGTCTTGAACTCCTGACCTCAAGGAATCTGCCCCCCTCAGCCTCTCAAAGTACTGGGATTATAGGTGTGAGCCACCACGCCTGGCTGTCCTTGGGCTTTGAGAAGAGGTCACTGAGGGAGGAAGACCTTCTGTCTATTCTTCGTCCCAACACTAGAATAATCTTGAGCTGGCTGGAATATAGAGCTGAGCTGCTGTAGTGGTTCTGTTGTTGCATTAGCAAAAGAACACTTAAATAAATAGACAAAAACAAACTAAAAAAGGTAAATATTTGTAAGGAAAACACAGAAATTCCAGTTCTCAATAGGACAATGTTTCTATGTTTATGGTGATTGAATAGATTTGGTAGTCCAGTGTCTAGCAGTGTTAGTTGAAGCTGTGGAAGTATCTACATGGAAAAGATGGGAATGGAGGATTGAGCTTTGAGCAATGCTTAGTAATTAAGGACGAATAGAAGAGGAGGAGTCTGTGAGAAGACTGATAAATAGTCCTCAAATTAGAGGGAAACGTGGAGCTGTTATCTTACAGGCCTAAGATGGAAGGAGTAGTCAAAAGCGTCAAGATGAGCTTTACAAGATTAACTTTTGACAAGAGTTATTTGGCTTGCATTGAGAAAAGAAGAAAAATGAGCTGGAAGAAGCAGGTAAGTTTGTTCATAGGTGTCAGAAGAAGGAAAAATATTGTCACTGGAGGTGAGTCCATGGCATAGTGGCCCGTAATTAACCTCTATAGCAAAAGAAATCTCAGACATTTAATTTTCAGAGTTCTATAGTACTTTGCTTTTCTTGGGTTATAGTGCTTGAATTTGGAATGAAACTCAGATCTTGAGCACAGCTCAGCACACCCCTAACACATGTCTCCTTTCTTTGTTTAATTTTCCTTCAGTGGCTTCCAGAATCAGAAGTGTGTGTGTGTGGTGTGTGTGTGTGTACGTATGTGTTATAAACAGCTTGTAACATGGATGGGATTGTATTTAGCCTGATTTTCTCCAGCTACTTGAAAGCATATTTTCTGAAAACAATTCCAAGTTTCTGTGGCCAAAAAGTTGTCTACTTTGCAATCTCCAGGTTTTCCCCTTGTGCATTGTGAAAATTAAAGAAATTAAATTTTATAATTTTCTTTTTCTTTTGTTTTACTGTTAGCATCTCTGTTCTTTTGTATAGATATGAAAGGCAGTGATCTCAGCCATTTATGTGAATACTCATGCATACTTTCTATATTTTGCATGCATTCTGGTAGAATCCTTAAGGTTAATTTTCCAGCCTGCTACTTAAACTTTGTCTAGGTCACTGATGCTACTTAGCTCATCTGTTGCATTAAAAAAATTTCCAGCTGCTTTATTTTTAATTTCCAAAAATATGCAGTATTTTTCTTTAGAACTGCTTCCAGATTTTGAATGAGATTAGTATTGACCCTGTTTGAGGACACACATTAAATTTACTTTTATGTTTTCTTCTCTGTACTCTATTAGGTCCAACTCCTTAAGTTTTAATTCTGTTTTGTTGTTGTTACTGGTTTTGGCCCTTTCTTGCAGGCATTAGGTTTTTTCAAATATTTGGGCATATTTGATTGACTTGCCATTTCTTATTGGTAATCCTTGTTTGCCTGTTATTGAATGGAGGTTCTGATGACAGGAGCCTCATTCTTCTAAATACAAATTGGCTCTTGAACAGCACTAGTTTAAACTGCATGGAGTCTACTTACACCTGAACTTTCTTCTGCCTCTAGTACCGCTGAGACAATAAGACCAAACTCTCCTCTTTCGCCTACTCAACATGAAGATGATGACAAGGATGAAGACCTTTACAAC
>NW_012101643.1:1161845-1166462 GCF_000951045.1 Mandrillus leucophaeus | reverse complement strand
TTTTTTTTTTTTTTTTTTTGAGATAGGGCCTTGTTCTGTTACCCAGACTGTAGTGCAGTGATGCAATCCTGACTCACTGCAGCCTTGAACTCCTGGGCTCAAATGATCTTCCTTGCTTAGTCTCCCGAGTAGCTGGAACTAGAGAGTGCATGCTACTGCACCTGGCTAATTAAAAAAATTTTTTTGTAAAGATGGGATCTCACTATATTGTGCAGACTGGTCTTGAACTCCTGACCTCAAGGAATCTGCCCCCCTCAGCCTCTCAAAGTACTGGGATTATAGGTGTGAGCCACCACGCCTGGCTGTCCTTGGGCTTTGAGAAGAGGTCACTGAGGGAGGAAGACCTTCTGTCTATTCTTCGTCCCAACACTAGAATAATCTTGAGCTGGCTGGAATATAGAGCTGAGCTGCTGTAGTGGTTCTGTTGTTGCATTAGCAAAAGAACACTTAAATAAATAGACAAAAACAAACTAAAAAAGGTAAATATTTGTAAGGAAAACACAGAAATTCCAGTTCTCAATAGGACAATGTTTCTATGTTTATGGTGATTGAATAGATTTGGTAGTCCAGTGTCTAGCAGTGTTAGTTGAAGCTGTGGAAGTATCTACATGGAAAAGATGGGAATGGAGGATTGAGCTTTGAGCAATGCTTAGTAATTAAGGACGAATAGAAGAGGAGGAGTCTGTGAGAAGACTGATAAATAGTCCTCAAATTAGAGGGAAACGTGGAGCTGTTATCTTACAGGCCTAAGATGGAAGGAGTAGTCAAAAGCGTCAAGATGAGCTTTACAAGATTAACTTTTGACAAGAGTTATTTGGCTTGCATTGAGAAAAGAAGAAAAATGAGCTGGAAGAAGCAGGTAAGTTTGTTCATAGGTGTCAGAAGAAGGAAAAATATTGTCACTGGAGGTGAGTCCATGGCATAGTGGCCCGTAATTAACCTCTATAGCAAAAGAAATCTCAGACATTTAATTTTCAGAGTTCTATAGTACTTTGCTTTTCTTGGGTTATAGTGCTTGAATTTGGAATGAAACTCAGATCTTGAGCACAGCTCAGCACACCCCTAACACATGTCTCCTTTCTTTGTTTAATTTTCCTTCAGTGGCTTCCAGAATCAGAAGTGTGTGTGTGTGGTGTGTGTGTGTGTACGTATGTGTTATAAACAGCTTGTAACATGGATGGGATTGTATTTAGCCTGATTTTCTCCAGCTACTTGAAAGCATATTTTCTGAAAACAATTCCAAGTTTCTGTGGCCAAAAAGTTGTCTACTTTGCAATCTCCAGGTTTTCCCCTTGTGCATTGTGAAAATTAAAGAAATTAAATTTTATAATTTTCTTTTTCTTTTGTTTTACTGTTAGCATCTCTGTTCTTTTGTATAGATATGAAAGGCAGTGATCTCAGCCATTTATGTGAATACTCATGCATACTTTCTATATTTTGCATGCATTCTGGTAGAATCCTTAAGGTTAATTTTCCAGCCTGCTACTTAAACTTTGTCTAGGTCACTGATGCTACTTAGCTCATCTGTTGCATTAAAAAAATTTCCAGCTGCTTTATTTTTAATTTCCAAAAATATGCAGTATTTTTCTTTAGAACTGCTTCCAGATTTTGAATGAGATTAGTATTGACCCTGTTTGAGGACACACATTAAATTTACTTTTATGTTTTCTTCTCTGTACTCTATTAGGTCCAACTCCTTAAGTTTTAATTCTGTTTTGTTGTTGTTACTGGTTTTGGCCCTTTCTTGCAGGCATTAGGTTTTTTCAAATATTTGGGCATATTTGATTGACTTGCCATTTCTTATTGGTAATCCTTGTTTGCCTGTTATTGAATGGAGGTTCTGATGACAGGAGCCTCATTCTTCTAAATACAAATTGGCTCTTGAACAGCACTAGTTTAAACTGCATGGAGTCTACTTACACCTGAACTTTCTTCTGCCTCTAGTACCGCTGAGACAATAAGACCAAACTCTCCTCTTTCGCCTACTCAACATGAAGATGATGACAAGGATGAAGACCTTTACAACAATCCACTTCAACTTCATGAATAGCAAATATATTCAAATATATTCTATCTTTATTATCATTTTCTTAATAACATTTTCTTTTCTCTAGCTGTTTTTCTCTAGCTATTTATATGTAACATGTAACATACAAACATGTGTTAATTGACTATTTATGGTATTGTTGAGGCTTCCAGTCAATAGTAGGATACTCGTAGTTGAGTTTTGGGAAGTCAAAATTATACATGGATTTTTGACTGTGCAGGGGGTCAGTGCCCTTAACCCCTGTGTTGTTCAAGGATCAATTGTAATTGTGAGAAAGGCCTGGGATGTGGAGCCCAGGGTAGGGATTCAGAGCTGCAACTTCTAGATTTGGGTGGTCGCCATCCATCCTGAGTGCCTGAGTGTCTCTGGCTCCAGAACACACTGGGTAGGTCTCCTGAGACACAGCCACTGCTTTAGAAAACCAGGTACACATCAGGACATACCTCAGGGCAGGCCTACATCTGCTTCTCTCCCTAGTCCCAACACTAAGGCCACTTGCTCCTCCAGGTGAGTCTTTCCTACAAAGTGATTCTGGGCGTGTCGGTATTATGTGCAGGGGGCTGCTGCTGCTACCTGCTTTCAGAATAGGGGAAGAATGGAGTGAGGCTGATTCCCACGCTCCGAATGGAGTTCTTCAGTGACTTGCTGACTTTGCCTCAGGATGGTTTCTGTGATGACTTCTCTAAACTAAAGCATCTCTGTGTTTGTGCCTCCTCTGATCTCTGATGTGTTCTCTTGGACATATTTTGGGTTGTGGTGTTTTTGGTTTTGTTTCTTTATCAGCCAGATTTCTTCTGCTTTCTGTGTTATAGGAATTTCTCAAAATTTTAGTATTTTTCATGAGAGATTTTGTTGTTTTCTCATGTGAATTTGTTCTTTTAAAAAATTAATTTACTGTCGTTTCATGAGATTGGTGGTAGGAAGAGAGATAGGTCACGTGCTCTGAACTCTCAAATAGGGATTGATGTCTCTTTACCAAAAGGTAAACATAAGGGTTTTAAATTTTAGTCAAATGCTTGAAATGTGATTTAAGACATTAGCACCATCACCACCGTCTCCAATACCACGACCAACGTCACTAACTGATACGTATTTAGTTTTGTCCGTGTGCCTGCTACTCTGCTAACTACCCATACAAACACTATTAGGTATATTATCCTCACTTAGAGATGAGAAATAAAGACTTCTGAAGGTCAAGCAGTTTAACCACAGTGCTGCAAGAGCACCACCGCTATTTTACACTGGGAATAAAAAGTAGATGGCCAAACAGAACATTCTGGAAAGAAATGAAATTACAGGAAAATCAAGTGACAGGTTCAAGTAAAATTTGACCAACCTTGCCTTTTGTTTTCTCCCAGCATATTTAGGAGACAGAATATAGTAAATTGAAGCATAACAAGAATAGTTTTGATTGCAGTAATTTGTGAAGACCGATGAAGGAAATGATAGGTCTTAATTAGAGGGGAAGGGGATAATAGGCATTTTAACTCAAGGGAATGTCCAGTGTCAGCAGTGGCAGGAAAATGCATAGTCCACTCCGTAAGACTGGGGTGTTGGTCGCTTTCTATTTGAAAGGATATTGTGGGAGATGAGACTTTAGGGACTATGGATGCCCAGATGCTCAGTTTCTCCTGAAATGTTAGTTCAAATCCAAGAGTAAGTGTAACAAACCCACACTAAACCTGTCTGGCCAATTAATTGGTGGCTTGAGTAACTGACTGGGTTCTGATAGCTCCATGTTTTACTTTCTTTCTACTCTTCTCTTTGCTTTCCTGCTTTGCAGTTTCTAGCTGCAGTTGAAACATGAATAATAAAAATGAAATAGACTAAATCTGTTGAACGTTGAACTTTATTTTCTTTTGGTTTATGTACACCATGCACATTACAGGGAAGGGAAAAAGACTTGAGATGAGTCTGGAGAGACATCTTAGTAAAGCTTTTTCCTAGCAAGCTTGGAGCAATGTAAGAAGAACAAGTTGCTGAGGAGAAAGAATAGGATACCTCCCTTTTGTTAAGTTCATCTGGGTGTCATTCATGGTCTAGGAATGTGCAAGCAGTCTAGGTAAGATTTAGGTTTAAATAACTCTCATGGGGTCACTTTGAATTTCCAAAGAGACATTGTGGAGAAGAAAGTGCTCCTTGTAGAGGAAATAGATATGGAAATTTGTCTTGGAAGTGGTATACTATTAACTAAATTGATCAGGCAAACTGAAGAGGGTGGGCAATTTTAAGCACCAAATCTGCAAAGGATATTAAAAACATAGTGCAATTAAAATCACTGCCCTGGGTATGAGTAGGTCTATAGATTAACTTGAGGGGGACAAACCAGTTCATAAGTATAAATCAGGTGTTAGCTTCCTTGACTTAAATAAACTTGGTTGACTTTAGCAGAATAGTGCTGCTGCTCGGAAAGCATGTTGGCCAGCCCCAACAGCTGTATTTCTTTTCCTAAAATTTTGTATGTTGTGATAATATTAGATTTACAGAAGAATTGCAAAGATGATACAGAGCATTCTCAAATATTGTCCACCCAGCTTTCTTTAATATAGCATCATGCATAACTATAGTAT
>NW_012101643.1:1159405-1161795 GCF_000951045.1 Mandrillus leucophaeus | reverse complement strand
CCAAATCTGCAAAGGATATTAAAAACATAGTGCAATTAAAATCACTGCCCTGGGTATGAGTAGGTCTATAGATTAACTTGAGGGGGACAAACCAGTTCATAAGTATAAATCAGGTGTTAGCTTCCTTGACTTAAATAAACTTGGTTGACTTTAGCAGAATAGTGCTGCTGCTCGGAAAGCATGTTGGCCAGCCCCAACAGCTGTATTTCTTTTCCTAAAATTTTGTATGTTGTGATAATATTAGATTTACAGAAGAATTGCAAAGATGATACAGAGCATTCTCAAATATTGTCCACCCAGCTTTCTTTAATATAGCATCATGCATAACTATAGTATATTTATCAAAACTCGGAAATTAATAAGGATACAATACTATCAACTTAACTACAGACTTTATTGAAGTTTTCCTTTTTTCCCCCTACTTATGTCCTGTTTCTGTTCCAGAATCCAATTCAGGAAACCACATTGCATTTAGTTATTCTATCTCCTTAGTCTCTTTGAACCTATGAAAATTTGTTGGTCTTCCTTTGTCTTTCATGACCTTGACAATTTGGGGGAGTGCTGATCAGGTATTTTATAGAATGTCACTCAGGTTACATGTATCTGATGTCTTCTCATGATTATCCTGAGGTTATAAGTAGTTGTCCTTTTAGAGCTAAATAACCTTTTTCCTGTTATCTAGCTTTCTGCTAGCTACCTAGTAGTGGGATGTTTTCTTCTTATTGTAATTCTTAAGAATCCAAATTTATCTATTCAGTTACTGGCCTTAGAGGACTCATTTTATTTTCCTTAAACAACAAAGTCAACAAGAATGTCTTTGCTGTGGGCGAAATACACTAAATGTTGATGGTGTAGAGGTTACAAATAAAATGATGCCATCATTAGGGAAAAGGGAGAGCTCACATTTTACCGACTGTCTGATAAAGCAGAACTTAAACACCCATCACGTTTTATCATTGCCAGTTACTATTGGACAGTTATAAGATGGATTATTTCTTATGAAGAAGAAGTTGCTTTCCTTTCCTATAAATGATTTTCCAAAGAATTTTTAGTATAAGATATAATTTAAAGAGAAAACAATTATTAACTCCAGGCATCTCTCAACCTGATAGATAAGATACAGTTTTTTTTTTTGTCCAGTGAAATAATCTAATTGAGTTTAGCTGAAATATTGTTTTCCAGTGCCCATGATGCTTGATTTAGCATCTTGAATGCAAATTGTTTCCAGGACTAAAAAAAAGACAATAAATTTGGATTTTTGAAGAAGCCATAAACTATATACAGACATTTCAATTTATTACTTTCTGACATGTAATCAAGTGGCATGATTTAGTTTTGTAACAGCTTTCTTTCTTCATGCAAATGTGAAATTTTACTTTTATATGTGAATAGAGCAAAAGCAAACAATAAAACTATACAAATTGCAATGTAACTATAGACCTCGTAACGTTAGTTGAATAAGCAATTTCCAGAATGTGGGTTGAGGTAGGATGGACTAGTGGAATATTGAGTTTTTGTCTTTTCTCTAGTATAGTATTGGGGACATATTATTTTATTGTGGGGCAGAAGGTGCAGTCCCACTTTGAACCTTTATGGGAAGCAAGGGGGGAAGGTATTAGGAAATTTTTTTTTTTTATTGCAAGAAACACAAAGTTTTCGATGTTCATTGAGTCCTGGGAATGGAATAGCCATTTTCCTTGTGAGAGTTTGGAAGAGTGGGTGACCCTGCTCTGCTGCGCTGAGACATGTAGCTCCTTTCTGGTGATCTGCCTCCCTAAAAGGGGAGCTAGGCCTGTATACACAGCGAAGGTAAGCCCTTGGAACGGGAGCCCCTTTCATCATGAAGTCTCCCAAAATAGTGCAGGATATTTGGTTAAGTAACACAACAATTGGGTGGCAATCTACCAGAAAAAGGCAGACTCTCCAGATAAAGGAAGAGGGTTTTACTATGTTAGTTACACATCAACTCTAGGCTCTGTGGGAGCCTGAGAATATTCCATAAAGAGTGGCTAAGAGTTTGGTGCTGTAGACCACGTAGCTTCCCTTAAGGCTAGAGTCCAAGTTGATGTCTTAAAGTAGATTTAGTGAGCAGTCAAGAACAGTGTTCAAGCAATTCCTTGAGCCTCTTATTAATCAAGGTGTGTGTGTGTGTGTGTGTGTGTGTGTGTGTGTGTATTTAGCAGTGAGGGTGAAAGTTTAATAATTGGCTATTTCTAGAGGGTTGGTAAAAAGGAGAGAAAACCACATCCCGGTCACTGAATACTCATCTCAGAGGTATTTCCTGATATTAAACTGTCAGAGTCCTCATTGTTCTGGCTTGGCACAGCCAACATGGTTATTCTATGGATGTCTTGTGGGCTGAGGTGGCTCTTTCCAAACATAGTGCAGAA
>NW_012101643.1:1156080-1158005 GCF_000951045.1 Mandrillus leucophaeus | reverse complement strand
TTGAACCTGGGAGATGGAGGTTGCAGTGAGCCAAGATGGCGCCACTGCACTCCAGCCTGGGTGACAGAGCAAGACTCTGTCTCAAAAAAAAAAAAGGAAAAGAAACAGTGGGAAAACTAATGAAAACAAAGTCTAATGCCTTTTCTTCAAGTGATAATTTTTTTCTTTCTTTGCTCCTCATAAATGGCTAATATTCAGATAATGAGAAAATATTAAGTGCCTTATTTTATTTATTTATTTTTTCTTTTTAACCTTTATTTTAGGTTCAGGGATTAAATGCCTCATCTTAAAAGTAGGAACAATGTAGTAAACTGTACAAGGTTCCAGCTGTGCAATGTGGAGGGAATATAGTCTAATGGAGGAGACCAACTTGAAAATAAATGGTTATGATGCAATGTGATAAATTAAATTATCTTGGGAACTTAGCAGAAGAACTGCCTCTTCTTTGAAGAGTTAAAGAAAACTACTCAAGAGTGGGATTTTGTTTTTTGTTTTTCTGAAACAGAGTCTCTCTCTGTTTTGTATAGGCTGGAGTGCAGTGGTGCGATCTTGGCTTACTGCAACCTCCACCTCTGGGGTTCAGGCAATTCTCCTGCCTCAGCCTCCTGAGTAGCTGGGATTACAGGCGCCCACCACCAGGACTGGTTAATTTTTGTATTTTTAGTGGAGACAGGGTTTCACCATGTTGGCCAGGCTGATCCTGAACTCCTGACCTCAGGTGATCCACCCACCTTTAAGATCCTTGGCCTCTTAAAGTGCTGGGATTACAGGAGTGGGCCACTATGTCCAGCCAAAAGTGGGATTTTGAACCCTGCATAGAATTGTATTTACCAAAGCAAAGTAGAAAGTGCCTTTGAGACAGAAGACATGGAAGTTCTGTGGGGAAATGGCAGTAGGGTTGCAAAACAGGGTGGGGGAGCATGAATGAAACAGGCAGGCAGTGAGAATGGAATGGAAGACTGGAACCAGTTTACAAGATGTGTAAGGAGCGTGGACTTTATTCTGTGGAGGAGTGTGGCAATTATATATTCATTTTAGAAGAACAATGATGCAAAGAGACAATGGATTGAAAAAGGCACTATCAGAGGCAGAAAATCCAGTTAGGAAGCTGTTGCTGTAACATCATCTAGAAAAAAAATGGGAGCTTGAACCAAGGCAATGGTGATGCAAACAGGTAAAAAATGGATTTATAACCATTCAGTGCATGAAAGAGTCAACCTTGATGAAGATGGGTGAGTGGTAAGAAGAGAGAATAATAAGTATTAGCTCTTTTCTTTTTTTACCTGTAGCAATTCCTGTTATTTCTAACAGGAAATTAATAGATGAGGCCAGGCACAGTGGCTCACGCCCATAATCCCAGCAGTTTTGGGGGCTGAGGTGGGTGGATCACCTGAGGTCAGGAGATAGAGACCATCCTGGCCAACATGGTGAAACCATGTCTCTACTAAAAATACAAAAATGAGCTGGGTGTGGTGTCATGCGCCTGTAATCCCAGCTACTCGGGAGGCTAAGGCAGGAGAATTGCTTGAATCTGGGAAGCGGAGGTTGTAGTGAGCCCAGATTGCACCACTGCATTCCAGCCTGGGTGAGACAGAGATTCCGTCTCAAAGAAAAAAAAGATGAAAAATATGCTGCTTTAAAATACACACACACACTCTCTCTCTCGCTTTCTCTCTCTCTCTCTCTCTCTCTCTCTCTCTCTCTCTCTAGCCATTAAGCAAGCTAGAGTCGATGTTGCAAAATGATCATGATCACAATAGCTGAATTTAGGTGGTGGGCATAAGAATGCTTATTATACTGTCCTTTTGCACCTTTTTGCAGTTTAGGAATTTTTTCTAAATTGCAAAGTTGTCAACCATTTGAGCTACTGACATGATTGAATCAAGTGCATCTGAAGAACCATCGTTCCCGGACAAGTCAGAGTG
>NW_012101643.1:1148300-1151455 GCF_000951045.1 Mandrillus leucophaeus | reverse complement strand
GTGTGTGTATTTAGCAGTGAGGGTGAAAGTTTAATAATTGGCTATTTCTAGAGGGTTGGTAAAAAGGAGAGAAAACCACATCCCGGTCACTGAATACTCATCTCAGAGGTATTTCCTGATATTAAACTGTCAGAGTCCTCATTGTTCTGGCTTGGCACAGCCAACATGGTTATTCTATGGATGTCTTGTGGGCTGAGGTGGCTCTTTCCAAACATAGTGCAGAAGTACTTGGAAATAATAGCTGGGGAGGGAATACAAATTTGTGAACCAGGCCAAGGGTGGTGGCCACGCCTGTAATCCCAGCACTTTTGGAAGCTGAAAGGGGTGGATTACCTGAGGTCAGGAGTTCGAGACCAGCCTGGCCAATATGGTGAAACCCTGCCTCTACTAAAAATACAAAAATTAGCTGGGTGTAGTAGCATGCACATGTAGTCCCAGCTACTCAGGAGGCTGAGGCAGGAGAATCCCTTGAACCCAGGAGGCGGAGGTTGCAGTGAGCCAAGACCGTGCCACTGTACTCCCGCCTGGGTGATAGAGTGAGACTCCATCTCTCTCTCTCACACACATGCGTGCGCGCACACACACACACACACACACACACAGAGCTGTGAACCAGGGGAGGGAAAATAAAGAAACAAATTTTTATATAAATGTGCAGTGAAAAATAACTGGAAAAAATTGACTACAAAACCTTAGAAGTGAGCTATTCTCAGTAGTTTTCAAGATAATACCTCTATACTAATACATGTCTACATTCAATTTCTGTGTGTGGCTCTAGATTTTAAACCTTTCCCAAGCAGGTATCAAAGGCTTGGCTATAAAGCAAAGGCCAGGAGCTCAGGGTAAAAGATAATGTTGTCTGATGTAGGGCAAATTGAGATGAGGCCATGTAGTTTTAGGTACAGGCCATAAACAATGTGGCATGCTGGTTCTTACACTAGCAACTTATGAAAACTTTATCCCTTATAAACAATATGTTTTCTATTCCTTAAGCTTCACTTTTCTCACTTGGCTTAAAATTTGTTTACTGGACAACATATATTAGGTAATTTTGGGATCTTACTTGTTATCAACACAAGCCATAATCAGTGTTTTAAAATAGCTGGTCAAATATCATCCCTGTAGGTGGCAAAATACTTAGAAAATGTTTTTGAGATTCCCTAAAGTATGTAATAGCAGAGAACACTAAATTACATGCAGAAAGTGGGAAAACATGGCCGGGAGCAGTGGCTCACGTCTGTAATCCCAGCACTTTGGGGGGCCGAGGCAGGCCGATCACCTGAGGTCAGGAGTTTAAGACCAGCCTGGCCACCGTGGCGAAACCCCATCTCTACTGAAAATACAAAAATTAGCTGGCTGTGGTGGCATGCACCCATAGTCCTAGCTACTGTGGAGGCTGAGGTGGGTGGATCACCTGAGGTCAGGAGATAGAGACCATTCTGGCCAACATGGTGAAACCATGTCTCTACTAAAAATACAAAAATGAGCTGGGTGTGGTGTCATGCGCCTGTAATCCCAGCTACTCGGGAGGCTAAGGCAGGAGAATTGCTTGAATCTGGGAAGCGGAGGTTGTAGTGAGCCCAGATTGCACCACTGCATTCCAGCCTGGGTGAGACAGAGATTCCGTCTCAAAGAAAAAAAAGATGAAAAATATGCTGCTTTAAAATACACACACACACTCTCTCTCTCGCTTTCTCTCTCTCTCTCTCTCTCTCTCTCTCTCTCTCTCTCTAGCCATTAAGCAAGCTAGAGTCGATGTTGCAAAATGATCATGATCACAATAGCTGAATTTAGGTGGTGGGCATAAGAATGCTTATTATACTGTCCTTTGCACCTTTTTGCAGTTTAGGAATTTTTTCTAAATTGCAAAGTTGTCAACCATTTGAGCTACTGACATGATTGAATCAAGTGCATCTGAAGAACCATCGTTCCCGGACAAGTCAGAGTGCTGCTGCCCTGGCTCTCACCACTTCCCTTCCCACTCCTCCATCACTGCCACAGCACTGCCATTCTTTGTGCATTTTATCTAATAAGGCAGAAAGACAAAGAGAATGCCAACTCAATACATAGGCTTATACTACATATTCACATAGCCTCAGAATTAGAATATTTTATCATATATTAGAACTCACAGCAACTTCTACATAGCTAACATGTCTAATAGACATGTTCCCAATTATTGCATTTTTCACATTATTCTTATCTTATTTGGCACTTCCTAATTACATCCTGTGTATTATCTACACGCTATCTGTTCACTCCACAATTTTCACCTATATCCAAGGAGACAAAGACACATGATCAAACTCTTCACATTTCTTCGCTTTACCTTTAGTATCCTGCTGCAGCCTGTCATTTTGTATAACCAGCATTAACAATTCTTGTAGCTGAAATGTAATGAATTCTGAAAATAGAAGTATCTCAAAACGGGAAGCCTTGACTCATCTATGGTTTTTGAATCTTGTGTTTAATGGTAATTTCTATTACATCAAATTTACTTTGTTTACAAATTGCATTAAGGTGTTTAAAATCAAAGACTTTTATCTTGGTTTTAATATGTCCACAAAATACGGGTATGTTTGTGTGTGTGTACGTACATGTATGTTATAGTTTTACTTTATATTTTTTATTTCTGAGATTTTACTTTATTTGCATTTTTATTTAGGTCTGAGATTTCAGCCTCTTCTGTTGCTGGTAACCTTAGTGTTGCGTCTGTTTCTTTATGCCTCTTGCTGCCTTCAGTTCCTTTCCTATCTCCAGGCTACGGTGCCATGTGTGTGATGGAAAGCAGTGGACCCACTGAATTACTCCAGGTTTCAAGTGAATACCCTGAACAAGCTAGGGCGGCTGAGCAGGAATGGATAACTGAATGTTCTAATCAAATAAAATGACAACAAAGCAGATTTAGACCATTTTTCATGAATGAGTTGATTCCTATCCTGCATGGTAATTAGATATGTATAGTAAGCCACTCAGATACGTGCCAGAGATTTTTATTTCATTTCCAACTGAAACAGGTGCAAGGAGATTTTTCGTAAGATAGAGTTTTTTTCCCTTTTAGAATTCCCTCTTTCTAGGTTGAATGAGTGACTGAAAAATAAAAAAAACTAAAAACATAAATTCCTCCTTTCTTGCCTTTTTTTTTTTTTTTTTTT
>NW_012101643.1:1138801-1145749 GCF_000951045.1 Mandrillus leucophaeus | reverse complement strand
ACAAGTTTATGGGATTGTAAGCAGGGATTTCCCTCCCTCTTCCAAGCATAAATCTCTGAACAGAGGAGATGCTTCTTTGACCATTATTCTATGTCCCTAAACTTCCTTGGAGAATTCCTGATTATTCTTTTGGCTTACTAGAGTGAGGACTCCAGAAATGGTGAGATTTTAATAATTGAATGAATGCATCATTCCAGGAGCCCATTTTGGGGGATATTTATTGGTTGTTTCCCCATCACATGCCTTGTCTTCTCCTGGTGAATTTGCTCACTCTCATTTTGGCTTTGTGGATTGGGTGAACTTGACCCCCTTCAAGTTCTAGGTTCTTGATTGGTTCTTGATTGGCTTCAGTAAATTGGGTTATCCTAACCCTGAGCCCACAGTGGCTGGTTCAAGGACAGGCACATAATCCAGTCCGCCAGAATGAGATTTGAAGACACATTTTCTGGAGCACCTCAGTTTTTTTTTTTTTTTTTTTACCTGTGGAATCCATCCCAAAAGACTCTCATTCCCAGTGCCCAAGCATGAGGAAAGCCGACCCTGAGAACAACTGGCAGCCACCCTGGGACCATGTGGAGAGGGTCTGCCTAGAATCAGATCCAAAAGTGCTGACGTCCCAGAAAATAGACAGGGGAAAACTGTATCCTGAATAGATTCAAACGTTGAATTAAGCACTGAAATATTTTTCAGACTGTGATGTAAGCCCCCTTTAATTGGAGTTTCTTTTATTTGAACTGTAAAGGATCTGAAATGATATAGAGACAAAATGATTCCTAGACTCGAGAAAAGAACCCTTAACTGTAGTTTTGCTAGTGGTAACAATATATCTAAAGGAAAGAAATCATGGTCACAAGGAATGCGGTCAGTATATCCATGGTGTAGGGTTGGAAGGAAAAGTGGCAATTATTTTTAAGAGATAGTGCATCTGTGCGAAAGAACATCTTACATTCTCTGTTGTGGGGCTGGCCTATGGTTGTGCTTTTCCAGAGCTCAGATGAAACATACCCCCAAACCACTGTACCTTTATTGTTAGACTTAACAAGGTTGCAGAGCAAAATTATGATGAATAATTCAGGTTTTAGAAGCCCTGGTACGGTGAGGGTAGGGTGTCTTAACTAAAAACTGAAGCATTATGGTCATTAAAAAGTCATAGGTCCCAGTTTTGATTAGCTTTTTATTTTATGTACCATTTGGGGGGTATATGTTAACTGATGTGGGTACTTAGTTAGCAAGTGGCTGAGGGTACATTAAGAAAATCCAGTGTGGTAAACTGAAAAGCTGCAGATTAGACATTAAAACATGGTACCTCAATAGAGGTGTAGGCAAAGATATCCTGCCTGACTTCCTTAGGGGGATACCTTAACTCTACTTTTTGTGATTCTGTTTAGAATTCATGATATGCTTCACAGGGAAGAACAAAATTGTATGTATGTATGTCTCTAACAGAAGACATAAGATCTGACCTCACAGGCATGAACCCTCAATGTAAACTATGGCAGATGTGTTACATAATGTTTGTTATTTCATCAAAGATGTCATGGAAATTATTAAGCATGTGAGTCTCTTCAGACTTCAGGCAATGCAGGCACAAAATGATAAAGAAAAAGTATCTTTTCTCTTTAGAAAACAAAAAAGTTTGAAGTGGTAAATACTAGTTATAAATAAGTAATAAAAACTTTAAGTGAAAAAGCAGATATCTAGAATAATATTCTCCTGCTCCAACTGTCAATGTAATTCTCACTGGTTTAATTTTAAAATTCATTAAAAGTACTGTTTCCTTAGCTTAGGCATTACCATCTGGAATAAAGTTTGTTCTGGTGTGGGATAAAAGAAAAACTTTTTATTATTGAAAAGTTAAATCGAGTATTTCTAACTCCAGAGTTTCATTCTTAAAAAAATAAATTAAGACTCAAGATATTTCTGGTAAAGCAGTTATTTTCAAGTCAGGTATTTAAAGTCCTGAGTACATGCAATTATTGAAATTTTCTAGGCAACAAACGCTCCCTGACAAGACACTGAATATCCGTGGGACAAGGAATTTTCAAACTGAAGTCTTAACCTACACCTAAATGAGACCAGCTATTCTTTCTGCCCCTATGCAAAAGCCTATGGAAGGCTTTTCCAAGTAATGGTTGGTCACAGGGCACTTGGATCAGGATAACTGGGGTGACTTCCATTTCTAGTTGGGATGGACAAAATCACAGGAGACAATTGCTTCTATGCTACTAGGAACAAGCCAGATAGGCTGCAAGCTACAAAATCCTAGTTTAAGAAGTCCATTAGAGAGTTGAGGACAGAAATAGACCTAAATGAACAAAAATATAGAAAGTGGTAAGTCCTTCCTAGGAGCTGAGAGGCATTCCTCTTTTCATACCTGGCAGAGTGGTGAGGGTGGGAGTACTCCGTCACAGATGGGGTAAGAAAACACCAGTAGAATTCTTAACAAATTTTTAATAGCATGTTTGGGCTGATGAGATACATTACAATCTGAGGAGCCCAGCCATAATTTGAGCCTACACATACCCACCATCTCTTCCCCATTTTCTCTCACTGAGTGGATCAGGATTGTATGCCAAATGCTGGGGCAGGTAAGAGTGCTGAGATAACACCTCTCCAGAGACTCTTGAGATATCACTATAGACACTTAAAGAATAATAGGAGGATGTTATGAACAACTTTATGCAATAATTTTAATAAATAAGATGAAATCTTTGAAAAAATACAACATATCAAAATTGACAGGAGACAAAATAGAAAATCTAAATAGCCCTGCATATCATCTGTTAAAGTCATAATAAAGTCATATATTAAAGTCATAATAAAGTCATATATTAAAGTCATAATAGAGAACCTTTGCTAAAACAAACTCCAGGCCCAAATGTCTTCACTGGTGAATTCTAGCAAACGTTCAGGAATAAATATTACCAATATTTCATAAACTCTTTCAGAAAATAAAGGAGAATAAAATACTTCCCAATTCATTTTATGAGGTCATCATAACCCTGTTGCCAAAACACAAAAGAGGTATTCAGAATATTATAGATGAATATCTCTCTTGAACATAGGTGCAAAAATCCTGAAGAAATTATTAATGAATCAGAAATAGCCACATAGTACATTGTGACCAAGTGGAATTTATCCCCATGATGCAATATTAATTTAACATTTGTATATGTTTGTTCTCACATAGCTATAAATAACTACCTGAAACTGGCTAATTTATAAAGAAAGGAGGTTATTGGCTCATGGTTCTGCAGGCTATACAGGAAGAATGGCTGGAGGCCTCAGGAAACTTACAATCATAGTGGAAGGCAAAGGGGAAGCATGCATGTCTTCATACAATTGCAGGGGGAGAGAGAGTGAAGGGGGAAGTGCTACATACTTTTAAGCAACCAGAGTTCTTGAGAACTTACTTGCTATCACAAAACGGCAAGGGAGAAATCCACCCCCATGACCCAGTCACCTCCCACCAGGTCCCTCCCCCAACATTGGGAATTACAAGTTGACAGGAGATTTGGGTGGGGACACAGAGACAAGCCGTATCAACATTCAAAAGTCAGACAGTGAAATTCACCAAAATGACACAGTAAAGGAGAAAAATTACATGATTCAACAGATGGAGGAAGAAGCATTTGACAAAATGCAAGTTCATTCATGAAAAATAATTCACCTATGAGCAAATCAGAGATCGAAGGGAACTTTTCTATCTGATAAAGAGCACTGGCAACCCCTGAGAAACCAGTAGTCAAATTTATACTGAAACATTCAACTCTTCCTCTAATATCCAGAAGAAGACAAGATGTGTGTTCTTCCTAACATTGTACTGTAATTCCTGGACAGTAGTAAAGAAAAGGGAATTGATGGCATAGAGTTTGGAAAGAAAAAAAATAAAAATAGTTGGACATGGTGGCTCACGCCTGTGATCGCAGCACTTTGGGAGGCCAAGGTGGGCGGATCATCTGAGGTCGGGAGTTTGAGACCAGTCTGACTAACATGGAGAAACCCCGTCTCTACTAAAAACAAAAATGAACTGGATGTGGTGACACATGCCTGTAATCCCAGCTGTGTGGGAGACTGAGGCAGGAGAATCGCTTAAACCCGGAGGTTGCAGTGAGCCTAGATCGCGCCATTGCACTCCAGCCTGGGTAACAAGAGCAAAACTCTTGTCTCAAAAAAAAAAAAAAAAAAAAAGAAAAAAATATTATTTGAAGATTACATGATGTGTACCTATAAATCTCAATGGAATTTATAATCACACACACAACTACTAGAAGCAGTAAATATTTGCCATAAATGGTCATAGGGTAGAAGATCAAAATACAACACTAAGTACCAAAAATAAGTAATTTGAAAATGAGAATAAAAATACCATTTACAGTAGCATGAAAAACCAACACCTGGGAATAAAACTTAAAACGATCTTTGAGATCTGTCCTATGGCTAGAGTAACAAATTACAACAAACTGATGGCATAGAACAATATACATTTAGTCTAACAGTTCTAGAGGCTAGACATCTAAATTTCATATTACTCAGCCAAAACCAAGGTGTTAGCAGGGCAGTTCTCCCTTTAAAGGCTCTGGGTGAGAATACTTTCCTTACCTCTTTGAGCTTCTAGTGGCAGCCAGCATTCCTTGGCTTATAGCTGTATCCCTCCAGTCTTCAGTGGCAATATCTTTCAGTCTACCTCTTACCTATCTTCACATTGCCTTTTATTCTGAGGTTGTATAATCTCCCTCTACTTCCCACTTACAAGGATACATGTGATTGCATTTAGGGTCCACCTGAATAATCCAGGACATAACTCCATCACATCTACAGTATCTTTTTTTTTTTTCCCTTTGCTGTACAAGGTAACATTCATGGGTTCCAAGAATTAGGTAGGCTCTGATGTTTTTAGGGGCCATTGTTCAGCCATATGACACCTGTGGATTTTAACAAAACACCTATTAGAAATAGTATTTAGCAAGATCATCAGATACAAGATCAAAAATCAATGAAAATCAATTATATTTTAAAATACTAGCAATAAATAACTTGAAAATGAAAGTTATTTCATTAATGCTACATTTTCAGTAGCATTAAAAAATTCAATACCTAGGAATAAAGCTAACACAATGTGTTCAAGACCTATTCACTGAAAACTGTAAAATATTGATGAGAATAATTAAAAATAACCTAACTAAATGTAGAAATACATCATATGTATTACTTGTAAGACTCAGTATTATTAAGATACAGATTCAATGCAATCTCAAATTCTCAGCAAAATTGTTTAGGAAATTGACACGATGATTCTAAAATTTATATGGAAATGCAAAGGATGTAATGTAGCCAAACAATTTTGAAAAAGGAAAAAAAGTTGGAGCCTTAAAATGATCTAACTTGTTGTAAAGCTATAGCAATCAACATGGTGTGGAATTTATGTAAAGATAAATAAATAGATTAATGGAACAGAGTAGAGAGTTCAGACAGAAACCTTTACCTATATTGCCAAGTGATTGTCAATAAAGCTGTTAAGTCAGTTAGGAAAGGAATATATTTTTATGAATGATGCTAGAACAACAGGATATACATATGAAAAAAATTGAATTCTGACTCACTTAATATACAAAATGTGATTAAAAGATCACAGACCTAAATGTAAAAATTATAATCTAAATCTTTTTGAAGAAAACATACAAATATATGCTTGTGACTTCAGGGTAGGTAAAGATTTATTAGAGATGACACAAAGAAATCCCACAAATCATTAAAAGAAAACAATGTAAAGTGAACATTATCAAAATCAGAAGTTTCTGGGCCAGGCATGGTGGCTCACATCTGTAATCCCAGCATTTTGGGAGGCCAAGGCAGGAGGATTGCTTGAGGCCAAGGGTTTAAGACCAGCTTGGACAACATAGTAAGACCCCCATCTCTACCAAAACAAAAAAAAGTTTCTGCTCATCAGAACTCCATTAAGAAAATTAATAGACAATCCAAGACCAAGAAGAAATAGTCACTATGAATATATATCCTATATTCTAGGAACTGAATCTGGAATATATTTAGAACTCCTATACATAGAAGACAAACAATCCAACAAAAGGATAGGCAGTCTTGTACAGACATTTTCTGAATGAAGATAATAGTGTGCTCAAATCACAGTTATCAGGAAATGCAAATTACACCACAGTAAAGTGCTATTTTACACTTATTATTATAGCCAAACTTAAAAAGATGCTAATACAAAGTGTTGGGGGAAATGTAAAGCAACTGGAACTCTCATACACTACTGATGTCAGGGTAAAACGATACAACTACTTTGGAGAATGGTTTGGCAGTATAAACGGAAAAACACATCCATCTCTGACTCAGTTATTCTATTCCTAGGCATATAAAACAAGATAAATGACAATGTATATGCACAAAAGTACATATATACAAATGTTCGTAGAAATCTTATTAATCAGAGCTTCAAATTGCAAATGTCTAGGAACTGAAGAATGGATAAACTAGCATGCAATGAAATGATATTCAGTTATAAAAAGAAACCTTTCAATGGTAGATGCTACAATGCAAATGAATCTCAAAATAGTTGTGAGTGACAGAAGGCAGACACACAAGAGAGAGCATATTATATGATTCAATTTATATGAAGTTAGAAAGCAGTAAAAACAAATCTATGGTGAGGGAAATCAGAGTACTTCCCATTTAGGGTGAGAGAAAATGGAATGGAGAGGAGTATCAGGAAACTTTCTAAGAGGATGAAAATGTTTTACAGCTTCTTTTAAGTAATGGCTACACGGATACAACCACTGTCAAAACTAATGAAACTGAACATTTAAGATCTATATATTTTAGTCCATATAAATTATATCTCATTTTAAAAATAAGATACTAGTGAGAAGTTTATTATGCAGAATCTTAGGCCCCATGCCAGGTAGACTAAATTAGAATATTCAGGAA
>NW_012101643.1:1094851-1137756 GCF_000951045.1 Mandrillus leucophaeus | reverse complement strand
AATTGTTTAGGAAATTGACACGATGATTCTAAAATTTATATGGAAATGCAAAGGATGTAATGTAGCCAAACAATTTTGAAAAAGGAAAAAAAGTTGGAGCCTTAAAATGATCTAACTTGTTGTAAAGCTATAGCAATCAACATGGTGTGGAATTTATGTAAAGATAAATAAATAGATTAATGCAACAGAGTAGAGAGTTCAGACAGAAACCTTTACCTGTATTGCCAAGTGATTGTCAATAAAGCTGTTAAGTCAGTTAGGAAAGGAATATATTTTTATGAATGATGCTAGAACAACAGGATATACATATGAAAAAAATTGAATTCTGACTCACTTAATATACAAAATGTGATTAAAAGATCACAGACCTAAATGTAAAAATTATAATCTAAATCTTTTTGAAGAAAACATACAAATATATGCTTGTGACTTCAGGGTAGGTAAAGATTTATTAGAGATGACACAAAGAAATCCCACAAATCATTAAAAGAAAACAATGTAAAGTGAACATTATCAAAATCAGAAGTTTCTGGGCCAGGCATGGTGGCTCACATCTGTAATCCCAGCATTTTGGGAGGCCAAGGCAGGAGGATTGCTTGAGGCCAAGGGTTTAAGACCAGCTTGGACAACATAGTAAGACCCCCATCTCTACCAAAACAAAAAAAAGTTTCTGCTCATCAGAACTCCATTAAGAAAATTAATAGACAATCCAAGACCAAGAAGAAATAGTCACTATGAATATATATCCTATATTCTAGGAACTGAATCTGGAATATATTTAGAACTCCTATACATAGAAGACAAACAATCCAACAAAAGGATAGGCAGTCTTGTACAGACATTTTCTGAATGAAGATAATAGTGTGCTCAAATCACAGTTATCAGGAAATGCAAATTACACCACAGTAAAGTGCTATTTTACACTTATTATTATAGCCAAACTTAAAAAGATGCTAATACAAAGTGTTGGGGGAAATGTAAAGCAACTGGAACTCTCATACACTACTGATGTCAGGGTAAAACGATACAACTACTTTGGAGAATGGTTTGGCAGTATAAACGGAAAAACACATCCATCTCTGACTCAGTTATTCTATTCCTAGGCATATAAAACAAGATAAATGACAATGTATATGCACAAAAGTACATATATACAAATGTTCGTAGAAATCTTATTAATCAGAGCTTCAAATTGCAAATGTCTAGGAACTGAAGAATGGATAAACTAGCATGCAATGAAATGATATTCAGTTATAAAAAGAAACCTTTCAATGGTAGATGCTACAATGCAAATGAATCTCAAAATAGTTGTGAGTGACAGAAGGCAGACACACAAGAGAGAGCATATTATATGATTCAATTTATATGAAGTTAGAAAGCAGTAAAAACAAATCTATGGTGAGGGAAATCAGAGTACTTCCCATTTAGGGTGAGAGAAAATGGAATGGAGAGGAGTATCAGGAAACTTTCTAAGAGGATGAAAATGTTTTACAGCTTCTTTTAAGTAATGGCTACACGGATACAACCACTGTCAAAACTAATGAAACAACATTTAAGATCTATATATTTTAGTCCATATAAATTATATCTCATTTTAAAAATAAGATACTAGTGAGAAGTTTATTATGCAGAATCTTAGGCCCCATGCCAGGTAGACTAAATTAGAATATTCAGGAATAATTCTCCTAAATATTAAATTCTGCAAACCACTACAAAAGGTATTTGACACAAAGCAGGAATTCCGTTTAGGTAAATTTATATAGAAAGGGAAAGGGACTTTATTTTTTGGTAGACATGGAAAGTGACTTACCTTTTCACAAAGGTGGAGAATAATAAGTAGCATCTGTTCATGATTATCTAACTCTTTCTGTCCAGTGGTAGAAAGGAGAATACATTCTGGGGAACTAAGGATCCATTTTCTTAAGGGAACAAGAATATGAATGAATGGCGGTTTTGTAGGACTGAAGTGTTAAGAGGTATTAGACTTAGTGGCACTCTGGGTTCAATTTTGTGGGCTGGCCTGGGGACCTAATCAACATTTATCCTAATTGCTAGTTTGAGAGATTGTTTTCTGAGTTCCCAGTAATTGACTTACAAATGAACTTGGGAAACACTGCCAGCTTATAAATTGAGGACAGTCCGTACCAAAAAAAAGAAAAAAAACAACAAAAAAAAAAAACAAAAAAAAAACTTTTTACATGACAATTGAGAGAGAAAGAAGAATGTGGTAAAGTAAGATAAATTAGTCTTTTGCAGTGTTTGTAAGGTCAATGTCATCAACAACAGTCACACTGTAGCACCTGTACTGCTAATACTCCATAAAGTATCCTTGTGAGCTCTCTTTACCCCTTCAAGGAAGCAAAACATAAGCCTAGGTATTTTCGTTTTTATACAGAATTGCAGTGAGCTGCTCAAACTCCCATATAATTGCAATTTCATTCCATTCTCTTTTCGGGTAGGCAGTGAGCAATGGGTTACAGACAGAAAACTTGGGCCCAAGCTGTGAGCACTGGAACTTGCTGAACGAGTTTTCCCTCTAGGAGGAATTTTCAGTTTTGGGTTTCCCTTAAAGAACTTCACATAGGGCTGGGCGCGGCGCGGTGGCTCACGCCTGTAATCCCAGCACTTTGGGACACTGAGGCGGGTGGATCACGAGGTCAGGAGATCGAGACCATCCTCACCAACATGGTGAAATCCTGTCTCTACTAAAAGTATAAAAATTAGCTGGGCGTGGTGGCACATGCCTGTAATCTCAGCTACTTGGGAGGCTGAGGCAGAAGAATCGCTTGAACCAGGGAGTCGGAGGTTGCAGTGAGCCGAGGTCGCTCCATTGCACTCCAGCCTGGTGACAGAGTGAGAATCTGTCTAAAAAAAAAAAAAAAAAAAAGAATTTCACATAGAAAACCATCACCACCCTGTACAGTAGGAGCATGAAGCTGCGTTCGGAGGTCAGTGAGGCAAACTTTGTGGAACAGATGTGAAAGGAGATTTTGTGGAAGAATCAGCAGAGCTGCTCTATTGGCAGAACAAAAGCACAAGGATGCCTGCAGCTGTCTGTGTGCTCAGATATCTGGGAAATGACTCCAAAAACTAAAAGAGGGGTGCAGGGAAAGAAAATTCCAGGAATTTTCTTCCTTTGAGAGGATATGATTTGACTGTGGTTGGCTGTTTTTGTAAGTTTGTTCCCAGACTGAACCTAGGGTGAGTCTGCTGATTCCCTTGGTTCAGTAACGAGATGCAGGGGAACTGGGAAAGAAGAGAGTTTACTTCTGTAACCAGGTAGAGGGAGAATGTTGAGGAAATATTGTCAGACCAACTCAAAATGACAGTTTTCCAGTGCTTATATAACTTCTAAGCTGTATGTCTACGTGTAAGTGTGCATTCACTTAAAGATATATGTGATTAATTTCTTCTAATCTATAATTAAGGTCTGAGTCCTGGAGCTCTTCCTCTGGAGCCTCAGTAAATTTACTTAATTTAGTGGGTCCAGGTGCTGGAGGTGATTACTCTTGTCTTGTCTCCCGCTAAGTTACAGAGGTCTGGGAGTTCCTTTAGACCCTGCAATAAAACTTGTTCAAACCTAAATGGGTCCTGGTATGGGGAGTGTAAGCATTCCTTCATTATCTTGTCATGCTCCAAGGCCCAGGAAGGCCTGGGCAAGACTCTTAGTGGGCCTTTATTACTTGTTCCAGCCTATGTGTAAGGCTTTCTCAGCCTTTCATATTTAACCTAACCATTTAGTCAGTGCGGAAACATTTGTTTCGGAGGCCTGGCTTTCCAGCTTTTGTGTGACCTGGCCTGCCAGAAGTTCATTAACCCCCCAGGCCATTCTCCACACTCCTGCTAGATGATGCTGCAAGACACAGGTAAGACTACAAGACCCCTCTAACGAGAAGACTTTGGCCCCAAGCCATGGGCACTCACTGGCTAAATACAGGCAGTCTTCTTAGTGGTTAAGAGTGTGAGTTCTGCGAGCATGATGACACAGCAAGAGATATCAGCCTTCTTTGCCCCATGCATGAAAAAACAATGAGGCAGCTATTTGTGAATGAAAATCCCCCAGGAGGGCTCAAGAGTCCAATTAAGAAGCTACAGCAACACAGTAGAGCAAAAAAGGAGAATAAAAAAAAGTAGAGTGAAAAGGCTGCAGACTCCTTGCAGCTGTCACTATAAGGTATCCATCCCATAGTGTTAGTTGGTTCTAACCCTGGTGGCCTGTTCTGGAGAGTACACCAGCATTCATTGCCACGTTTTCTACTCTGGAGAGGGAGATGCTGCTGTGCCTGGCTTGGAATAAGCTGTTGTGCCACCCTGAGACCAAGGCAGCCACCCACAGCCCCAACTCCCTGCAGGCTCTGGACCCTAGAGCTATGGCTGTTCTGTGAGTGACTGACATTGGATGTCAGCTCTGCAGCTGCTCTCATGTGCCCATGCTCCAGATCTTACTCTGAGGTTGCTCCATGTATGCCCATGTCATGGGCACTGGAGCCACTGCCACTGTAAGCTATCCAGAACCCCAGACTCTGAAGATGCTGTCACATCGTGAGTGCTACAGACTCCAGCTCTGTGGCTGTTCCACAAGCAACTGTACATTAGACATTATTGCTACTACTAGGAGGGTGCCCACAAGCCATACCCAGTGCCAGGATGGATCCTGTCAGCCATGACATCCCCTTTGGGTGAAAAAGAGATCAGGAGTTTCCTAGCAGCCTTATCCACCAGAGACCTCAGCAGTCCTTGTTGCCACTGGGGACACCCACAGCCTTGGTCACTGAATTCTCCTGCAATATTTGCTAATGCTGACCTCACTTAATAGGATATTCATGGAGACTACTGCATCATGATAGACACTTCCCAAAGCCAAAACTGCCACACCCTATCCAGTTGGCATCCTTGTACCTACCTGCAGGTGAATGTCTCTCCCTCCAAAACCAGTCTGTAAAGTTTAGAATAGGTAAATGTTCCATCACATGCTTAAACATCGATGCAAGACTGCAGGAAATACAACAAATCAAGAAAACATAACATCACCAAAGAAACATAATTATTTTCCAGTAACCAGCCCCAAAGAAATAAAAATCTCTAAATTGCCAGTAAAGGAATTTAAAATAATTTTTTTAAAGACAGTGAGCCATAAGATAGCATGTATGGAAAACTCAATGAAATTAGAAAAACAATACACAAACAAAACTAGAAGTTCAACAGTGAGATGGAAGTTATAACAAAAGAACCAGACAGAAATTTTGGAACTGCTAAATACAAAGACTGAAATGAAAAATGCAATAAAGAGCCTCAACAGTACACTTGATCAAGCAGCAGAAAGAATCTACGAATTTGAAAGCAGGTCAGAGGAGAAAAATAAAGAAGAAAGAAAAAAGTGAAGAAAGCCAAACTGAGTTATGCAACACTATCAACACCATTGAGTGAAACCTGGCATTTCCCAGGCGGGAAAGAGAGAGAAAGTATTTAAAGGAATAATGGCTGAAAATTTCTCAAATCTGGGGAGAGATACAGACGTTAAAGTCCATGAAGCTCATAGGTTTCTATACAGAATGAACTATCTCAAAGGTAAATTAAAAAATCAGTCTAACTTACAAAAGGAGCAAAAACAATAAAAAACTTAGGTATAAGTTTCACCAAGATAATGAAAGATCTGTACACTGAAAACTAGAAGTCATTGATGAATACAATTGAAGAAGATAAATAAATGGAAAGATACCTTGTGTTCATGAATTGGAAGAATTAATACTATTAAAATTGTCCATATGGTCTGAAACAATCCACAGATTGAATACATTCCTTATGAAAATTCCAAGGACATTTTTCACAGAATAGAAAAAAATGATTATAAGTTCTTATGGAACCACAAAGAACCCTGAATTGCCAAAAGCAGCCATGAGTGAAAATAATAAATCTGGAGGCATTACATTATTTGACTTCAAAATATATTACAAAGCCATAGTAATCAAAACAGCATAATACCAGCACAAAAACAGATACATAGGCCAATGGAATAGAATAGAGAGTCCAGAAATAAATAAATAAGTGAGTAAATAAATAAACAAATAATAGAGAGCCCAGAAAGGATGCATTTACAGTCAACTGATCTTCAACAAAAGTGTCAAGCATATACAATGGCAAAAGGATAGTCTTCTATAAATGGTGTTGGGAAACTGGATTATCATCATGCCAAAAAGTGAAACTGGACCTCTATCTTACACCATTCACAAAAATTAACTAAAATGGAGTAAAAAATTAAATGTAAGATCAGAAATCTTGAAACTCCTAGAAGAAAATAAAGGGGAAAAATTTTGACATTTATTTTCAAAATGATTTTTTATGACGCCAAAAGCACAGGCACCAAAGCAAAAATAAACAAATAGGACAATGTCAAACTAAAAATCTTCTGTGTAGCAAAGGAAACAATCAGCAAAATGAAAAAGCAACCTACAGAATGGGAAAAAAGTAACTGCAAATATATCTGATAAGGTGTTAATATCTAAAATATGTGAGGGACACATATAGCTCAATAGCGTCAAAATAAATAATCTGGTTAAAAATACACAAAGGACCTAAATAAACATTTTTCCAAAGATATACAAATGGCTAATATGTACATGAAAGGGTACTTGTTATCACTAATTATCAGGAAAATATAAATTAAAGCTATGATGAGATATCTATCCCCTTATACCTGTTAGGATGGCTATCATAAAAAAAGACAAAAGGTAACAAGTGTTGGCAAGGATGTGGACAAAAAGGGAAACCTTGTACACTGTTGGTGTCAATGTAAATTGATACAGCCATTATGAAAAACACTATAAAATTTCCTCAAAAGTTTAAAAATAGGATTACCATATGATCTATTATCACCACTTATGAGTGTATGTATACGTGGGTATGTATACATACACATATATACATACACACACGTACATTAGAATATTATTCAGCCATAAGAAGAAGGAAATTGTGCCACTCAAAGCAACATGAATGCACCTGGAGGGCATTATGCTATGTGAAATATGCTAGGCACAGAAAGACAAATACCATATGGGATTATTCATATGTAGAATCTAAACAAACACTAAAAGACAAACACAAAAACCAGAGGAGAATGGCAGTTGCCAGAACAGAAATGGGGAGCTGGGCAAGTGGTTGGTGGAGGGAAAAGGGAAAATGTTGATCAAAGGGTGCAAAATTTCAGTTATAAGTCATATAATAAGTTTTGAGGATCTAATGTATAGCATGGTTGCCATAGTTAATAATACTGTATTGTATTCCTGAAATTTGCTAAGAGAGTAGATCTTGTGTTCACACCCAAAAAATTGAAAAAAATATAACTATGTGAGGTAATGTGTTAATTGACTTGTCTTAATTATTTCATAATATATAAGTATATGAAATCATCACATTGTACACTTCAAATATATGCACTTATGTTTTTGTCCATTGTACCTCAGTAAAGCTGGAAGAAACTAATGAATAACAGGGACAAAAAAAGAGGGTGAGCTCTAGGCTCAAGCACCAACACCACCACTTACTAGTTCTGTTACATTGGTCATATGAACTTCCTCAACCCCATGCCTTAATTTTCTCTCTGTAAAATTGATTTAATGTTTTCTGCAACAAAAGGCTGTCATGAAGAATAAGAAACTGATGTGGAAAGTACCGGCGTTTTTCAAAAGCTCGAAATCTTCAAAATTAACTCCTTAACACAGTCTTGACACTCCTCCATTATTTGGCCCCACTTCCATCTTCAGCCCCATAAACTGCACCCTAGGTTCCAGCCTACAGAGCTACAAATAATTCCTGAATATTTAAGGTTACTTTAGAACTCTAAGCTCAATTTGTGCTTTCTTCCCTTCATGTCTTTCCTGAACCCTATGCACACATTTTATTAGAGCATCTGCTTTATTGCTCTCATTCATTTACTTCTCTGCCCATCCGTAATAGATTGTGAGCTCTGCAGGAACAGAGGCTCTGCCTGAGTTGTCTTAGTCCAAGCTGAAAGGCAGTATAATTTATTAGCGCCAGTAGGGGGAATTAGGGTAGCAGTGGTAGTAGTATTAATATAGTCATTCCTCAGTATTGGTGGATAATTGATTTCAGGACTCCTTGAAGGATAACGACATCGATGAGGAGATCATGGCAGACAGGAGGCAGGACTACATTGCAGCTCTGGATAGAGCAGCATGTGGCAGCTCGCATTGTGAATTTAAGTTCCAGAGCGACTGCAAGACAAACCAGCAATCCTGAGAGGACCCACAGACCCTCTGAAGGAAGTGAATTGCTCCTGCAGGACCCGAGAGACACCTCAAATACTGTGTGTCGCAACCGCGGAAGTGGGAAAGGGAGACCCTCCTCTCCTGAACACACACTGCCACTGGAGAAACTGAAGGTCTGTTTGTGGGATAAGTTTCTGACCTTAGCTGGAGCTGAGTCAATTTAGAGAGCCGAATAAAATACAGGGGTAGAGGAAGCAGCAGAAATGCCTGGAAGCTCGCTGGTTCCCCAGGCAGCCCATTCCAGCCTGGCACCACAAGGATCCACTGGGAGGGAGGCCAGAGGAACCAGGGATAAAATGCCATAGGGAGAAGGAAAACTCTAGCTGAACTTTGTAACAATTTGAGGTGAGACGCCTCCTGGCCAGAACTTGGGGGAGGGTACAAATCTGGTGTGCACACTCCACAGATTGGGGAAGAGCCAAGCCCTTTCCTTTCGCAGCTGGAAGGTGGGTAGCCTGGGACAAGTTTTCAAGCCCATTTCACCCACCGCCTGGAAACAGGCTCAGGGCTGCCAGGGGAGGACATGATGGGAGTGAGACTGGCCCTTCGGTTTGCTGGGTGAGGCCTGTGACTGCCGGCTTTCCCCACTTCCCTGACAACCTGCATGACTCAGCAGAGGCAGCCATAATCCTCCTAGGTACACAACTCCAGTGACCTGGGAATCTCACCTCCATCCGCTGACAGCAGCCAAAGCAAGACCCACCTAAGGAGAGTCTGAGCTCAGACAGCCAAACACTACCCCCACCTGATGGTCCTTGCCTACCAACCCTGGTAGCTGAAGACAAAGGGCATATAATCTTAGGAGTTGTAGGGCCCCACCCACCACCAGTTCCTCTCCATAATACCACAGCTGATGCTCTCTGGAAAGTGCCACCTCCTGGCAGGAGGCCAACTAGCACAAAAATAGAGCATTAAGCCACTAAAGCTAAAAACCCTCATGGAATCCATTGTACCCCTGCCCCTGCCACCTCCACTGAAACTCACGGTGATATCCATAGCTGAGAGACCTATACACGGTACAGGTCACAGAACTCTGTGCAGGCAACCCCCAATACCAGCCTGGAGCCAGGTAGACTCGCTGGGTGGCTAGACCCAAGAAAACAGACACAATCACAGCAGTTCAGCTCACAGGAATCCACATCCTTAGGAAAAGGGATCACATCAAGGGGACACCCCATGGGACAAAAGAACCTGAACAACAGCCTTCAGCTCTACACCTTCCCTCTGACAGAGTCCACTCATATGAGAAGGAATAAGAAAACCAACCCTAGTAATATGATCAAATACGGCTCTTTAACACCCCCCCTAAAATCATACTAGTTTACCGGCAATGGATGCAAACCAAGAAGAAATCCCTGATTTACCTGAAAAGCAATTCAGGGGGTTAGTTATTAAGCTAATCAGGGAGGCACCAGAGAAAGGCAAAACCCAATGCAAGGAAACACAAAAACCAATACAAGAAGTGAAGGGAGAAATATTCAAGGAAATAGATAGCTTAAAGAAAAAACAATAACAAATTCAAGAAACTTTGCACACTTTTAGAAATGTGAACTGCTTTGGAAAGTCTCAGCAATAGAATTGAACTAGTAGAAGAAAGAAATTCAGAGCTCAGAATGAACCCAATCCAACAAAGACAAAGCAAAAAGAATTAGAAGATATGAACAAAGCCTCCTAGAAGTCTGGGATTATGTTAAACGACCAATCCTAAGAATAATTGGTGTTCTTGAGGAAGAAGAGAATTCTAAAAGCTTGGAAAACATATTTGGGGGAATAATTGGGGAAAACTTCTCTGGCTTTGCTAGAGACCTAGACATCCAAATACAAGAAGCACAAAGAGCGCCCAGGAAATTCATCTCAAAAAGAACATTGCCTAGTCACATTGTCATCAGTTTGTCCAAAGTTAAGATGAAGGAAAGAATCTTAAGAGCTGTGAGACAGAAGCACCAGGTAACCTACAAAGGAAAATCTATCAGATTAACAGCAGATTTCTCAGCAGAAACCCTACAAGCTAGAAGGGATTGGGGCCCTATCTTCAGCCTCCTCAAACAAAACAATTATCAGCCAAGAATTTGGTATCCAGCAAAACTAAGCATCCTATATGAAGGAAAGATAGTCTTTTTCAGACAAACGAATGCTGAGAGAATGCGCCATTATCAAGCCACCACTACAAGAACTGCTCAAAGGAGCTCTAAATCTTGAAACAAATCCTGGAAACACATCAAAATAGAATCTCTTTGAAGTATAAATTACAGAGGACCTATAAAAAAAAATACAAGTTAAAAAGCAAAAACGAAAAACAAAAAATCCAAAGTACACAGGCAACAAAGAGCATGATGAATGCAATGGTACCTCACATTTCAATACTAACATTGAATGTAAATGGCCTTAATGCTCCACTTAAAAGATACAGAACTGCATAATGGATAAGAACTCACCAGACAACTATCTGCTGCCTTCAGGAGACTCATGTAACACATAAGGACTCACATAAACTTAAAGCAAAGGGGTAGAAAAGGCATTTCATGCAAATGGACACCAAAAGCCAGCAGGGGTAGTTATTCTTATATCAGACAAAAGAAACTTTAAAACAACAGCAGTAAAAAGAGACAGAGAGGGACATTATATAATGATAAAAGGCCTTGTTCAACAGGAAAATATCACAATCCTAAACATATATGCACCTAACACTGGAACCCCCAAATTTAAAAAACAATTAGTAATAGACCTAAGAAGTGAGATAGACAGCAACACAATAGTGGGGGACTTCCTTACTCCACTGACAGCACTAGACAGGTCATCAAGACAGAAAGTCAAAAAAGAAACAATGAATTTAAACTACACCTTTGAACAAATGGACTTAACAGATATTTACAGAATGTTTCATCCCATAACCACAGAATACACATTATATTAAGTACCCTAAACAGACCAATAACAAGCAGTGAGATTGAAATGGTAATTAAAAAATTACTAAAAAAAAAAAAAAAAAAGCCAGGACCAGATGGATTCACAGCAGAATTCTACCAGACATTAAAATAATTGGTACCCATCTTTTTGACACTGTTCCACAAGATAGATGAAGAAGGAACCCTCTCTAATTCATTCTGTGAAACCAGCATCACCCTAATACCAAAACCAGGAAAGGACATAACCAAAAAAGAAAACTACAGATCAATATCCTTGATGAACATAGACGCTAAAATCCTTAACAAAATACTAGCTAACCAAATCCAACAACATATCAAAAAGATAATCCACCATGATCAAGTGGGTTTCATACCAGGGATTCAGGGATGGTTTAACATACACAAGTCAATAAATGTGATACACCACATAAACATAATTAAAAACAAAAATCACATGATCATCTCAATAGATGCAGAAAAAGCATTTGACAAAATCCAGCGTCCCTTTGTGAGTAAAACTCTCAGCAAAATTGGCATACAAGGGACATACCTTAATGTAATAAAAGCCATCTATAACAAACCCATAGCCAACATAATACTGAATGGGGAAAAGATGAAAGCATTCCCACTGAGAACTAGAACAGACAAGGATGTCTTACCACTCCTCTTCCACATAGTACTGGAAGTCCTAGCTAGATCTATCAGACAAGAGAAAAAAATAAAGGACATCCAGATTGGTAAAAAGGAAGTCAAACTGTCACTGTTTGCTGACGATATGATTGTTTACCTTGAAAACCATAAGGACTCCTCCAGAAAGCTCCTAGAACTGATAAAAGAATTCAGCAAAGTTTCCAGGTACAAGAGTAATGTATGCAAATCAGTAGCTCTTCTATATACCAACAATGATCAAGCAGAAAAGTAAATCAAGAACTCAACCCCCTTTACGATAACTGCAAAAAAAAAAAAAAAAAAACAAAAACAAACCACCCAGAAAAACAAAACTTAGGAATATACCTAACCAGAGTCGAAAGACCTCTGCAAGGAAAACTACAAAACACTGCTGAAATAAATCATGGATGACACAAACAAATGGAAACACATCCCATGCTCATGGATGGGTAGAATCAATATTGTGAAATTGACTATACTGCCAAAAGCAATCTACAAATTCAATGCAATTCCCAGCAAAATACCACCATCATTCTTCACTAATTGGAAAAAAAAATCCTAAAATTCATGTGGAACCAAAAAAGAGCTCACATAGCCAAAGCAAGACTAAGCAAAAAGAACAAATCTGGAGGCATCAGCTACCCGATTTCAAACTATATATAAGGCCATAGTCACCAAAACAGCATGGTACTGGTATAAAAGTAGGCACATAGACCAATGGAACAGAATAGAGACCCCAGAAATAAACCCAGATACATACAGCCAACTGATCTTCGACAAAGCAAACAAAAACATAAAGTGGGGAAAGGACACCTTTTTCAACAAATGATGTTGGGATAATTGGTTAACCACATGTAGGAGAATGAAACTGGATCCTCATCTCTCACCTTATATAAAAATCAACTCAAGATGAATTAATAACTTAACTAAGACCTGAAACTATAAAAACTCTAAAAGATAACATTGGAAAAACCCTCCTAGTCCTTGGCTTAGGCAAGGATTTAATGACCAAGAACCCAAAATCAAATGCAGTTAAAACGAAGATAAATAACTGGGACCTAATTAAACTAAAGAGCTTTTGCGTGGCAAAAGGAACAGTGAGCAGAGTGAATAGGTAACCCACAGAGTGGGAGAAAATCTTTATAATCTATACATCTGACAAAGGACTAATATCCAGAATCTGCAAAGAACTCAAATCAGTAACAAAAAAACAATCCCATCAAAAAGCGGGCTAAGGACATGAACAGACAAGTCTCAAAAGAAAATGTACAGATGACCAACAAACATATGAATAAGAATGCTTAACATCACTAATGATCTGGGAAATGCAAATCAAAACCACAATGTGATACCACCTAACTCCTGCAAGATTGGCCACAATCAAAAAAATCAAAAAACAGTAGATGTTGGCGTGAATGTGGTGATCAGGGAACACTTCTGCACTGCTGGTGGGAATGCAAACTAGTACAGCCACCATGGAAAATGGTGCAGCGATTCCTTAAAAACCTAACAGTAGAACTACCGTTTGATCCAGCAATCCCACTACTGGGTATCTACCCAGAGGAAAAGAAGTCATTATTTGAAAAAGATACTTGCACACACGTTTATAGTAGTACAGTTCACAATTGCAAAATCCTGGAACCAACCCAAATGCCCATCCATCAACAAGTGGATAAAGAAACTGTTGTATATTTGTATGATGGAATATTTCTCAGCCATAAAAAGGAATTAATTAATAGCATTTGCAGTGACCTGGATGAGATTGGGGACTATTATTCTAAGTGAAGTAACTCAGGATTGGAAAAACAAACATCTATGTTCTCATTGATACGTGAGAGCTAAGCTATGAGGAGGCAAAGGCATAAGAATGATTCAGTGGACTTTGGCAACTTCGGGTGAAGAGGAGAGAGGGGCAAATGATAAAACACTACAAATATGGTGTAGTGTATACTGCTTGGGTGATGGGTGCACCAAAATCTTACAAATCACCACTAAAGAACTTACTCATGTAACCAAATACCATCTGTATCCCAATAACTTATGAAAACAAAAACAAACCATAAATCAAAATCGACAGATGCTCAAATCACTGTTATAAAATGGTATTTGCATATAACCTATGCACGTCCTGTTGCCTACTTTAAATTATTTTCAGATTACTTATAATACCTAGTATAATGTAAATGATATGTAAATAGTTGTTATACTGTGTCGTTTGGGGAAAAATGACAAGAAAAAATATCTACATGTTTACTACAAAGACTTTTTTGAAAAATATACTTTAAGTTCTGGGATACATGTGCAAAACTTGCAGATTTGTTACATAGATATACATGTGCCATGGTGGTTTGCTAAACCCATCAACCCATCATCTAGGTTTTAAGCCCCACATGCATTAGGTATTTGTCCTAATGCTCTCCCTCCTCTTGCCCCCAACTCCCGACAGGCCCTGGTGTGTGATGTTTCCTTCCCTGTGTCCCTGGGTTCTCATTGTTCAACTCCCACTTATGAATGAGAACACACAGTGTTCAGTTTTCTGTTCCTGTATTAGTTTGCTGAGAATGATGATTTCCCACATCATCCATATCCCTGCAAAGGATATGAACTCGTTCTATTTTATGGCTGCATAGTTTTTGATGGTGTATATGTGCCACATTTTCTTTATCCACTCTATCATTGATGGGCATTTGGGTTGGTTCCAAGTCTTTGCTCTTGTGAGTAGTGCTGCAATAAACATATGTGTGCATGTGTCTTTATAGTAGAATGATTTATAATACCCAGTAATGCAATTGCTGGGTCAAATGGTATTTCTGGTTCTAGATCCTTGAGGAATCACCACATTGTCTTCCACAATTGTTGAACTAATTTACACTCCCACCAACAGTTTAAAAGTGTTCCTATTTCTCCATATCCTCTCCAGCATCTGTTGTTTCCTGACTTTTTAATGATCTCCATTCCAACTGGTGTGAGATGGTATCTCATTGTGGTTTCTATTTGCATTTCCCTAATGACCAGTGATGATGAGTTTTTCATGTTTATTGGCTGTGTAAATGTCTTCCTTTGAGAAGTGTCTGTTCACATCCTTTGCCCACTTTTTGATGGGATTGTTTTGTTCTTGTAAATCTGTTTGAGTTCCTTGTAGATTCTGGATATTAGATCTTTGTCAGATGGATAAATTGCCAAATTTTTCTCCCATTCTGTAGGTTGCCTCCCATTCTGTAGGTTCACTCTGATGATAGTTTCTTTTGCTGTGTAGAACCTCTTTAGTTTAATTAGGTCCTATTTGTCAATTTTGGCTTTTGTTGCCATTGTTTTTGGTGTTTTAGTCATGAAGTCTTTGCCCATGCCTGTGTCCTGAATGGTGTTGTCTTGGTTTTCTTCTAGGGTTTTAATGGTTTAAGGTCTTATATTTAAGTCTTTAATCCATCTTAAGTTAATTTTTGTATAAGGTGTAAGGAAGGGTTCCAGTAGTGGATGCAGGAAAATGTTTCAGTTTTCTGCATATGGCTACCAGTTTTCTTAACACCATTTATTAAATAGGGAATCCTTTCTCCATTGCTTCTTTTTTTCAGGTTTGTCAAAGATCAGATTGTTGTATATGTGTGGCATTATTTCTGAGGTCTCTGTTCTGTTCTGTTGGTCTATATATCTGTTTTGGTAGCAGTATCATGCTGCTTTTGTTGCTGTAGACTTGTAGTATAGTTCGAAGTCAGGTAGCATGATGCCTCCAGCTTTGTTCTTTTTGCTTAGGATGGTCTTGGCTATGTGGGCTCTTTTTTGGTTCCATATGAAATTTAAAGTAGTCTTTTCTAGTTCTGTGAAGAAAGTCACTGGTAGCTTGATTGGAATAGCATTGAATCTATAAATTACTTTGAGCAATATGGCAATTTTCATGATATTGATTCTTCCTATGCATGAGCATGGAATTTTTTTCCATTTGTTTGTGTCCTCTCTTATTTCCTTGAGCAGTGGTTACTACAAATACTTTTTAAAAAATATTTTTGATTTGTGTTTGGTTTTATCCATGGAGATGGAACCCATGAATATGGAGGGCTGAACATAACGATAGTAGTAGAAATATTATACCAGTAACATCAGCAATAATTGTGAATATTTATTATTTGTGCTTAGCACTTTATATTATCTCCTATAATGCAATGACTTTATAAGATGTGTATTATAATTATCCTCACTTTACAAATGAGTAACTGAGATGCATACATGTCAGGTATTCTGTGCAGTGTTATACCATCAGTAAATAGTAGCTCTAGGACTCACCCCTGGTTGCTCCAGAATGCATGCTCTTAATATTGATAGTATGCTCTCTTTAGTGAAGGATGAGAGGAGGTAAGAAGGTCAATCATGGGCTTACTGCCAAAAATCTTTTCCCTTAGAATTGTAGAAATTCAGTGGAAATTGCTAAGCTCTCTCTTCAGGTATGCATCTTAAATTGATGCAGACAACATATGAACAAGCTATTTGTGAAAATAATTCAATCATATTAGATTGCAGCTCCAGGGTTAAGTCATTGGAGGAGTTCATATCTGCCTATAACAATGGGGGCATTGTGTTAACAAATGAAAAATGTTGACATACAGATTTCTTTATCACACAGATGAGCAAACTGACAAAGCTGGACATTTGTCTTGTTCTTTGTAATCATTCTCCGATTTTGTTTCTTTGATAATTGGCATGCTTATAGACATCTGGGACTCTGTCTTTCGGTCTTGGGAGGCTTCATGGCTTCTTATGCCAAGTCCACAGAGCAGCCATCAGAAGACATCTCAACAGGTATTCATCACACTTACTTATGAGATCCTGTCTCAAATCCTCTCACTGTGTAGATGTTGGTGGGGGATAGATTGTCATGTGGCCAGTACTGAAAGAACGTAAGAATGTCTTTACCCCCAGTTATATGGGGCACATTGGAATCTGTGTTTTTATTTTTATTTTTATTTTTTTCTTTCTTTCCTTTCTAATTTTTAATGACCAAAACAAAGCATCTAAAATCGCAGCTTCTGGAAGAACCACTTGTTCTTGCCTGTCTTGCATCTCTCTTCAAACTTGACCTTGGCCTCTCGTCGGGCCTTGCGTTTAAGAGCAGGATCTCTGAAGACATCCTTATTGACGACAGTTTTGTCCAAGGGGATATCCACAGAGTACCTTGTGGGCATTAGGTGATTGTAGTTATAAACTTTCACAAAAGACTTGATCTTTGACCTCTTGGCTATCTTCTTGCCCATGGCAGCTGTCACTTTGCGGGGGTAGCAGTTAATTCCAGCCACCAGAGCATGGCTCTAGGGGCGATCTGAGGTGCCATCATCAATGTTCTTCACGATGACGGCTTTGCGTCCAGAGTAGCGTCCAGCCAGGACAAGCACCACCTTCCCAGGTTTCATGAACTTGCCCATTTCGGCAGCAACCACTCAGGCCTACAGCAAAAAGGAAAGAAGAACCGGAATCTGTGTTTTTAAATTACAATAACTCACAAGCTTTGCAACAAAAGAGTTGAGGGTTAAATAAAAGTTGCAATATTGAAATGTTATTAAACGATGTATAAAATTTATGATGCATACTTTCAAATAATACAGTAGCAGCCAAATAAATTGAATGAGGGTAAAAATTTACATTTTTTTTCCTCTCTGGAAAGAGTTCGCACATACCCTTCAATACAAATGTAAAGCAAACAGCAATTACAGTTTATTTTTCAACTCACAGAAGGGGCTCTTTAGATTGTGGGTCTTTTTGAGCTTGTTAAATTCCTTCGTTCAGCTTTAATTTGAGAATCAGCAGGATACAATAGTAAGTGTCCAATGTAGGAACTTTGTCTTATTACTCAACCTTCAGTGGCTTAAAACTGTTTCCACATGAGTAAAAGAAGTAGTAGGTTTCATTCTAAATGGCATGTTATAATTTTGCCATGTGTCTATGTGGTGCTATGAAGCCACTGGAGTTCATGTCCATATAACCCTGGCAGTTACAGTTTTAAATGCCATGGAATAAACTCCAAGAGAAATTTCTCAATCTTTCTGATTTGCTTTTAACAGTTGAGTTAATTCTATGAGTATTTAGCTAGCCAGTATAAACTGTGGTAAAGGATGTTTACCAGACTGATCAATCACATCTACTTGGTCACAGTTAATTAACATCTAAACAGACTCAGTGTGGGAGAGGATGAGAAGGAAGAATTCATCCTTCTTCATTGTGCCTCTAGGAAAGATTTAAAGTTGTTTATTTTATTTCAAACAATGTATTGACAGTAAGACTGTTCATTATTACTCATTGCAATTAGACTAGAAGTAGTCTGTTTCATTGAAAATTAATAATGTGACTACATATTATTCATTAAGAGCCCAAAATTAAGAAGCAAGCAAACAAGCCAAAAAAAAAAAAAAAAAAGAAAAGAAAAAAAAAGATCTATAATCCCACCACCAAGAACAATGGATATCATTTTAGAGTATAAATTTGCAAATATTGTTTTATATGTGTGTTTAGAGACTTTTGCTATGTATGGGTACACATTTTTTCAAAATACCAGCATTCCATATGTGCTATTTGTGATGCATTTTATTCACTGAAATCCATTTCATATCACATTTCCTCATGTCACTGAGTATGCTTTTAAAGCAATAATTGTAATAGGTTCTAGCATTTTAATTGTTCAGATACACTAAAATAGTAAAACAAAATTTTTCAGATTGGGCGCAGTGGCTCATGCCTTTAATCCCAGCACTTTGGGAGGCCAAGGCAGGTGGATCATGAGGTCAGGGGTTTGAGACCAGCCTGACAACATGGTGAAACCCCATCTCTACTAAAAATGCAAAAATTAGCTGGGCGTGGTGGTGTGCCCCTGTAATCCCAGCTACTCAGGAGGCTGAGGCAGGAGAATTGCTGGAACCCGGGAGGTAGAGGTTGCAGTGAGCTAAGATTGTGCCATTGCACTCCAGCCTGGGTGGCAGAGCGAGACTCTGACTCAAAAAAAAAAAGAAAAAAAAAAGTTTTTTGCTATTATATACAGTGCTACTATATTCTCATAACCAAACGTTTATGTACATTCTTATTTATTTCTATTGGATAAATTCCCAGTAGTTGAAGTAATACCTTTATCGTATACTAGCTCACATATATATCTATATATCTTGTCCTGAATTTTCTAATCTCTTACATTGATCTATCTACCCATTCCTATGTAGTTCCTCACTCTTTTAATTATTAGTGGTGATATACTATTTCAAAAGATTTGGTTTTCTTTAATATATTATCAGATTCCCCAGCCTTCTCCAATAAATTAATCAATGTCATAAATCCCATAGAATCGAGGATATTTATCTCTAAAGTCTAACTTATTTTGTTGTATTTTAATCATCCAGTGCCTTCCCTACCCAAAAGTGGGTAATCGCTAATCACCAACCTCTACCTACAGTTTTCTTTCATAAATTTCTTGAAGGTTTTTTTTCCCCCCCACTAAGGACAATTTTTCCCCGAGGGCATTATGACCGAATTCCAAGCTAATTTATCACTAATTGTGCTTACAGAGATACGATTTCCTATTTTCCACTGTTCATTTTGCTGTGTCTCATTTTCATTGTTCATGCTACTATTTCTGTCTTCCCTGAGGGTGGTTGTTTTCTTCCTTTGCAGGGCTTTTCACCTTTCTTAAACTCCTGTGTGGCACAGAGACATTTACAACCCTAGTTCGTTTTGCAACACGCACCATTTCTCCTTTTCTTCCTGCATTTCCGTTGATTGTGGTGTTTGGAGATGAATCTGGATCTTCCAGTTCACTGACTTTTTCCTGTGCATTTCACAAATGAAAGAAAGGAGACACTTAGCCACTCTGATGTATCATTGTGAAAATTATTTTATTTACATACGAGCTCAAAGGACAGCAAGTGAACAAAGCACTCATTTCTCAGAAAGTAGAAAACATGAAATCTTCATAGAACAGCTGAAGAATAAGGAAAATCTAAAAAAAAAAAAGAATACAACAGTGTTCGTGGGAACTTTAGGATCATAAATAGTATTCATTAAACAAATGTTACAGCATCGCTTTGCTTACCAGGCAACTATCTTAAACTTACAGAAAAAGAGAAGGGACCGTCTTAGAAAATGACATTTTAGAAGAAAGCAAGTGAATAGAAAGAGACAGCAACATGGGTACACATAAGAGGGAGACAGAAACAGATAGGAGTCCACATAGCCCTATGTCTGTGTGTTTGTGGTGTGTGTGTTGTGCATATGGTGTATGTGTGCTGTGTGTGTGGTGTGTGGTGTACATATAGTGTGTGTGTGTGCATGTATGTGTGGTCTATATGTAGTGTGTGGTGTATAGGTTGTGTGTGTGTGCATGTGGTGTGTGGTGTATGTATTTGTGGTGTGATGTGTGCAGTGTATGTGTGTGTTGTATATTTGTGTGGTGAATGTGTGGTATATGTACTGTGTGTTGTGTGTGTGTATGGTATGTACGGTGTGTGGAGTGTGTGTATGGTATGTGCATGTAGGTATGTGGTGTATGTGTTTGTGATGTATTTGTGTGGTGTATGTGTTGTGTATGTATTGTGTGTGTGATATATGTTCATGTGTATGGCGTAGTAGATGTGTGGTGTGTGTGTTGATGGTGTGTGTGTGTGGTGTATGTGTGTGGTGTATATGTGTGGTATATACGTGTGGTACATGTGTGGTGTATGTGTGATGTGTATGTTTTGTGTGTGTGCTGTATGTGTGGTATGGTATGGTGTGTGTGTTGATGGTGTGTGTGTGCTGTATGTGTGTGGTGTATATGTGTGGTATATACGTGTGGTACATGTGTGGTGTATGTGTGATGTGTATGTTTTGTGTGTGTGCTGTGTGTGTGGTATGGTGTGGTGTGTGTGTGTGTCTGTGTGTGGTGGAGAGATAAATGTTGGAGAATGCCTTTATGAAGTCATATCTTTAATGACGTCCCAATGAATTCATTTCAAAGAAATCACAAGGAATTCATTTCAAAGTAGTTGAAGAAGTTTGTGCTGGGAAGAGGATGGAGAAAGATAATGTTAAGTAGATTAACTAACACATACCAAGACCCATAAGAGAGAATATGGTTTCTAACTGCAAATAATACAGTTTATACAGAGTACATTGTATGCATCACATAAAATTGTAGAGAGATAAAAGTGTAAAATGAAGAGATTTTTCCTTTGACTCAGAAATCCTACTTCTTGGAATCTCTCTCAATAATACACTGGCAATGACTAATGTACACAGCATTATTTGTAATAGCACAAAACTGAAAATAACTGAAATGTCATTCAAAAAAGATTGTTTGAATAAAAAATGGCATATCTATATAAGTAAGAACTATGCAGCAATAAATGGTAATTAGTACTGTCCCAAATCAATTTTTAAACAAATATAATAATGTACAGAGAAGTATTTATAGTAAGCTTTCTTTTACACAAGAAAGGGGGATATGAATATACACACACACAGTAGTGTCATGTAAACCTAATGCTAATAGCATGTTCAGTTATGGAGCTGGTAAGGAACAGAACAGAGGGGAGCAGCTTTGGAAATGACATTTATGGGTTTGTACCTTGTTATATTGCTTTAAATTTACAATCATGTAAAACCTTTATATAATAAAAAATCAAACACATAGAAAAGAAAGGAATTTTTTATTTCTGAATCAGGTCATGACTGGATTTAGTATTTACCCTCACAAAGTAAACTTTTATAAAAGTGGACAAAAAGGTGTGAAGCAACTGTTTGCAGCACTGAACAATAGACAGGGTGTGGCTGTTATCCTCACAGGGAAGGGAAATGCATGAGGTGAGGTCCGCATTCACTCTAGCTTTTTGCCTGGGTCAGTTCCCAGAACACACAACTGAGCAGTGGAGCCTAGATAGAGATCAATGGGTGTCACTGAATAGAGAAAAAATATAGATTGAAGCTCAGGGATTTTGAAGTTGCTAGAATTTTGGGGATGGGATAAAGGAGAAGAGCGAACTATGCAGAGGCAAAGCTCCAAAAATCTGTACAAAGGATCCCTTGAATCTTTGGCTGAATACTGAGTCTATGTATAAAAACGAAATTCCAAAGAATTGGTCAGACAATAGCTACAGGAGAACAGCGAGCTAAACAGGACACAAGAGGACATACTGCCTGTGAGTCGGAGTGAAGAAATGATAACTTATGAAACATTTATTTGCAACCACAGAAAGGTTGTGCCTCAGGAGTTGGGTTATGCAAGCTTAAGGCTGTCCTCTACAATATGGTTGGCTTCTAGCTACAGGTGGCTACTTTAATTTAAATGAATAAAAATGAAATAAAATTTAAAACACAGTTATTTGGTCACAGTAGTTATATTTTAAATAATCCATAGTCATATGTGGACAGTAGCTATGATATTTTAAAGAGTGCAGATTAATAACATTTTCATTATCATAGAAATTTCTTTTGGATAGCACTGATTCAGGCAAGGGCTATTCTAGACCTGCTTTGGAAAGGGTAAAACCAAGCCTTGACATGAATCAGCTGACCTATTAGTAATGAGCCACCTTCCAGAAGAAAACAAAACATCCTTTAAAGGAAGAAAAGGAAATCCAGACTCTTAAAAATGTAGTATCTATAATGTACAGCGTCTAATAAAAAATATTAGGTATGAGAGAAACAAGAAAATGACATTCATAATCAGAAGACAGTCAACTGAGTAGACCCAATAGGTCAATCGAATAATAGAGATTTTTGGAATTAGTATAAAATAGCTATTGCAAACGTATTAAAGTATTTAAAGGAAAATATGGATATGATGAGTAACTCTATAGAGAATCCCATCAGAGAGATGAAAATTACAAAAAAAATCAAATTGAAATTCTAGAAATAAAAATTCACTGGATAGGATTAATGGCAGGTCTGACACTGCAGAATAAAAAAATACATTAACTCAAATACATGACATCGAAACTGTCTTTGCAAATACAATGACAGTGAGAGAAATCTGGCATGGCTGACTCCATCTTGCTTCTATTCTCACTAGCTGACTGTCCTCACTTATTCCTGGACATAAGTGAAGCTAACCATGGGAGGAATTAGTTTATAGTTTAATTTTGAAGCAAGGATAATAGTCCCTCACTAAAACTGATCTCTTCCTTGTTCAGGCCCTGAAACTGCCTTTGTAAGATGAATAAAAGGCTATAAGATTAGGATTATGGGAGGGGCCTGAATTCTGCTAAATGTAGACAATAGTTTCTATAAACCCTTACTGTCAGGAGTCATGTGGCCAGAGGTCACAAGATTTGTGACTTCCCAGTTGCTCCTGTAGATAATGTCACTATTGTAGAACCTAAGATTGGTCTTTTGAGATGTTTTTCAGACTGATCCCATACAGACTCATGATTCCTGACTCAGCTAGTCCTGTGGCCCCCACTTAGAGGTGGATTTAGTGCACAAGGACAGTTTTCCACACCTCTATGATTGCATTCTTTACCAATCAGCAGTACACATGCACTACCCCCTGACTGCCAAACTCTTCTTGAAAAACTCTAATCTCTGAGCTTTCAGTGAGGCAGATTTGAGTGATTTCTCCAGTTCTTCCATGTGATTTGCCTTGTGTTAATTAAACTCTTTCTTTCTTTCTTTTTTGACGAAGTCTTGCACTGTCACCAGGCTGGAGGGCAGTGGTGCGATTTCTGCTCACTGTAACCTCTGCCTCCTGGGTTCAAGCAATTCTCTTTCCTCAGCCTCCTGAGTAGCTGCAATTACAGGTGCACACCACCACACCCAGCTAAGTTTTGTATTTTTAGTAGAGACGGAGTTTCACCATGTTAGCCAGGGTGGTCTCAATCTCTTGACCTTGTGATCTGCTCACCTCAGCCTCCCAAAGTGCTGGGATTACAGGCATGTAAACTCTTTCTTTACTGCAATACCACAGTCTCAGTGAACTGATTTTGTCTGTGCAGCAGGCAGGAAGAACTTGTTGGGTAATTATAACATTAGAAATTCATTTATGCAGAATCACACACACATACACACACACACACAGAGAGAAAGAGAGAGAGAAAGAAACACAGTCATATACTGTTTGTTATGACAAAACAATAAACAGTATAAAAAACATGTTTTTGGAGTCCCCAGAAGAGAAAAGAGAGAGAAAAAATTGTATCAGAAAAAATTATTTGAAAAAATGTCTGATAAATTTCTAATTTTGATGAAAACTCTAAAGTCACACACCTAAAGAGGATTTAACCTCAGTCAGGATAAATATAAATAAATATACACCTAGATACATTATAGTCAAATTTATAAAAATCAAAGGAGAAAATCTTAAAATTATCTAGAGGAAAAAAGACATATATACTAAAACAACATTAAGAATGATCGCTATCTATTAAAAAATAATGTAATAGACAAAATGAAATTACCCCTTTAAAAAGAATCTCCTATCCCCAAACTGTCTATCTAAAGTTCTATATCAAGAAAAATTATCCTTCAGTTTAATTTAATTGTGGTCTACATGTATGACCGTCTTTCTAAAGGGGAATTTAGTGTCTTCTGTGTCAGTCTTTTATATTACATTTTGCCATTTAATGTTGTCATATTGGTTCATATCTTAATACAATATAAATAGTTCTCATCTATCCTCTAATATCTGCCCTTAAGATGCATGAAGATAACAAAATATGCACCCTTTTATCTTTTTTTGTTCAAGTAAAGAAACTCAATGCTTTCAATAGTTCCTCATATGACTTAATTTTAGAGCCTTCAGAATTCTGGTTACTCTGTTTGAAATGTATTTTTGTTTAGTTTATATCTTTCTTAAAATGAATGTAATTCCAGAAATAGATATCATTCTCCAAGTATCATCTAAACAGAGGAAAGTATGAGAAGAACCTTCCTTATAAATTATGAAAGATTATGCATCTGTTACTTTAGAATTATTTTGTGTAATTTAAAAAAAAAACAAAAAACAAAAAAACCACAAAAGCTTGTCTGTTTATCTGGAAAGGAAAATAAAAATCTCAGGGCTCCAGACTCACTATGTCAAAGGGAAAAGTCTAGTTTGGGAACTGAGTCATGCAAAGTTGCCTCCCATTTTTTTTCCCCAAATAGATAGCTGCAAAAATAAAAGACTACATACCTCTCTCACAATTTGCTCACACGTAAATTCCTTGTGGGCCCCAAGATATATAAATAAGAGACAGAAGTCTTACTGTGTCACCCAGGCTGGAGTACAGTGGTACAATCATAGCTCACTGCGGTCTCCAACTCCTGGGCTCCAGCAGTACCCCTACCTCTTCAGCCTTCTAAGTAGCTAGGACTACAGGCACTTGCCAATATGCCTGACTATTTATATAAATATATTTTATGGAGATGGAGTCTCACTATGTTCCCCAGGCTGATCTCAAACTCTTGACCTCAAGTGATCTTCTGACCTCAGCCTCCCAAAGCACTGGGATTGCAAGCAGGAGCCACTGTGCCCAGCCTGACCCCAAGATCTTTACCCTATAACAATTGTGTTGAATTTCACCCTGACAAAGTAAATTAATAGCTTATCTTCACAGGTATGGAACAAGGGACAGAACTAGAAGTCATCCGTCTGCTCACCTGAGACAAATGCATATTTGACTGTTTCCTCTCCTCTATATTTACTTTGTCTTATGTAAAAATGGAGTTTCACTGAGCACAAGATGAATGCATAATTGGCTATTTCTTTATCTCTCCATTCACATGTAAAATGTGAATTCAGAGAAAGCTGATGGAAGACTCAAAAGAATGCAACTGCCTGTCATCTTTATCTACCCTTGCCCCCATTTTTTCTTTCTCTTTTACCTACTGCTTGCTCTTTCCTCTTTAAATATAGAAGTCCCTAAACCCTCTTTGGAAAAAGTATGAATCACAGATATTGCCGGTGATTTTGTGTTCCTTTTTCCTGAGCATGTCCTCAACTTAGCAAAATAAACCTCTAAAATTATTGAGACTCACCTCTGTCAATTTCTTTAATTTAATATATATAAAACAATGTTATATCATTGTTTATTTATATGAACTCATAGTCAACTAAAACCTCTTAGTCTTTTTAAATGTAGTTTGCTAAGATACCTTTGCTCTATTTTGCTCTTTCTTTTATTGGTTTTAGGTGTCCTAAATCTTAAAATCTGAAGCCAATTCTTAAACAGTTTAATCTGGTAAAATTTAGCTTCATTTTTTAATCTGCATTTTTTTTCCTGGGAACTTGTGTTTGCCAGTGAATTTAAACTTTCACATTGGAAGACCCAGGTGAAAAATGATGTTTGTTTGTTTTTATAGTGTATGCATTCTAGTTTCCTACGGAATTGATTTTTTTTTTTTCTTTTTGAAAAATATTACATCAGTGAAGAATTTCAGTTTTAGGATATACAGACCAGATGCTGGACCAGAGCATAAGACACTGAGAGTCATTTTAGAGGACTCAACCAACTGAATTCATGTAGGAAAAAAATTTCTTTAAACCATAACCAGCACTATCAAAGTTGATAAATTTAAAGGCTTCAGAAATGATATCTGCTAGAAATCTAGGGCTTCACTTGAACACATATCAGTGCATTTGAATGAAAACAAAGTAAAGAGCCAAAACATTTTTGTATTAGTCCGTTTTCATGCTGCTGATAAAGACATAACGGGGACTGGGAAGAAAAAGAAGCTTAATGGACTTCCAGTTCCACGTGGCTGGGGAGGCCTCACAACCATGGCAGAAGGCAAGAAGGAGCAAGTCATGTCTTTCATGGATGGCAAGAGGCAAACAGAGAGAGCTTGTGCAGGAAAACTCCCGTTGTTAAAACCATCGGATCTCGTGAGACTTATTCACTGTCATGAGAACAGCATGGGAAAGACTGACCCCCATGATTCAATTACCTCCTACCAGGTTTCTCCCACAACATGTGGGAACTGTAGGAGTTATAATTCAAGAGATTTAGGTGGGGACACAACAAAGCCATATCATTCTGTCCCTGGCCCCTCCCAAACCTTATGTCCTTTTTACATTTCAAAACCAATCATGCCTTCCCAACAGTCCCCCAAAGTCTTAACTCATTTAAGCATTAACTCAAAAGTCCACAATTCAAAGTCTAATCTGAAACAAGGAAAGTCCCTTCTACCTATGATCCTGTAAAATCAAAAGCAAGTGAGTTGCTTTCCAGATACAATGGGGGTACAGGCATTGGGTAAATACAGCCATTTCAAGTGAGAGAAATTGGCCAAAACAAAGGCTACAGGCCCCATGCGAGTCTAAAATCCAGCAGGGCAGTCAAATCTTAAAGCTCCAAAATGATCTTGATGCTGATGCAAGAGGTGGGTTCCCATGGTCATGGGGAGCTCCAACCATGTGGCTTTGCAGAGTACAGCCTCCCTTCTGGCTACTTTCACGGGCTGGTGTTAAGTGTCTGAGGCTTTTCCAGGTGCATAGTGCAAGCTATAGGTTGATCTAACTTTCTGGGGTCTGGAGGATGGTGGCCCGCTTCTCACAGTTCCACTAGGTGGTACCCCAGTAGGGACTTTGTGTGGGGACTCCTACCTCACATTTCCCTTCTGCACTGCCCTAGAGAGGTTCTTTATGAGAGCCCCACCCTTGCAGCAGACTTCTGCCTGGACATCCAGGTGTTTCCATACATCCTCTGAAATCTAGGTGGAGGTTCCCAAACCTTAATTCTTGACTTCTGTGCACCTGCAGGTTCAACATAATGTGGAAGCTGCCAGGGTTTTGGGCTTGCACCCTCTGAAGCCACAGCACAAGCTGTACTTTGGCCCCTTTTAGTCATGGCTGGAGTGGCCGGGACACAGGGCACCAAGTTCCTAGACTGCACACAACACAGGGACCCTTGGCCCAATCTAGGAAAGCATTTTTTCCTCCTAGGCTTCCAGGTGTGTTATGGGAGGGACTGCCATGAAGACCTCTGTCATGCTCTGGAGACATTTTTCCCATTTTCTTGGGGATTAACATTCGACTCCTTGTTACTTATGCAAATGTCTGTAGCCAGCTTTAATTTCTCCTCAGAAAATGGGATTTTATTTTCTATCGCATTATCAGGCTGCAAATTTTCCAAGCTTTTATGCTCTGCTTCCCTTTTAAATCTAAATGCTTTTAGCAGCACCCAAGTCACCTCTTGAATGCTTTTGTTGCTTAGAAATTTTTTCCACCAGATACCCTAAATCATTTCTGTCAAGTTAAAAGTTCTGCAAATCTCTGGGGCAGGGGCAAAATGCCACTAGTCTCTTTGCTAGAACATAATAAGAATCACTTTTGCCCAAGTTCCCAATGAGTTCCTCATCTCCATCTGAGACCACCTCAGCCTGGACCTTATTGTTCATATCACTATCAGCATTTTTGTCAAAGCCATTTAATAAGTCTCTAAGAAGTTCCAAACTTTCCCACATTTTCCTGTCTTCTTCTGAGCTCTGCAAACTGTCCCAACCTCTGCCTGTTGCCCAGCTGCAAAGTAGCTTTCATATTTTGGGGTATCTTTTCAACAGTGCCCCACTCTACTGGTATCAATTTACTGTATGAGTCCATTGTCATGCTGCCGATAAAGACATAACTGAGACTGGGAAGAAGAAGAGGCTGGGGAGGACTCACAATCAAGGCAGAAGGCAAGGAGAAGCAAGTCATATCTTAGATGAATGGCGGCAGGCAGAGAGAGAGAGAACTTATGTAGGAAAACTTCCCGTTTTAAAATCATCAGACCTCGTGAGACTTATTCACTCTCATGAGAACAGCATGGGAAAGACCTGCCCCATGATTCAATTACTGCCCACCAGGTTCCTCCCATGACACACGGGAGTTGTGGGAGTAACAATGCAAGATGAGAATTGGGTGGGGACACAGCCAAACCATATCGATTTTTTTCCTAGATAGACCTCTCTTTGTTCTTTTACTCTGAGACTGTTAACTTGTTGCCTTATCTCTGTTGTGAACTCCTGTTGAAAACATTCTTATTTGACAAAGGCACTTTTGTATTCACTGTACACATTTTTTTCTACAAAAAGATCGATATATATATATATTTTTTTTCTTGAGGTGAGAAATGAAAAACCACGAAGGCTTTACTGGTTACTGCGTTATGTGGTAGCCTTTATGAGAGCAGGCTTTTCAGTAACTCATTGTCAGGTTATCTCACACTTGTCAGTTGAACAGCTCCACACTTCCTTCTCCAAGGCCATAGTCATTACTGAGCATGGCATGGGGTCCTCATTCCATCACTTAAGCGTGGCTGTGGAAAGAAACTGCTACCTGGACTTCCGGGCAGCTATACAATCCTTAGAAGTGGTGAAAGAAGCATCAGAAGTGGTTCCCTGAAAGTACTCTTCTCTGAAAGCAGTGTCAGGCAGCTAGTAGGGTGCCTGAATGAATGGAAGAGGCAAAGAATACACCTTGAAAGGATAAAAATCCCATATCACAGGCAGAGTTTGGACAGCATGGATTGAAAGTAGTGTGTATAATATACAATCACTTACGTTCTGCAGATGGTCAGTTAACACAAGGATGGGATTTTAAAATAACTTTCTTTTAAGATATATTTTCATATGGTGAAATGCACAGATCTATTTTTTACTGTGGTTAAAATGCATAATGTACAAATTGCCATTTAAACCTTTTCTAAGTGCACAGTTCTGTTGCATTAAGTACATTCCAGTTGGAAATGCACAGATCTTAAGTGTATAATTTGATGAGTTTTGGCAAATACGTATACCTGTGACACTAATATATCTTTCAAGATATTGAACATTTTTGTCATTCTCAAGAGTACTTTTATTGTCCCTATGTCCCTCAAGCGTAAAATTTGAAAGATTTACTTTTCTCCATTATATGATCTTTTTCATTAAATAGCATGTAAAAAGAATTGTAAGTATAGAAAAATAACACAAAAAGAATAATCCACCAAGGCAAATCATAACCCATACTGATACATCAAATCCTTAAGTAAGCCAATGACACAGCAAGAAATAAAATACAGAAGTAAAGAAGTTTAAGAAAAAAAATTATTTAATTTTATTTTGAGACAGTATCTTGCTCTGTTGCTCAGGCTGGAGTGCATTGGTACGATCACAGCTCATTGTAGCCTTGAACTACTGGGCTCAAGTGATCCTTTCACCTCATCCTCCCAAATAGCTGGGACTACAGGCATGCACAACCATGCCCAGCTAATTTTTTCCTCCCCCCTCCCCCCGCCATAGAGATGGGATCTGGCTATGTTCTCCAGCCTGGTCTCAAACTTCTGGCCTTGAGCTTCCTCCTGCCTCGGCCTCCCAAAGCATTAGAATTACAGGTGTGAGTCACTGTGCCTCACCTAGAAGGTGTTTGTAACTATAGTGCAACTATACATTTTGTTTTAGGATAATAGAATAATTCTTGAGGTCACTGTCTCACTCATCTCTCCCAAGAAAGTTTAAAATAGTGTAGGGTCACTGAGCCCACAATTCTAGGGTTCTCTCACCTCGAAGATTTCCCGTTCCATATAAGCTGCTGAAACCACCAACTTTTGGCTACACCTCCAAGAAGAACAAGGAAAGCACCAGGGGGGCAAAAATGGATCCATAGCATCATTTATCCCTGATGAAAATAATGTTAACTGGATCTGATGTGTTACTCTTGATAATCTGAGAACCCGGCTGAACCTTTATTTCTTTGTTACTTTGGTGCAGTTGGGAGCACTGGCCAGAATGACCAGAATGACAGTGTGGTTTAGATCGAGATTGTGGAACAAATGAAATAATGGTGAGAGACACCCCGTCCTCCCGATCACTGAGCAGAATCAATAGATGCCTGTGGTTTAGTGTGGCCTTAGAAGGTACTTCTGGACATATGCTAGGGCATGAAAGGGTGGAGCTGTTAGGGCAGAAGGGAAATTGATGGAGATAATGGGGAAGAGAATGTCCCCATTTGTGTCAGCATGAGATAGAAATGGCACTGAGTAGTTACAGGAAAATGGAAAACCTCAAACAACAGCTAAAACAGAAACTAGGCAAAGAAACCACAGGATAACAGAAAATCCAAAACAAGGGAGAGAAAATGGCCAAAATCCTGGTGGGGTGACATGTCCATGACTCTTCCAGGCAAACCCAAATAGGGGAGAAAGGGGTGGTAGGAGTGGAGGTGCATCCTGAGATCATCTCCTTTTCCAGAACACCTAATGATTATTCCACCCTCAGTTAAAGAAACACTCGTAAAATTAGAAAGTCAAGCTTTGTGTGCATGACTTGTTCTCACAAGCATGCCTGCACTTCGCTCTTAAGTGTGTACTTTCGCTTTACAATAAAAGCTTCCTGCCTTTCACCTCATTCTGACTCATCTCTGAATTGTTTCTCGTGGTGGTGTCAAGAACCTGGAAACTAGCTGGGGCTGGGGTCTCACTAGCATGCAGAGACTCTCCTGGGGTCACACTGGCATCCGGAGAGCCTCCGGAGCCCTCCAGCAACAAGTAGATCTGGTAGTAGCTTTGCAACTTTGAGAGGGGGTTGGAGATTTGGCATGAGGGGTAAATGCAGTGGACTGAGACTTTAGACAAGTGGGCATGGGGTCTTTGACCAGGCGCCAGTGGTAGCTTTCCATTCTAGCTGCTCATTTCCCATGGATCCCCCAGCTGTGGTGGGCATTAAAGTTGCCCTCGGGTATTTTGAGTGGCAGCGTCTGCTCACCCTGGATAGACCATCACTATCCAGCTGTGCCATTTTGGCATGTTCCATCCTTCCTCCGCTGCTTCTCGGCTGCTGATTTTAGAAACAAGACAGACCAGGGAAATCTGACTATTTACAAATACTATAATCTAGCCTGATCTTCAGGCCTCTGGCTGCTAGACAGCTCCACTGAAGGGATTTCAACTATGTTAGTGTACCCCCGGTCACTTGAAAAGCTGCCTTTCTCTGGAAGCAGATGGCTCAGAGTCTGTTTTGTGAATGAGGGTAAAGGTGCCAGATCTGGCTAGTTTTAGCATCAGAACACCAATGGAGAGTAGGTCCTGTGCCTTTAAAAAGTTGGCTTCCAAGGGGTAAGGAAGAGAGATGTCTTTGTCATCTGGATTTAGTAAATTAAATGCCTACCATTTTAGGTGATCCCCTTCTTGAGCATGCACTTTTGGAGAGTATCCAAACCTGGAGTGCATTGTGAGGGCAGATAGACTAGGAAATTGGATGCACACCTGTTCAGTCTTTTAACATGGGGGTATATCCTCTGTGTGAGGGGGTTCTGAAGGCCTGTGAGATTGAGACTGGCCTTTACTGGTGCTGATGGAGGCTCCTGCTACTGCAAGCTGGGCTGCCGCATGGAGTCATTGTTAAGTGGAGCTGTACAGACTGCAGGGCTAAGCAGAGGGGTTGGTGTAGATGATGTGGTGCCAGCTCTGCATGCAGCCCTCTTTGCTATAGTTGAGCTGCATTGAGTGCTGCTGATGGAGTTCTACTTGCCACTGCATGCACGTGGCCAGCCAGATGGTAAATTTTCTGCTTCAGTGTTCATTAAACCCAGCTCATGGTTGATGCACAGCTGAGTCATTCCCTTTGCCAATGGATGAGACAGTGCCTCTGACTTTGCGGTCTGCACAGCTCACTTCCAGGTGTGCAGATCCCAGGAGGAAGCATGGATCAATACTGGGCAGCCTGAGTTATTCAGCTGGAAATGATCTTGCGAACTGCCTCTACATTGACAAAACAGACATCAGAATATTCAATAAACGTATATCCAAAGGAAATAAATGATGGAAGCCTTTTTCCCCTCAGATTCGACTTCATTTGACAACTTTGAAAGACATTTTCTCAGAGATTTGGCTTTGGGTTATACAGATATTTTTGAATATAAACTTAGTACTGGAGCAGTTTCACAGAAAACAGGGGATAGTCTAAAAACATATAATGGCTGGTGGAGAACATCAGGAAAATTTTCTCTAGGAAAAATATTCTGTCTCATCTTTGAAGAGAAAAAGAAACCTCTTTATCCATTTTAAAGGAGGTTTCCCCAATATATTTATATGAAATTAAGTGAGGTAGATAAATTGGCCTTCCTATATCTTAAGGGAAATCCCCAAAATGAAGAGATAGGCACAGAACTATATCACAAATACCTATAATATTATAAATCATAAATACTTAAAACTTTTATGGTTTCTACTGTGGGGACAATCAAGACTGTGCTTCTTGGTCTAAGAGAATAGCAGATTCTGGACAGGCTCCAAGTATTGCCAATTACTTAAAGTCACCCACCCTTTGAGGGCATTTGGGAGAATATGGTTGTGCTTCAGTCCTGTGAGGTAAGAAGTGATTGCAGCATGGGTCGAATAATTCACATGCACTATTAGCAGAGTGCAAAGTTAACAAGGGACAGACTATGTTGGTTTTTTTTTGTTTTGTTTTGTTTTTAATGTGTCAACTTGACCCGGCTGCAGTCTCCAGTCTTTCAGTCAACACTCGTAGGTGTTTTAATAAGATTTTGCAGACGTAATTAAAGTACCTAATCAGTTGACTTTGAATAAGAAGATGATTCTGGATAATCCAAGCAGGCCTGACCTAACCAGCCAAAAGCCTTCGAAGCAGAACTGAGGCTTTCCCAAGAGAGCAAGTAATTATCCTACATACAACAGCTTTAGCTTTGACCCATGGAGTTATATTTGGAGTTCTTGTGAATTCCCTCCCTGACCACTTGCCCTATGAATTTCAGACTTGCTTAGCCCATCACACAATTATGTAAGATAATTCCTGTAACAAATCTTTTAATACATCTATCTCATATGGGTTCTGTTTTTCTGGCAGGTGCATACAGCTCACATTCAAGAGATTCTCTGCTTACTGAAATTTTAGTTTATCTAACCTTTGTGACTTCTACAGATCTCTGATACCTCTAAAAAGATGACTATTGTATCTCATTTGTTTTTATCTAGTTGTTGTAGTGGGAGTTTTGGTCTCCCAGTGTCTACTGTAGACTCTCCCAAAAGATACGGAGTAGAAAAGAAGGAAGAAACGGTGTTCTACTTACAATGTGGTTCTGAAATTAGTTGTATAACAAGGTCTAAATATTTACATTCCGAGACATGGCTATAGTTTAATATTTCAAGTATTGCCTGTACATGAATTCTTAAACCTTAAACTCAATTTCAGTAGCACTTAGAGTTTTACAATGACTTTAATATTCCCTATTGCAAAGTAAAGTAATAGGACTGGAGTCATAAAGAAAGACATGTGATCCTGTATAATGGAACTCCTGACACCTGATGGGAGCATCCTGTACATCAAGAGCCAGTATATCCTTTGCTCATTTCGTTTCAACTGCCATTTATTTCTTCAAGGTGACTTCTTATGGTGCTACTTTTTGCTTTGACTTTATTCTTTTTCATTTCTTGTAAATTTCTTTGGAGGGGGATGCTTCTTAACTTATTTTTAAGGCTGTATGTGTGATAAAAATCAGGCTTAGAGCAGAAAAATAAATACAAACAACCAGCATAGGGCATGGGCTGTAAAATGGGCAGCTGTCTAAAGAAGCCCAGTTGAAACAACTGGAGATGCGGATGTGGGATCTGGAGTGAGAAGCAAGGCAGAGTCTGTGGTGACTCCGAATCTTCACAACAGGAATAAGTGAAAAGAAGAAAAGGCTTGATTAGGAAAAGAATATGCAACGCGCCTCACATGCATTGGGTAGCCTGTTCTATATATGGCTTTTGCCTCATACTAAAGGGATTTATGTATATGTTTTCTACAGTTACCTGAGAGCTCCTACAACTCACTGTTCACTTTTGATTTCAGACCTTACTTCCCCTTAATATCCTCTACCAACTACCCTCCATTCTCTCATCCTCCAACCCTTCCCCCTGCCCCTTGACTTTGTCTCAGAATGTTATGGTCTATTGTACAAAGGCACAAAAAGAGCCACTATACTCCATTTTGTTGGCTATGTACAGCTAACTACATCCTAAAAAATTGTTGCATTTTTAAAATAACAATTTACATCCCATAAGGTATCTGCATTTATGGACATAAGCTCTTTTAAACGCAATAGCAATGCTACACCTGACAATTACTTTATCTGTATAAGGATGTAGCATTTGTGGTTACATTTTATAAAGATATGAAATAAAAAATTATGCTAGGAAAAAAGTTACACTTCCAAAATTATTTAAACTTGATTTTAGTTTTCAACATCGGAAATATTGCAATTACAGCTCAGAAAAATGAGGAAAGGCCTCTAAGAGACTCTTCTTGCTGAAATGTGATTCCAAATAAATAAATAAGCATACTTGAATTGATAATAAGGCTTTGAGCTATTCAGCTTAAAAATAGGCTTACCCCATTAAGATTATTAAACTCAGAGGCATATTCTGAAAAGAGCTTTTGAAAATGGATTTCTTGCAAACTGTCATCAAATATTCATAGATAAAATAATTATGTGGAAAGATAAAGGGATGGTGGAAATTAAAGGGGGCTGATAATAAAGGAAACTGGATTAGATAGTTATGCAAACTTTCTGAGAGGGAGAATTTTTTAGAGAAGGTTGGCTTGAATCTTAGACTTGAACATTTGAGCATCTGTTTTTTTGCTCCTCATTTCTTCTGCCCTGGTGAATAAAGTGCATGGATAAGCAGAGGTGACAATTGCTTGACTGTGACGGAATTTAACTCCCATATGGGTTTGTATTCTTTGTTGCTTTACAGTCAGTGTTTTCCTTACCATGAGTATGGATGAGGCTATGCAGTGTTCTTTGCAACCTTTATCATGTCTAACACAGTTCAGGGAAGTGTCACTGAACAATAGGTTGGTGGCTGAGGAGAACACTATATACTCAGTTTCATATTTCCTTGCTAAAAGCCAACACATAAGATATTTAAATTTGTATGGTCGTACAGCTAACTGTGACTGGAAAGAGAGGGATTTGCAAATTTAACCAACTTAATTATTTTATACCTGAATATTTGATGATAGAAGTAGGAAATTCACTTTTTTTTTTCTTTTTTTTTTGAGATGGAGTCAAGACTGTGTCACCCAGGCTGGAGTGCAGTGGCAGAATCTCAGCTCACTGCAACCTCCACCTCCCGGGTTCAAGCAGTTCTCCTGCCTCAGCCTCCCGAATAGCTAAGACTACAGGCACCCGCCACCACACCCAACTAAATTTTGTATTTTTAGTAGAGATGAGGTTTTGCCATGTTGGCCAGGCTGATTTCGAACTCCTGACCTCAGGTGATCCACCTGCCTTGTCCTCCCAAAGTGCTAGGATTACAGGCATGAGCCAACACACCCAGCCCAGAAATTCATTTTTAAAAGAACTTTGTGTAAAACTCTTCCTATATGAAAGTCTTCTTGTTTATATTTCCTAATGCTGTCTTGAGTAGTAGCTGGAAGTTTAGACTCTTTGTCCTTTTCACTTACTTTCCAAATCACTCCAATCTGTGTGACTCTATCTTTTGTTGTAATCAAGGCTCAGTGAATAAACCAGCCACCTTCTAACCAAAGTAGACAATTTACCTCCTGTATTGACCTCCACACAAAATTGTCTAATGGGTCTCTACCCTGCCCAAGTATCCGCTACCCTCTGAGTACTTTCTCAACCAGACGCCTAAAGGAAACAGATGCCTAAGTAGGGCAGCTCTGGAGCAGAAATTTGGTTTCTAAATTGGCAAAGATACCTATTAAGTTACAGAAAAATATATCTACATTTTATATTTTATAGCATGCAAATAAATATGTGTATAAAATATAAATATATTTAGGTTATGAATCTATATATATACATAAATCAGTGTCATTGATTTAATAGATTTTAGCATTTACTAGAAAATGAATTATTGAATATGTAAAGATGACTCACATAAATATGCTTAAAATACATTCATCACAATGAGTGTGAATGTGTTTAAAACAAAGACAGTTTCACAATATTAATAGCTACCAAGAGATATTCTACATGAAATTTATTTGATGTTTTATACTAGAAAGATTAAGGACTATGAAATGTTTCCCTTGATCATTTAACAATGTAATATTGTATGCTTGTAACTATTAGGCATCGTCCTAGGTTCTAAAAATAAAATTTTTAAAATAGAGGAAAAACTCTGCCACCAAGGAGTCAGGGAGACAGAGGGTAACAGCGCTTAAATGCTATAGCATATAAATTCCAGGAGGATGAGTGTAGCACTTGATGGCCACCTAGTCCAGATGGGGTCAGATGCCATCCAAGTGAGTTGATGTTTGAGCAGAGTCCCTGTATCCTTCACTTTCTAAAGCATGAGTGTCCTGAGCCCTATTCCTACAGGATTCTATTCTAAGGATGTGGTCTTCACATTAAAGAGCATCATGAATAAACACACTGAAGTGTTAATAGCTGATGATGACTTCGTGTGTTATCTCGTCTCACATTTTAATAAAGAACAAAAGACTTTATGTCTAGCTCATGTAGCTAATGATGGACTTAAAAATAAAAAAGCGTTAATAGCGAATGATGGACTTTCAGGTTCCGGTAGCACAGTTAATTAAGTTGGATGAAGTGTTTTGTCTTAGTGCCTTTAAATTACAGATGCAATTTTGCAGATAATACCACTGTTCTCACATTTCTCCTCTCTTTAGCTGCTGCGTGCTTCTCCAGTTTTGCATCCATAGAATTTTAGGAATTCCAGGACTCCGAGCTAGATCTCAAAATCTCATGAGCCCAGAAATCAATCAGAGTATAAAAGTGGATACTCGTCTCTACTAAAAATACAAAATTTAGTTGGGTGTTGTGGTGGGTGCCTGTAATCTCAGCTACTCAGGAGGCTGAGGCAGGAGAACTGCTTGAACCCAGGAGGTGGAGGTTGCAGTGAGCTGAGATCCTGCCACTGCACTCCAGCCTGGGTGACACAGTCTTGACTCCCTCTCAAAAAAAAGAAAAAAAAAAAAGAAAAGAGAATTTCCTACTTCTATCATCAAATATTCAGGTATAAAATAATTAAGTTGTTTAAATTTGCAAATTTTAAAACTGAATTATAAACCAGCCAACAGGTATCTAAGGAAATGAGTTTCAAACTCCCCTTAATAATACCTTTTGTCACCACAACACAATGATCAAAATCAGGAAATTAACATTGGCACAGTAGTGTAAACACAACTATAGACCTTATTTAAATTTCACCAACTTTTCCACGAATGTCCTTTTTCTATGCTGGTATCCAATACAGGTTCTCAAATAGCATTTAGTTGTTATTTGTCCTGAGTCTCCTCCAATATATGATTGTTTCTCAGCCTATGCTTGTCTTTCATGACCTTGACACTTTTGAAGAGTGCTGGGCAGCCGCTTTGCAGAGTGCTCTTCAACTTAGCTTTGTCTGATGTTTTCTCATGATTGGATTGAGGTAAGGCACTGTTGACAGGTATGTCACAGAGAGGCTGTGCTGTTCCTAGTATATCATATCAAGGGCACATGGTATTCATATGTCTTACTGCTGGTGATGTTAACCTTAGTCGCTTGGTTAAGGTGGTGTCTGCTGGATTTCTTAATTGTGAAGTTTCTCTTTTCCCTTTGTAATTAATAAATATCTTGGAGGAGATACTTTGACACTATGAAAACATCCTACTGCTCTTCAAATTGATACCTCAAATTCCCACCCCCACACCACACATTTCATTCCAGTCTTCCCTCACTCTTTATTTGTAAGGAATATGTTTCCAAACAATGAGAAACTTGGCTCTAATTATCGCCTGTATTTACTTACTTTTTCAATCCTAGCATAAATATAAAATGGCTTTAGAATTGCTAAACGATAATCCTGTGAGAAACAAAGTTACTAGTTAGATTACAGTTTTTTTGTATAGAGTTCTTTGTCTTTAGCCTTACAATGTCCAATTAAAACATTGTTTCCCAAAGATATTTTGTTCGGTTAATTCTCTTCTTTCTCAGTATCTTCGGTGGTATTAAAGTATTCATTCATTTAGGCTTATTTGTTACTGTGTTATTTTATGTTGAGTCTTTTCTTCTTCATCCTGGCTGAATTTAACTGTCTACATGTTTTGGGATATTTTATAATATGTGAAACCTTATAGAAGTTTTAAGAATTAGAGCTATGAAACAAGAATATTCAAAGAATTATCACTACCCATTCCTGTTTCTTCTTTTTTTCCATCCTGTTAACACCTACCCTCCATAGGTAACTACTATTTTTAGTTTCTGGTTTATACTTCCTGCATTTCTTTACAGAAATGAACAGATACATGTCTATGTTCTTCTACCCTGTTCTTACATGAAGGGTAGTCTACAATAATATGGGCACTTTACTTTCTTCATTTAATATCATATCACAAGAATCACTTGGTATCTGTTCATAGAGATTTTCCTCATCCTTCTTTATAGGTGTAATACTACGTTACATGGAGGTTTACTCAATCACTCTCCTATGTATGGGCATTTGGGTTCTTTGTGTAATTAAAACAATACTCCTCTGATGCTTTGTAATTATATAAAACACTGCAGTGTGCAAATTCACTCATATATATTTCTGTGTAGTAAAAATATACTTTATTTTTAAGTGCAATAGCTGCTAACAATATACACTGATTTTGATGTTCCAAGAAAATACATGTATTCAATAATAAGCTTTCATTAGCCTCTTCAAGAAATTCCAAAGAAAATACTCCAGTTCTGTTCAACATTATGCCTTGAGGAGTTGAAATGTTTTCCATGATAAAAATATAATTTGTGCGGCCCACACCTTGATTATTTATAAAAGATGGAGTTTCTAAAAACCCATATATATCATCAATGAATACTCCCTTCTCTTTGAATTCAATGCTTAATTCAAATTGATGTTAAGACATTGGTGAATCAATAAACTTGATGAAATGTGTCAAAATGTTCATGAAAAAATACATTTCTATTTCCTCTCCATTTCAATTTGTAGATATTTTCTAAATGGGATTTTTAAGTGCACAGAAATAAAAACTATCTACTTGTAACTCTGGAGAGGTTAAAAACACAGCACACGAAAAGTTAACATGCCTGAATCCTAGGGCTGATTCACTTAGTGTAAGAATAAATGTCAGAAATCTCTTAATTACATATAGATTGCGTAAGGGTTTAAAGATAAATTTTGAAAGCCAGAATTACCAAGAAATAAAATCTTATTTGAATTTTACCACAAAAGTTAACACTCCTAGTAAAAGAAGACAATAGAATTGTATAGAAAATTCACATCTACATCAAAAAAGAGAAGTTTCATCAACTAGAACAGTAGAGCGCTGTTCAGCTGTTGAATACGAAAATTTCTCAGAATCCCTTGGAAAACAACGAGACTTTCCATTCAGACTCCAGTCTCCTCATTTAAGTAAAACAAAACAAAGTGTTTAAATGAAGGGGAATGATTTGTTAGGTTTAAAAATAGAATCAGATGTTTTCTATTATGTTAATTCATACACTACATGAATTGCCCACCATAAAAACTTTTATGTCCCAAATTTCTGAAGATTTTAAGTTATGATCTTTCCATAAACATACACTGAGGTAAAAGCATGTTGTAGGATCACACTTTTTACTAGCATTCGTCCATTTGCCAGTTTTCATTGCATTTGACTAACTTCCCAGATAAAGTAATTTCTGTCTTTCTAGAGAGAAAAATAATTCTGCCTTCAAAATAATCATAATAGACCTGCCTTCCTTGAACGTCTAGATAAATGGCCAAGTGTAATCACTGGATACATAAAAAACAATGAAGATAATAAATAAAAATGAAAATACTTTGCATTTCAGAATGTGTTTTTCATCACTCTGTTTTGAAGAATGAAGCTCTTTCCTCTGTTAGCCCTCCACTCTGCACCACTTGGTCCACCATTCGCTGGAAAGAACAGACCTCACCTCTCTTGAATCTTTTTTATACATTCGACTATAAAGCAAGGTCCAATATCACTGGAATGAATGCTAAGTTGCCACTATTTTGAGAGTAGGTGAGGAGTGATAATGCCTGCCTGTGTACTGTACTGATGGGACGGTCTCACTCACTAAAGCTACTGCAAAATAATTTCTCAATAGATAACTGCATAGTGCTTCTTCCTTGAACTAGATAAATCATCATCCAATATTTTATTACAGAAGGATGGGTGCTCAAACTTTGATCAGCAATAAGGAGTTTTAAGAAAGGTAAGGCAAAGGAATCTCCCTTAGCCAAATGGATACAATATGGAGCTTTTTGTATCCTTCTATATTAAGCTAATTACTGATAGGTTCAAAAAATGAAGTATGCTTATAAAAAGCTGCTTCCATAAAGCCAGTGCTTACTAAGTGTTAGCATGTCAAAGGGAGAAAACATTGTGATTTCAAAGTAATACACTTAAAATTTAAAAAAACAACAAAAAACAGCCTAGGAGAAATAGTACTTCCTATATAAGTTAGGTATCAAAAATTAGTAAAAATGAGCTGGGCGCTGTGGCTCACACCTGTAATTCCAGCACTTTGGAAGGCCGAGGCAGGCGGACCACAAGGTCAGGAGTTTGAGACCAGCCTGACCAACATGGTGAAACCCTGTCTCTACTAAATATACAAAAATTAACCGGGCATGGTGGCGCGCGGCTGTATTCCCAGCTACTCGGGAGGTTGAGGCAGGATATCACTTGAACCCGGGCGGCAGAGGTTGCAGTGAGCCGAGATCGTGTCACGGCACTCCAGCCTGGGCAACAGAATGAGACTCCATCTCAAAAAAAAAAGTAAAAATGTATTACAGTCACAACCACAGTCTTTGGAGTAGTAGTTAGAAAATTTAATTTTTTTATATAAAGAATAAATACATAGCAAAGTGTCAGCAAGTGCATCCTCCCTTGTTAGAGGACAAATAATTTCTTCTTTAGGACTTCAATTTAAAAACAAAACAAAAAGCCCTTAAAAACAAAACAAAACACAAAGAGGCAGAGTGCTGTTCCTCAGGTTGGTTATAAACAAATTTCACTCAAGGAAGTGCAATGAGTAAGATCAGGCAAGACTGTAGTAAATACACATTTGCCATGACTATAATTTAGTCCAAAAAGAATGAACAATCCTCTACACAAGGTAAATGGGGTGAGAGAGTTGGTAATCTGTTGGTAATCTGTGTCTATATTAAATATGCTCTAGGAACAAAAATTTACGTGATACTTGGTTAAACCTTAGTCATTCCTTAGGTTAATTTCTGTAAATGTTAATTTTTACATTACTAATCATTTTACTGCTATAGCTACATCAACTAAATATTAGTTTATGTAGTATTGCTCAAGAGATCTACAAATAATAGCAAGCTCTTTGATTACCTAAAAATGAGCTATGTAAACTGAAGGAAGAAAGCAATAATATTCCAAATGAATGGTACAGGGCACAATACGTATAACAAACATAAATTTAGGGAGAGTATAAGGTACGCATCAGTTTATCTTATAAGGACAAAGTGCTTGAGGAAGGTCTTGAGAAAACCCTCCCTCCCTCCCTCCAAACTTTTAGCATCTACATTGTGTCAGGTGTTACAATTGGTAGGGAGGATAAATGCTTTTAGGCAAAAGTAAAAACTTATCTACAAAGCCAAATAGCAAACAAAGTCTAGTGTAGTGACTTTTTGTAGAAGGCTTTCTTCTCTGGTGGCAATATTCTTTAGTACGTATCCAGGATAAACTAAATTGAAACAATATTTTTGATACAGTAGCAATCTTTTTATATAGTTTTACTAAATTTTACAAAATTCTAAAAATTATGTAAATTTTTGGTACCATGCATTATGCACCAGTTTGGGGCTGCCTGATGAAGTCATGGCTACTATTTTAATATTAAACATTGCACCTGAAAAGTTCTGTCCTCTATATTATTGGGCACAATGCTGAGGGCTCCTAAGAGATGGCAAATTACCTCTATACAAGGCTCTTGTATCGGTTCGAACCCCTAGAGTGCACCAACAAACAACACAAGGTGGTGTCGAGCAACACGCTCTTTTTAATGACCACCTGGGTGCAGACGGGCTGAGGCCTAAAATGGCGTCAGCAGCAAATGAAGATGGGGCAGGGGTTTTGTAGTCTCCTATAACAGGAAGTGTCTCAGTCTGACACCGCTACGCGGTACCCTGATGGCCTCTCTCTTGGTCTTCAG
>NW_012101643.1:1090975-1093576 GCF_000951045.1 Mandrillus leucophaeus | reverse complement strand
GGGCAGCTCTGGTTGCTGGCTCCCGCCATGCTGCTCACTGGATCGTCCTCATATATGTTTCTGAATTGTGGGAGGTGTGGCATCAGGATAGATTCCTAGAAATCTGATTCCCATGTTGAAAGGTAACATTTGCTTCCTTGCAGGCTCTCCAACAAGAGTGTGCTGTCACGTTTTAAAATTTATACCAATCTGATAGATGAGAACTGGTATCTCAGTGTTGCCCTGATGTGCATGTCTCTAATAATAAGTGACTTTGAAAATGTGTTCGTCTATTTGAGGACTAGTTTTATATCTTTGCTTGGAAAATCGTTTATTCATGTATTTTTCCAAAAATATTATTTTCAACAGAACAGACCAGCAAGGAAAGCAGATGAAACTCAAGAAGAATTGTTTTGAATACGTTTAACATTGACCAGTTCAAAGATGAAGGACATTTCACTCTCAAAACAAGTCAACATATAGGGTAAGTCCACATTAAATTTTTAGATTGTAAGTAATTGTATACATACGGTGATATAATGATTGTATCATCCTCAGTCAGATAAGTGAAGTTCCTGTTTGGGGTTTCACATTTTACAAGGTTCAGAGGTGGCCCTCCTCCTGCCATGTCCCTCTCTGTAGAGTAAGGATTCCATGGGCCAAGAAGCGAAGTCACTCAGAACTGGTAAACCCTTCTAGACTGACACCTGGTATGTGAGGCCTTGCAATTCTCTGCCCAGATGGTCCTGAGTTGGCTTCCAGTGCCTGGGTGAGCCTGTTTCTTGAATCCATCCCCTCAAAGGTAGATGATGATAGGCCCCATGGGTAGCAAAAGAATGGCTGTTTGAAGGGAATGGGGTGGAGTGAGCTTAGATTGGCTATAGTGTGCACCCAAGTACATATAAAGCCCCTTTGTTATGTGGGGTGGAGCCTGGATTGGGAAGAGGATGGAAGGTGCCTGTGAGCTGGGCTCTCAGACTTGTATCCATTCCCAGGACTTGTAAATGTTAGTGGCAGTCCTATATATTGAAGTAATCTTTTAAAAGTGCATGCTTAAAAGAATTCTTTGTTCACATATCTGAGAAAAATTGATAATATAGGGACATCTCCAAGTCCTGAAGTATGAAATGTGTAAGACCAAATAGAAATCATTTGAAAAAGTTGGAGGGCAAGTAGTGCCTCGTCTAGAGCAAGTTTTAATTAGAGCAAGAACTTGAAGAGAATATTGAGAGAAAAGGATGTGGATAAAGATTTTGTGGATGACTGACCTTGTGTTCCAGAGGGCACAATGAAGGAGTTTCAGGTGAGGAAAGTACATAGGATATGGGGTAAAATAGGGCATCTATGAAGTCAAAAGGTGAGTTAAATGTAAGAAATGAATGATTAATTTGGAGTGCTGGGCTTTCTATGGCAATTTTAATAGCTTTATTGAGGTATCATTTATATATAACATTTATTAAAATACATAGTTCAATGGTTTGTAATATAGCATATTCACAGAGTTGTGTAATCTCTAACATAATCTTATTTTAAAATGTTTTCATTGCTCCAAAAAGAAACCCGGTACCCATTAGTTGTCATTCCATATCCTGCTACTTTCTAGCCTCAGGCAAGCACTAAGCTACTTTCTATCTCTGTAGATTTGCTTATTTTGGAAAATATATAAATGAAATAATAAAATATGTGTTTTTTTGTGACTGGCTTCTATTGCTTGGCATGTTTTCAAGGCTCCTCTATGTTGTAGCATATGTTGGGTTTTGTTATTGCTATTTGTGATTGCTGAGTAATATTTTGTAATATGGATATACCACATTTTGTTAATCCATTCATAAACTCATGGGCATTCAGATGGTTTTCACTTTTTGGCTATTATGAATAATGCTGCAATGAACATTTATGTATACATTTTAATGAGGACACCTGTTTTCATTTCTCTTGGGTACATGCCTAGTGGTGGAATTGATTTGACCATGTGGTAAATGTTATATAAATATGCAAAATATAGACTGGGTATATTGACCCTGTATCAGTCCATTTTCACACTGCTGTAAAGAACTCCCTGAGACTGGGTAATTTGTAAACAAAAGAAGTTTAATTGACTCACACTTCTGCATAGCTGGGAAGGCCTCAGGAAACTTACAATCGTGGCAGGAGGCAAATGGGAAGCAAGGCACGCCTTACATGGTGGCAGGAAAGAGAGTGAGTGCAGGGGAAACTGCCACTTTTAAAATAATCAGATCTCTTGAGAATTTTCACATTATTGCAAGAACATTATGGGGGAAACTGTCTTTACGATCCAATCACCTCCCTTCCAGGCCCTCCCCGACAGGTGGGATTAAAATTAAAGATGAGATTTGGATGGGGACACAGAACCAAACCATATCATCTGCTCCTCCCGCCTCCCAAATCTCATGTCCTTTTTACATTTCAAAACCAATCTTGCTTTCCCAAAAGTCCCCCAAAGTCTTAATTCATTCTAGCATTAACTCAAAAGTCCAAGTCCAAAGTCTCATCTGAGACAAGGCAGTCCCTTATGCCTATGAGCCTGTAAAATCAAAAGCAAGTTACTTACTTCCAAGATACAGTGGGGGTACAGGCATTGGGTAACTGTTTCCATTTGAA
>NW_012101643.1:1085636-1088250 GCF_000951045.1 Mandrillus leucophaeus | reverse complement strand
GGCCTGAGGAAGGAGGAGCTATTCATTTCCTTAAGCTTTCATGCCCCAGGGAGAATCTTTGAATTTAAAGTGAAAAGTTTGTAATGTAGCCTCCAAATTTGAGGAGAGGGGGGCATGAGTACGAGGGGCGGGCAGGGTAAAAGGATTTTAAAATAATACGGCTTTGGAGTGTATACTTTAGGATAACTACTATACCTTGCTTGTCTATCCTTGACCCTAACCTTGAATAACTGCACGTTCTTGCAAAATGCAATTTCTACTCTGTAGAAAAAGGAGCAGTCTGTTAGGAAAAGCATATTAGGGCAAGATATAAAGACATCTCTATCATAAATGTGATTTTACTTGTTCAGTTTTTGGATACATCACTATAGGCTTTTTCAACCTTCTTACCATGGGGACAGGTGTTGGGTAAACTCATCCCTTTTGTATGCATTAGCTAGGTAGCTCCATACGCCAGTCATTCTTTTTGGAATATCAAAGCTGTGATATTTTTTGGCCACCACCTTGACAATATGCAGTTTGGGCAGCAGGTCAGCTAATGTCATTTCATTGCCAGCCAGAAATTTACGTAGAGAAAACTTAATGTCCTCCATACTATTTTTATCAATTTCATCAGAAAGGAGAGGATTCAGATATTCGTTCAGTTTCTGCAGGGTTTTCAAGAGACCACTGCTTCATTAGCCTCTGGCATTGAATTTTTGATACATGCATGCAGAGTTTGGCAAAGACGTCCATTCCAGCAGTATTTGATTCTGCGTGTTTTGGTGAAAGCTCTAAGTACTTGGGCGGGCATAAGACATATTCAAGAAATTCCTCAATCTTATTTACATCTGTTTTGACCTCATTGTTGAAAGTTATAAATGGTGGGTAGGTCCCCAGGGGCAAATTTTGCAGGTCTGCAGGCTTTCTTTTCAAGTCAACAGTTGTAACACTAAATACAACTCCTTTGAGCCAAAGAGTCATGAAGAGCCTCTGGGAAAGGGGGCAGTTTCCTGTCATTTCACCATCACTGCCAGCCTTCATGAAGAGCTCGATGAGGGGCTCTGTCCTCCTCCTTCAGCCTGTTCAGTAAAGCCCATTCAGCAATATCGACAAGGCCATGGCCTACTCAGCTGGGCTCCTGGAACGGCGGTGGCTGCCTCTGTTCCGGGGCAGCTCTGGTTGCTGGCTCCCGCCATGCTGCTCACTGGATCGTCCTCATATATGTTTCTGAATTGTGGGAGGTGTGGCATCAGGATAGATTCCTAGAAATCTGATTCCCATGTTGAAAGGTAACATTTGCTTCCTTGCAGGCTCTCCAACAAGAGTGTGCTGTCACGTTTTAAAATTTATACCAATCTGATAGATGAGAACTGGTATCTCAGTGTTGCCCTGATGTGCATGTCTCTAATAATAAGTGACTTTGAAAATGTGTTCGTCTATTTGAGGACTAGTTTTATATCTTTGCTTGGAAAATCGTTTATTCATGTATTTTTCCAAAAATATTATTTTCAACAGAACAGACCAGCAAGGAAAGCAGATGAAACTCAAGAAGAATTGTTTTGAATACGTTTAACATTGACCAGTTCAAAGATGAAGGACATTTCACTCTCAAAACAAGTCAACATATAGGGTAAGTCCACATTAAATTTTTAGATTGTAAGTAATTGTATACATACGGTGATATAATGATTGTATCATCCTCAGTCAGATAAGTGAAGTTCCTGTTTGGGGTTTCACATTTTACAAGGTTCAGAGGTGGCCCTCCTCCTGCCATGTCCCTCTCTGTAGAGTAAGGATTCCATGGGCCAAGAAGCGAAGTCACTCAGAACTGGTAAACCCTTCTAGACTGACACCTGGTATGTGAGGCCTTGCAATTCTCTGCCCAGATGGTCCTGAGTTGGCTTCCAGTGCCTGGGTGAGCCTGTTTCTTGAATCCATCCCCTCAAAGGTAGATGATGATAGGCCCCATGGGTAGCAAAAGAATGGCTGTTTGAAGGGAATGGGGTGGAGTGAGCTTAGATTGGCTATAGTGTGCACCCAAGTACATATAAAGCCCCTTTGTTATGTGGGGTGGAGCCTGGATTGGGAAGAGGATGGAAGGTGCCTGTGAGCTGGGCTCTCAGACTTGTATCCATTCCCAGGACTTGTAAATGTTAGTGGCAGTCCTATATATTGAAGTAATCTTTTAAAAGTGCATGCTTAAAAGAATTCTTTGTTCACATATCTGAGAAAAATTGATAATATAGGGACATCTCCAAGTCCTGAAGTATGAAATGTGTAAGACCAAATAGAAATCATTTGAAAAAGTTGGAGGGCAAGTAGTGCCTCGTCTAGAGCAAGTTTTAATTAGAGCAAGAACTTGAAGAGAATATTGAGAGAAAAGGATGTGGATAAAGATTTTGTGGATGACTGACCTTGTGTTCCAGAGGGCACAATGAAGGAGTTTCAGGTGAGGAAAGTACATAGGATATGGGGTAAAATAGGGCATCTATGAAGTCAAAAGGTGAGTTAAATGTAAGAAATGAATGATTAATTTGGAGTGCTGGGCTTTCTATGGCAATTTTAATAGCTTTATTGAGGTATCATTTATATATAACATTTATTAAAATACATAGTTCAATGGTTTGTAATA
>NW_012101643.1:1067686-1084736 GCF_000951045.1 Mandrillus leucophaeus | reverse complement strand
TGCTTTCCCAAAAGTCCCCCAAAGTCTTAATTCATTCTAGCATTAACTCAAAAGTCCAAGTCCAAAGTCTCATCTGAGACAAGGCAGTCCCTTATGCCTATGAGCCTGTAAAATCAAAAGCAAGTTACTTACTTCCAAGATACAGTGGGGGTACAGGCATTGGGTAACTGTTTCCATTTGAAATGGGAGAAATTGGTCAAAACAAAGGGGCCACAGGCGCCATGCAATTCTGAAACCTGGCTGGGCAGTCATTAAATTTCCTTTGACTCCATGTCTCACATACAGGGCACACTGATGTAAGAGGTGGGTTCCCACAGCTTTGGGAAGCTCCACCCCTGTGGCTTTGCTGAGTACTGCCCCACTCCTGGCTGTTTTCATGGGGTGGCATTGAGTGTTGGCGGCTTTTCCAGGCACACAGTGCAAGCTGTCAGTGGATCTACCTTTCTGGGTTCTGGAGGACAGTGGCCCTCTTCTCACAGTTCTGCTGTGCAGTGCCCCATTGGGGACTCCATATGGGAGCTCCAACCCCACATTTCCCTTTCACACTGTCCTAGCAGAGGTTCTGCATGAGGACACTACTTCTGTAGCAGACTTTTGCCTGAACATCCAGGCATTTCCATACATCCTCTGAAATCTAGGTGGAGGTTCCCAAACCTCAACTCTGGTCTTCTACACATGTGCAGACCCAATACCACATAGAAGCCACCAAGGCTTGGGGCTTACACCCTCTAAAGCAATTCCCAAGTTGTACCTTGGCCCCTTTTAGCCACAGCTGCAGCGGGTGGGATGCTGGGTACCATGTCCCAGGGCTTCACAGAGCAGTGGGTCCCTGGGCCCAGTCCAGGAAACCATTTTTCCCTCCTAGGCCTCTGGGCCTGTGATGGGAGGGGCTGCTGCAAAGGTGTCTTACATGAGCTGGAGACACTTACACAAGTTTCTGTAGCCTGCTTGAATTCCTCCCCAGAAAATTGGTTTTTCTTTTCTATCCTGTGGTCAGTTTGCAAATTTTCCATTTACACTCTCCTTCTCTTTTAAACACATATTCCGATTTCAAACTATCTTTTCGTGAGCACATATAACTGTACACTTTCAGGAAAAATCATGTCACACCTTGAATGGTCTGCTGCTTAGAAATTTCTTCTGCCAGATACCCTCAATCATCGCTCTCAATTTCAAAATTCCATAGATCTCTAGGGCATGGGCAAAATGCTACCAATCTCTTTGCTAAAGCATAACAAGAGTCACCTTTACTCCAGTTTCCAACAAGTTCCTCATCTTCATCTGAGACCCTCAGCCTGGACTTCATTGTCCATATCACTATCAGCATTTTGGTCAAAGTCATTCAACAAGTCTCTAGGAAGTTCCAAACTTTCCCACACCTTCCTGTCTTCTTCTGATCCCTCCAAACTGTTCCAGCCTCTGCCCACTACTCAGTTCCAAAGACACTTTCCCTTTTTTAGGTTATCTTTGTAGCAGTGCCCCACTCCTGGTACCAATTTCTGTGTTAGTCCATTTTCACACTGCTATAGAGATCTCGCTGAGACTGGGTAATTTATAAACAAAAGAGGTTAAATTGACTTACAGTTTTGCATGACTGGGGAGGCCTCCAGAGACTTACAGTCATGGCAGAAGGTGAATGGGAAGCAAGGCACATCTTACATGGTGGCAGAAAAGAGAGTGAGTGCAGGGAAACTGCCACTTTTAAAACCATCAGATCTTGTGAGTGGGAACTCCCTCAGTATCACAAGAACAGCATGGGGGAAAACCACCTCCATGATCCATTCACCTCCCACCGGGTCCCTCCCTTGACATGTGGGGATTGTAATTCAAGATGAGATTTGGGTGGGGATATGGAGCCAAATCATATCACGACTTAGATTGTTTAAATCTTCTTAACAGGCACCCATTAGGTCAAAAGCCCTTTAGTGCCAAAGTAAAATTTTTATACATCCAATTGTTTTAAATATAACCCGTGTCAGCAGACTTAGCCATTTAGAGACTGCCTGCTTTGCATGCTTTGTAAAACTGTACCTAATATCTGTTAGCTATAGGTGAGATAATCCCTGTGGCTATAAAGGACTCCAAGTTTTTGCTGCCCTGCAGAGTTCTCTGATCCAGCAGTTCCCTGCAGTCCTGTGCAGTGACATTAGTTAGACCCAAATCTTCTTCATCTCCTTCTTCCCTAGAGAGCTTCCCTCACCCTTCTCTTCTGGGTGGTAGCCCGCAGGCCTTTGCTTTTGAAAAGCTTCATACCATGCAGGGCTTCCCTCACATGCAAACCTGTCAAAAACACCACCTAAATAAAGCTTGTGTGTGCTACTACTATTGTGGTTATATTTTTATCATTGATCAGCACTAAAATGATTAAGCCAGAAATTTGCTCTTTGCTTAACATTTTGAGGAATTGTGAAATTATTTTCTAAAATGCATGAACCATTTTGCAATCCCACCAGTATTGTATGAGGGTTTCATTTTCTCCACATATTTGCTAACACTTATTATTGTATTCCTGATTGTAGCCATCATACTGGGTATAAAATGGTATCTTATTGTAGTATTGATCTGCATTTCTTTAATATTTAATGATGTTCAGCATCTTTTAGTGTCTTTACTGGCCATTTGTTTATCTTCTTTGGAAAAATGTCTATTCAAATATTTTGTTTATTTTAATATTGGGTTATAGATGTTTTTATTACTGAATTGTAAAGGTTCTTTGTATATTCTGGCTACATATACCTCATCAGATATATGCTTTGCAAATATTTTCCCCCATTCTGTACTTTGTCTTTTTACTTTCTTGATGGTGTCCTTTGGAGCACAAAAGTTTTCAATTTTTATAATGTCCAATTGATCTTTTTTTTTCCTTTTACTTCTTTTTATTTTGATGTCTTATCTCAGAAGCCATTTCCCACCCCATCTTCATGATGGTTTACTCCAATTTTTTCTTCTGGTAGATATATTTCATATGCTTGGGTGTGATTTACTTTTTGTTGATTTTGTGATGTAGTGTGAGATAGAGATCCAAATTCATTATTTATGTAGATTTGTCCAAGTATCACTTGTTGGAAAGACTGTTCTTTCTTCAGTGAATTGTCCAGGCAACTCTGTTGAGAATCAATTGCCCGTAAATGGAAAAACTTATTTCTTGCTCTTAATTTTATCCATTGTTTTATATGTACATTCTTATGTCATCACCACCCTGTTCTGATTACTGTATTTTTATAGTAAAGTTTGAACTCAGGAAGTACGAATCCTCCAACATCGTTCTTCTTTGGCTTTTCTGATTCCCATTTAATTTCATGTGAATTTTGGGATTAGCATGTCTATGTCTGCAAAGAAAAGGCAACTGGAATTTTGGTAGCAATTGCTTTGAATCTGTAGATGAATTTGACAACTGTACTAGGTCATATTCACAGGGGCCAGGGTTTAGGACTTTAACATGGCTTTTGAGAAGACACAATTCAACTCATAACAAGGAATATTGTCATATCAATATTATTCTATGGATATGTGATGTTTTTCCATTTATTTAGATATTCTTTTATTTCTTTCACCAATGTTTTGTATTTTCAGTGTACAAGTCTTGTACTGTTTTTGTTAAATTTATTCCAAAGTATTTTATTCTTTTTGATGCCACTATAAATTATATTTTTAATTTAATTTTCAGATTGTCCATTGCTAATATATAGAAATACAATTTATTATTGTATATTTATCTTATATTTTGCTATATTATTACCCTCATTTATAAGTTATAACAATTTTTTTCTATGGATTCCTTAGGATGTTCTGTATGAAAGGTCATATCACTTGCAAATGGAGATAGTTTTACTATTTTCTATTTTTTTTCTTTTTTCTTTTTAGTAGAGACGGGGGTTCACCATGTTGGCCAGGCTGGTCTTGAACTCCTGACCTCAGGTGATCCACCCGCCTCGGCCTCCCAAACTTCTGGGATTACAGGCGTGAGCCACCGATCACACTTTTCTTTTTCTTGCCTAAATTTCCTGGCTAGAATCTCAAATACAATGTTGAATGAAAGTGGCAAAAGTGGACACCCTTGCTTCTTTCTTATTTTTGGAGGAAGGCATTCAATCCTCTATTGTTAAGTATGATGTTAGCTGTGGGGTTTTTGGTAGATTTTTTTTCACCAGATTGAAGATAGTTACTTAGTATTAATTCTTTAAATGTTCTGGGTAATTAATCTGGAGGTGGGCATTTCTTTATAGAAAGCTTCAAGATTATTAACACAATCTCTTTACTTGTCATAAATCTACTCTAATTACATATTTCTTCTTGTGTCTGTTCCTGTATTTTGTGTCTCTCCAGGATATGGTCCATTTTGTCTGTTATCTAATTAATTTTTTGAAAAACATTTATTTCTAGGATTCCCTTATAATCCTTTATATTCTTTAATGGGGTAGATATATTCCTTCTTTCATTCCTGGTTTTTGAAATTGGAATCTTCTCTCTTTTTCTTGGTCAGCCTAAGCTAAAGATTTGTCAATTTTGCTGCTCTTGTCAATGAACCAGCTTTTGGCTTCATTGATTTTCTTGATTTTTCATCTTTGCTCTATGGCATTTATTTCAGCTCTAAGTTTTGTCTTCTTTCTGCTTGCTTTGAATTTATTTGCTTTTCTTTTTTAGTTTTATAATGTGGAAAGTGAGATTACTGATTTAAGATCTTTCTTTCTTTTTGATATTGGCATGAGCATCTATATATTTACCTTCAATAGCTGATGCTGCATCTCAAAAGTTTTGATATTTTGTGTTTCATTTTCATTTACTTCAGAATATTTTCTAATTTCTCTTGTGATTTCTTCTTTGACCTACTGGTTATTTAATAGTGTGTTTTTGATTTTCAAAACTGTGAATTTTCCCAAAACTTTACGTTGTTGATTTCTAATTTAATTGATTTAGGTCAGTGAACACACTGTATTATTTCAATATATTGAGGCTTGTGTTATGGACTAGCATGTAATCTGTTTTGAAGACTGTTTTACATGATTTTGAGGAAAAGTGTGTGCTTCTTCTGTTAGGTAACATGTTGTATATATCTGTTCAGTTTAGTTGTTTTATGGTGTTGTTCAGGTCTTTTGTTACTTTGTTGATCATTGGCCTGTGTGTTTTATCCATTACTGAAAGTAAGTTATTGAAGCCCCCAGCTATTATTGTTGAATTTTCTATTTCTCCCTTCAGTTCCATATATTTTACCTCATATACTTTGGGGCACTGTTATTAGGTACATACATATATTGTAATTGTTATTTCTTCCTGATGACTTGATCCTTTTATCATTATAAGATGTCATTAGTTTCTTTTAACAATTTTTGTCTTAAAGTCTGTTTTGCCTGATCTTATTCTGAAAGCCCATCTTTTTGTTACTCCTTGTGTGATAGCGTGGTAATACTTTCCATCTTTTCCCATTCAACTTATTTGAGTCTTTGAATCTAAAGTGTATCTCTAGATCATGGGTTGTAATTTTAAATTTTTATTTATTTTTATTTTCTTTAATCTTTCCTTCAATTAGAATATTTAATCCATTTATATTTAATACAATTACTGGTATACTATATTTCTTTCATTTTGTTATTTGTTTTCTGTGTCTTGTATCTTTTTTATTTCTCTACTCCTTGATTACTGTCATCTTTTGTATTGAATAGGTACTTTTAGTGTAATGTTTTTAATATCACTTTAATTTCTTTGTTGCTTATTTTACTATATTTTTTGTTATTTTCTTAGAAGTTGGTCTGGAGATTACAATTAGTATTTTAATGTAAAATAATTTAATTCAGATTAATAGTGTGTTAATTTCAGTAGGATACCAAGTATGATTTAGTGGTCAGCCAATGATCAGTAGAAGATTTTAATTTTTGTGGGTACATGGTAGGTGTATATATTTATGGGGTACGTGAGATGTTTTGAAACAGGAATGCAATGTGAGATAATCACATCATGGAGACTGGGGTATCCATCCACTCAAGCATTTATCCTTTGAGTTACAAACCAATTATACTCTTTAAGTTATTTCAAATGTACAATTAGCTTATTATTGACTATAGTCACCCTGTTGTGCTATCAAATAGTAGGTCTTATTCATTCTAACTTTTTTTGAACCCATTAACCATCCTCCCCTCCCCTGGAACTCCCCTTTATACATCCCAGTCTCTGGTAACCATTCTTCACTCTTTGTGTCCATGAGTTCAATTGTTTTGACTTTTAGATCCCACAAATAAGTGAGAACATGTGATGTTTGTCTTTCTGTGCCACGCTTATTTTACTTATAATGATCTGTTACATCCATATTATTGCAAATGACTGAATCTCATTCTTTTTTATGGCTGAATAGTACTCCATGGTGTGTATGTACCACATTTTCTTTACCCATTCATCTGTTTATGGACACTTAAGTTGCTCCCCAGTCTTTGGTATTGTGAACAGTGCTGCAACAAACATGAGTGTGCAGATATGTCTTTGATACACTGATATCCCCCCTCCTTTTTTTTTTTACGTATATACCCAGTAGTGGGATTGTTGGATCATGTGGTAGCTCTATTTTTAGTTTCTTTGAGGAATCTCTAAGCTGTTCTCCGTAGTAGTTGTATTAATTTACATTCCCACTGACAGTGTACAAGAGTCCCCTTTTCTCCACATCCCCTCCAGCATTTGTTATTGCCTGTCTTCTGGGTATAAGCCATTTTAATTGAGGTGGCTGAGATGATACTCATTGTAGTTTGGATTTGCATTTCTCTGATGATCAGTGATATTGAGCATCTTTTTATATGCCTGTTTGCCATTTGTATGTCCTCTTTTGAGAAATGTCTATTCAAATCTTTTGTCCATTTTTTGATTGGATTATTAGATTTTTTCTATAGAGTTGTTTGAGCTCCTTATATATTCTGGTTATTAACCCTTGTTAGATAGGTAGTTTGCAAATATATTTTCCCATTCTGTGGGTTGTTTCTTCACTTTATTCATTGTATCTTTTGTTTTGCAGAAGCTTTTTAACTTGATGTGAAACATTTTGCTTTGGTTGCCTGTGCTTGTGAGGTATTGCTTAATAAATTTTTGCCTGGACCAATGACTTGGAGATTATCCCCAATGTTTTCTTGTAGCAGTTTCATGGTGTGAAGTCTTAGATTTAGATCTTTAACCCCTTTTGATTTGATTGTTGTATAGTCTGGCTAAACATTTGTCAATTTTGCTTAATATTTGAAAAAAAAAAACCTTTTTGTTTCATTGATGTTTGTATTGTTTTTTCTTTCATTCATGCTTTGATCTTTATTAATTTTTTCTTCTACTAATTTTGGGTTCAGTTTACTCTTGCTTTTCTACTTCTTTAAGATACTGGATAGATTGTTTATTTGAAGGTTTTCCTCTATATTGATGTAGCACTTAAGAGCTAAACTTCCCTATTAGTACTGCTTTTGCTGTTTAGGTTTTGGTATGTTGTGTTTCTTTCATCATTTGTTTCAAAAAATTTTTCAGATTTCTTCTTAATTTCTTTACTGACCACTGGTCATTCAGGAGCCTATTGTTTAATTTTCATGTATTTGGATAGTTTCCAAAATTCCTCTTGTTTTTAATTTCTAGTTTTATTTTATTGTGACCAAATAAGATGATTAATATTATTTAAAATTTTTTGAGTGCTGTAAGACTTGTTTTGTGACCTAACATATGGTCTATCCTTGAGATTGATCTATATGCTGATGAAAATAAGGTGTATTCTGCAGCTCTTGAGTTAAATTTTCTGTAAATATCTATTAGACCAATTTGGTCTACAGTGTAGATTAAGTCTGATGTTTCTTTGTTGGGTTTCTTTCTGGAAGATCTGTCCAATGCTGAAAGTGAGGTGTTGAAAGCTCCCGCTATATTGCATTGGGGCCTGTGTCTCTCCACCATGATTGTAAGTTTCCTGAGGCCTCCCCAGTCATGAGAACTGTGAGACAATTAAACCTCTTTCCTTTATAAATTACCCAGTCTTGGGCAGTTCTTTATAGCAGTAAGAAAATGAACTAATAAACCATTGTATGTTTTTTGGTTTGATGTTACCATGAGGTTTGCAAATACTATTTTATAACCCATTATTTTAATATGTTAACAACACTGTTTACATAAACAAATAAACATGCAAAAGGAAAACTAATAAAAACTCTGCATCTTATATTCATCCTCCCATCTTTTTTATTGTTTCTATTTATATCTTATTTTATCGACTATGTCTTAAAAATTTGTTGTAGTTATTTTTGATTGGCCCATTGTTACATCTTTCTACTTAGTATGAGCATAGCGTACACACCACAGTTACAGTGATGTAATATTTTGTGTTTCTCTGTGTACTTACTATCACCAGTGAGTTTTATACCTTCAGGTGGTTACTAATTGCTCATTAATATCCTTTTGTTTCTTATTGAAGTACTTTCTTAGAAACATTTATTCTAGGACAAGATTTCTTAAATCAGCTTGTGGTTAATGCTCCCTGGCCTGGGACTCACCCATCAGGGTAGTGGGCTCCCCTCTGGTCAAAGACAGGTCCGGAAATGCTATCTAAGGGTCAAGTATTGACATTGAGGACTCCAAGAGCCCGCTTGGTGAGCTACCCCACTATGGCCATGCTGGTACCTAAAATGCAAGACTGAGTCCCCTTTACTAGTCCCTCCGCTTTTCTCAAGCAGAAGGAGTTTTACCCCATAGCCATCATAGCTAGTAATGTGCCGAGTCTCACCTGATGGCAGCGGCTCTCAGAGGCTCACCCAAGACCCTCGATGTAATACCTGGGTAACACTGCTGGTTATTCAAGGCCCAAGGGCCCTTCAGTTAGCAGATGATGAATGCTGCCATAACTGGGTCTTTTCTTTGAAGGCATTTGGTTCCCTCTGGCCCAGGATGTGTCTAGAAATGTCATCTGGGGGCTAGGATCTAGAACAGGGGCCTTACAACTCTGACCAGTGCCCTATCCTGCTGTGGCTGAGCTGGTATCCAAGAAGCAAGACAAAGTCCTTCCCACTCTTCCCTCTTCTCTCCTCGACTGAAAGGAAGTGTCTCTTTTGAGCTGTGAACTGTGCAGCCTGGGGTTAGGGGAGGGGTGATGCCAGCAGTTCCTTGCCTACCCCAGCTGGTGTCTCAGTGCATCTTTGCCCCTACCAGGCCACTGTCTCTGGGCCTAGTTCAGCACTAGGACTTGCCTAACAGTTGCCGTTTTTATGTCCTAGACTTCCTTTCAAGTTTGATTGGAGACATAGAACACTGTAGCCTTCGGTGGCGAGGCTTGTGGGAACTCATGTTCTGTCTGCTGGCCAGGCGATTCTGCTCTGGGTAGGACTGATTTACATGCTCCCTTTGTGGGTGGGTGTCAGCTGAGTTTGGTCTGATTTTCCCTTCTTCTCTAACAGGACAGCTCTGAGTTCAGTGCCTCACAATTGCTCTATTTACCTCCTCCAGCACCCCGGGATGCTCTCAGCAACAAACTGCCATGGCCAGGGGTTGGGGAGGAGTGTGGTCGGTGATTCAGGACTGTCTTTTCTATCTCTTCTGTGCCTCTTTCAGCAGTAGGAAGTTAAAACCAGGTACTATGAGTGCTCACCTAATTTTTGATTCTTATGATGGTGGTTTTTTGTTTTTTTGTTTGTTTGTTTGTTTTGTTTTTTGTTTTCTGTGTAGATTGTTGTTAAATTGGTGTCCTTGTGGAAGGAACAATTGGTGGAACCTTCTTTTCCACCATCTTGCTGCACCTCCAAGTACATTTCAGTAAGTTTTAAAGACAGTTTTAGCCCTCAGTTTCTGTCTTCTCAAGACCCCAAGTTCAGGCAGGGGTGATGACAGGCTTTTCCTTTCCCAGGTCTTTCTGAGCATATATACAACCTTGCACATGCAATCATCCTTTTAGATCCCCAGAAATATATTGAAGTTTTTTAAACTTCCTTATGCTCACCTTGTTTTCCAGGAGCTGCTTTTAAATCATGGCCAGGGTTTTGTTTGCACCAACTGACTTCACAGCTCAAGGCAGCTGCAATGTTGTCAGTAAATTGTTGTTGTTTTGGCAATGCCCCGGGAGTAGGGCTTTTTAGAATTTCAGCTGAGCTGGACTCTGAGTTAAGTCAAATAGCCACAACACCCCAGGAATAGAGATTTTGTGAGTAGCTGGAAGTTGAGACAAATATTGACTATGCTGTGGAAATGCTGCTTTTAATGGAGTACCAAACAGGATCAATCTTGTCTGTTAGCTATGAGATTGCGTGTTTTTCATCAGGCTATCAGGCCACTGAGCTTGGGAAGGAGGAGTGATGGAAATAGCCACATGTCAAAATGTCAAAGACCCCACTGTCTTACCAAGGTTCAGTAGTTTTTCTTGCATATATGTTTTTATTTAGTGTGTTCTGTGGCTTTGTTTAATTTTAAGATTTCAAAAATGGTTCATTTTAGTTTTCTCAACATTTTTATTGTTTTGCAAGAGACTAGTCCACCACCGACGTCTTCACTTCCTCATTCCAGAAGTTGATCCTTTCTATAGCAATTAATATAGGCAGACAAAAATGGCATTATGTAATTACTCCTGATAATTCCAAGGCAAAATAAATAAATAAATCAACAAACAAATAAAATGGTTGAGAGGCTCCAAGTGTCAAGTGTCACGGGGCTGAGAAGAACTTTCCCAGAGCCAGAAACAATTCTAAGACCTTCCTGTGACCACAGCTGATGAAGACATGGAGGCTTGCAGATAGAATTACCTCTAAGATAAAGGAAGGGTGGTAGTTATTTACATGGTTTAAGCATCCATGGATGGGGGGATTTCTAGATCAATCTACCAACCCCACCTTAAACTTTAATGCCTTTTGATTTGGAGTGGTAGTGGGATGAAAGAGATGGATGCCTGCAAATGTCTTATTTAGTATCATCCTATTCCAGTGTTTAATATATTATGATGCTCTAGAACTTTGGCAGAAAATTACCAACTGGTGGAAATTGGTGTTCCAGATTGATTGGTAGATGCCTCCTCCTCTGTTTTATCTCCAGGCATATTAAATGTGAACAAAGGTAGTGTAAGTAGAAAGGGATTATTTTGGGCATCCAGGCAAGTTGCCTAAAACTACAATAAACTGTCAGGAATATGGTATTGGCTAAGAACACATTTTTTTACCTTATAATCAGGGAAGGTATACTAGGAATATTTGACTGCAGTTAATTATATATTGTGTTGGTAGAATCTAACATGGAAAAGTCAGATGGCTTCCTTAGGGATAGGAAAGCCTCTTTTAAAACTTAGGAAGTTGGTATATGTAGGATCTTAAGACAATGGTAATCCTATGATTGATCATGCCAAAGTAGGCTTCTCTTTACCTTGTTGTGAACTGTGTCCAAGCCTAGGGCATTCCCTGTTATGCTATATTTCCCCTCTCTCATCCCATATTTTGATCTTAGAACAGATTATAATTATGCTTTGGAGTCATATGTCAGGTTCATTACAGTGGTATAAAATATTTTATCAATGCATAGATAACAAAAAATGGGGGGGTTTCATTCTAAAGGATGTATTTCATCTTGGGAATGTCTCAATGAAATTATTATAAAATGAAAAGCCAGTGAGATTAAAAAGCTCTATAGCTGTATCAGCTTTGCTCTTGAAATCAAATTTGCTCCTAGGCAGAGGGAAAATTTGCTGTAAGAATCTGAAACTTCCGAGTTTGACAAAAGGAATGGGCTTTAGTAGGAAACACGGTCTCAGGAAAAAAGGGTGTTTTTCTCTTGCAGACAATTTAGGAGGGTGAGAAACAGAAAGAGAAGGACGGCATGCCAATAAGAGAAACAGATTACATTTCTTTTGGAGGAGGACCTAGGTTATATCTGCTTGAAAGGGGTAGAGGAAGAATAGAGGTAAATTAAATACTGTATAATTTTCCATGAATAGAGAACAAGTGGTAGAAATGCATGTTTCTGTTGCTATTAAAATAGCGAAAAATACCCAAGACTGGGAAAATTAAAATGTGAAGGGAAGACAAAGCAAGGAGCACACAAATGACACATTAGCCTTCATTTTGCCCTTGAAGGGAATGGCTTCTGAAGCATCAGCTGCTGCAGTTCAGTTTGGTTTAGGTGTCTGTTGACAGCAACTCTGACTGGGTCAAACATGGGGGCAAAGGAAAACTTTTCCTAATGATGCAGTGTCAAAGACAAAACAAAAATGTGAAGATGAGTCTCTAAATTTAATGTTTTATTTGGGAAAAATAATTGCAATTTGGGGTATACATGCTGACCGGTGGTCTTTGGTATATCTGAAGAACAAAGAGAAGGTTAGAGGTTTTATGAAAAAGGTAAATGTTAGGTATTGCCCTTTGAAATAAGGTTTGGTGGGCTTGCAAGCTTTAACTGGGAGCAATGATGGTGGAAAAATTAGTCCTAGAGTTGTAACAAGTTATCCTGGAAGCGATAGATAAAACTGATTTTAGGTTAATACAAGCAGTTTCAGCAGTCAGGCTTGCAGAAAACTGCATTCTTGGAACAATGTTTTGTATTCAGGGTACTCTTTTAGTTGAGTGCAACAAGAGTGATCCAATTCATATAATCAACTTTCATCACAGCATACATGTGCTCACAAAAAAAGGGGTGAGCATATTTACCTTTACTAGTGCCAATGAACTGTTTTGAAACCAGAGCAGGAAGCTGGGGCAGCAGGACAAAAACACCTTGGTTAGCAATATGGCTCTGTGTTGCCACCGAAATCTCATGTCAAATTGTGATCCTCACTGCTGGAGCAGGCTCCTGGTGGTAGGTGATTAGATCATGGAAGTGGCCTTTCCCATTGCTGTTCTGGTGATAGTGAGTGCTCACAAGATCTGGTTGTTTAGAAGTGTGTAGCACTTGTCCCTTCTCCTTCTCTCTCTCCTGTCAGGCATGTGAAGATGTACATGCTTCCCCTTCACCTTATGCCATGATTATAACTTTCCTGAGCCATGCTTCCTGTACAGCCTGTGGAACCATGAGCCAGTTAAACCTCTTTTATTTATAAATTATCCAGTCTCAGGTAGTTATTTATAGCAGTGTGAGAATGAACTAATATAGTTATCATCCTGGTTGAAATATAAACACAGAGTAAAGGGCTGAATTGTAAGAAATACTAAGTCATAGAGTTTGCCTGAGAGTTTTGGAGTACTCTTCTCACAATAGAGCTTCTAAGTAGACCTCTACACTATCTGGCTTTATAGTGCTAGGAACTCAGGGAGTCAAAATAAAGTAGAAGTGAAAGTAATTTAAATATAAATGCTGTTCCCCATTATAAACATGTGATCAATCTGGTGATTTCAGTTTCTTCCATTTAACATTTATATTATTGTGTTTCAGAAGGCAGGGGTACTTTAAATGCCATCCTCTAATAAAAGAGGAACCATGTATAGGTGTGTCATCCAAAGGACCACCAGGATGGCTAAATAGAAAGAAGAGCTTTATTGGTGATATCAGTTTGCAAGTAGGGAAGAGACAGTTCCTGATGTGAATCAAAGGTGCTCTGTCTCCAAAGAGGGAAAGGAGGAATTAGCTTTTATGTCTCATGGGGTCTGTATTAAACAATAGAGTCATACATATTCAGCAGGTTTAGGGGAATATCTGTACATATTTATGAAGGAAGCTGAGTGCATACATAATGAATAAACATATATGTAACATACAGCCCATGCTCACTTTGGGGTTTTAGCATTAAAATGAAGAGGAATTTGGCTTGATATATGAAAAGGTAAACTATAGGATGCAAATGCAGCTTGTGTACAGTCTCCATAAGCTGGCTGAAAACTGGCTTGCAGTTTGTGGTTGTTTATCAGGAAAGAATGTTTGTAAGGCAGGTCCTTTGTCCAATCTGAGTTGTAGTGGCCTGGGTCGTAAATCAGTTAGGAAGGGTATGACATTTTGCCTGATAGCTCCTATTGTTAGGCAGTTCAGCATGAGTGAGGTTTTTTTGTTGCTATAAAAATTTAGGGAGTTGCCGTGCCAGCGGAGCCCTGGGCCCTTGGCCAGTAGGTAACTTTTTGTTTTCTTAACCTTAGAATCTATCTTACTTGATACAGGGACATCAATTTAGATCTCTGAAATTGCAGGTGGATGGTCTTCTCCTAAAGATATGGAACGCATAGTATCATGATTCACTTTTTGTTGGGAGCTTTCTTTCATTTGACTCTAAATTCATAGGGTGTAGAACAAACATTAAAACATTGATTGGTATATATTGAATTATTATGCAAGAGTAATTTATCTTTTATTTCTTTATTTTTTCCTGTTCTCCCAGATAATACTACATTTCTGTTATGGTTTGTAGCTGGTAACAATGTGTCTTTAGATTATGAAGTGTATTGGTTTATTGGTTAGGATGATTTTGGCTACAAGTAACAGAAGACTGCAACTCAAAATAGCTTATTCAATAAGAAAGATATATTTTCTGATAAATAAGAAATCTGGAGATAGAAGAGGTCTCACTGTTGGTTTGTGCAGAGCTCAGTGATGTAAACAAGAGCCCACCTTCTTTCCTTCTCTCTATTCCTCTATCATGGTGGATTGTGTACTGTGAGTAACTTAGTGAAGTTGGAAGTATGTTTCTGAGAGTTTCTTTCCTTCTGAAGTTCTAGACTAGGGTTGACCTCAAGATAAATTTGCATGAGATTTAGATGTGAGAGATGAAGCAACAGTCACTATACTTAGAAGTGGCTGCTTTTGGTCGTGCACATTGTCTCAATCTGCCAGCTCACATTATCGGCATGGAACAGTGCACAGCTTCTCCAACACTGATGATATCTCCTCCTTCAGCTTCACTGAGCCTTGGGACAGATGTGTGTGCATCTCTCTGGTAAAGGGCCCGACTTTCTATAGGTCATGCACAAAACCAAATTTGAATGCTATGAGAGACAGATGCAGATTTGAGTTTGTTTTCCTGGATTCCAGTGTTGGCTTTGCTTTTTCTCACTTCACTTTCAGCTTTTCCTTTTAAATGATTACCTGCAGTGACTTCAAACCCACCACTAGATGCAGAAGCAGTAACTTTCCATGGATCTCTTCACCAGCTCCCTTTTATGATCTCTGGTTAATTACTTCTCTGTGATCCCCTAACAATTCCTTTCTGGATGTGTATTTCCTCTGCTTCTCCTAGAATTGAGGAACGTCTAATTCCTATAATAAATTATCTGTTCTATATCACTCATACAAGTTTTACTTCTCTTTATGAACCTCTACTGACACAGCCATCACCAATATCATGGTTAGCCCCCCTCATAGTTACAAGTCAACCATCTCAGAATCAGGTAGCACATAGAGACATGATAACACACAGTAGGAGAAATATGACTGGCATTTGGATTCACATCTTCTAAATCACTCGGTTTCATAGAGAAGGTCGAATATTGGAACAAATTCAGAGGCTTGCCAACAAGAAGGAAAGAGTTGAGGGTGGGCGGTTCCAAGATGGCCGAATAGGAACAGCTCCAGTCTACAGCTCCCAGCTTGAGTGACGCAGAAGACGGGTGATTTCTGCATTTCCAACTGAGGTACTGGGTTCATCTCACTGGGGCTTGTTGGACAGTGGGGGCAGGACAGTGGGTGCAGCCCACTGAGTGTGAGCCGTAGCAGGGCGAGGCATCGCCTCACCCAGGAAGTGCAAGAGGTCAGGGAATTCCCTTTCCTAGTCAAGGGAAGTGGTGACAGATGACACCTGGAAAATCGGGTCACTCCCACCCTAATACTGCTATTTTCCAACGGTCTTAGCAAATGGCACACCAGGAGATTATATCCTGCACCTGGGTTGGAGGGTCCCACGCCCACAGAGCCTTGCTCATTGTTAGCACAGCAGTCTGAGATTGAACTGCAAGGTGGCAGCAAGGCTGAGGGAGGGGCGCCCGCCATTGCTGAGGCTTGAGTCGGTAAACAAAGCGGCCGGGAAGCTTGAACTGGGTGGAACCCACCACAGCTGAAGGAGGCTTCCCTGCCTCTGCAGACTCCACCTCTGGGGGCAGGGAATAGCCAAACAAAAGGCAGCAGAAACCTCTGCAAACTTAAATATCCCTGTCTGCCAGCTTTGAAGAGAGTAGTGGTTCTCTCAGCACAGAGTTTTAGATCTGAGAATGGACAGACTGCCTCCTCAAGTGGGTCCCTGACCCCCAAGTTGCCTAACTGGGAGGCACACCCCAGTAGCGGCAGACTGACATCTCACATGGCTGGGTACCCCTCTGAGTCGAATCTTCCAGAGGAATGATCAGGCAGCAACATTTGCTGTTCAGCAATATTTGCTGTTCTGCAGCCTCTGCTGCTGATACCCAGGCAAACAGGGTCTGGAGTGGACCTCCAGCAAACTCCAACAGACCTGCAGCTGAAGGTCCTGACTGTTAGAAGGAAAACTAACAAACAGAAAGGACATCCACACCAAAACCCCATCTGTATGTCACCACCATCAAAGTCCAAAGGTAGATAAAACCACAAAGATGGGGAAAAACAGAGCAGAAAAGCTGAAAATTCTAAAAATCATAGTGCCTCTCCCCCTCCAAAGGAACACAGCTCCTCGCCAGCGATGGAACAAAGCTGGATGGAGAATGACTTTGATGAGTTGAGAGAAGAAGTCTTCAGGCGATCAGACTTCTCTGAGCTAAAGGAGAAAGTTCAAATCCACCACAAAGAAGCTCAAAACCTTGAAAAAACATTAGATGAATGGCTAACTAGGATAGCCAGTGTAGAGAAGTCTTTAAATGACCTGACGGAGCTGAAAACCATGGCAGGAGAACTACATGACGAATGCACAAGCTTCAGTAGCTGATTTGATCAACTGGAAGAAAGGGTATCAGTGAATGAAGGTCAAATGAATGAAATGAAGTGAGAAGAGAAGTTTAGAGAAAAAAGAGTAAAAAGAAATGAACAAAGCCTCCAAGAAATATAGGACCACGTGAAAAGACCAAATCTACGTCTGAGTGGTGTACCTGCAAGTGACGGGGAGAATGGAACCAAGTTGGAAAACGCTCTGCAGGATATTATCCAGGAGAACTTCCCCAACCTAGCAAGGCAGGCCAACATTCAAATTCAGGAAATACAGAGA
>NW_012101643.1:1066580-1067171 GCF_000951045.1 Mandrillus leucophaeus | reverse complement strand
CATAATGACAGGATCAAATTCACACATAACAATATTAACCTTAAATGTAAATGAGCTAAATGCTCCAATTAAAAGACATAGACTGGCAAATTGGATAGTCAAGACCCATCAGTTTGCTCTATTTAGGAGACCCATCTCACGTGTAGAGACACACATAGGCTCAAAATAAAGGGATGGAGGAAGATCTACCAAGCAAATGGAAAACAAAAAAGGCAGGGTTTGCAGTCCTAGTCTCTGATAAAACAGACTTGAAACCAACAAAGATCAAAAGAGACAAAGAAGGCCATTACGTAATGGTAAAGGGATCAATTCAACAAGAAGAGCTAACTATCCTAAATATATACACACCCAATACAGGAGCACCCAGATTCATAACGCAAGTCCTTAGAGACCTATAAAGAGACTTAGACTCCCACACAATATTAATGGGAGACTTTAACACCCTGCTGTCAGCATTAGACAGATCAATGGGACAGAAAGTTAACAAGGATATCCAGGAATTGAGCTCAGCTCTGCACCAAGCAGCCTAATAGACATCTACAGAACTCTCCACCCCAAATCAACAGAATATACATCTTCTCAGCACCACAT
>NW_012101643.1:1064215-1064566 GCF_000951045.1 Mandrillus leucophaeus | reverse complement strand
AAGGAGAACTACAAACCACTGCTCAACAAAATAAAAGAGGACACAAACAAATGAAAGAACATTCCATGCTCATGGATAGGAAGAATCAATATTGTAAAAGTGGCCATACTGCCCAAGGTAATTTATGGATTCAATGTCATCCCCATCAAGCTACCAATGACTTTATTCACAGAATTAGAAAAAAACTAAAGTTCATATGGAACCAAAAAAGAGCCTGCATTGCCAAGACAATCATAAGCCAAAAGAACAAAGCTAGAGGCATCACACTACCTGACTTCGAACTATATTACAAGGCTACAGTAACCAAAACAGCATGGTACTGGTACCAAAACAGAGATATAGACCAGTGGA
>NW_012101643.1:1059464-1064165 GCF_000951045.1 Mandrillus leucophaeus | reverse complement strand
AAGTGGCTGCTAGGAGTTAGAGGGCAGAGAGGGAAGGAAAGACAGAGCCCAGAAGTTATTTAGGGCCGCAAAACTATTCCATATGGTACTACAATGGTGAACACATGTCACTAAATATTTGTCACCACCCCCCCCCCCAAAAAAAGAAGGAAAGAGTAGTAATTATTGGAGAGGCTATCAATAGAACTGCCAGTGCTTTTTAAAGGCTGTGAAAGTGGAACTGATACTTGATAACCTCTAGATGTCCTTTGGATGTTGAAGTTTTCAGAGTATAGGACACATGAGAAATTTGGAGTTAGATTCTGAAAGAACTGCATCAGTTCCAGCAGAAGATGGTGTGGGCTGTTGAGGGTGATAAAGAAGGGAAGAAAATCATCTAGGCATCCAAGTATGGATGTTGTGGCTAGAATGAAAAAAATGTAACAAAATTATGCAGAGAAGATTTTGGAACTTTAATTTACTTGGGAATTTAATGTCCCCAGTGGATAAAATATTTTAGTTAGGGATTTTTTCCTCACTTTTGAAAAAAGAAAATGGAGCTTCCATTTTTAGAATTTTTATTCTCTGTGTTGAAATTTAATGTCAGGGGTTTTTAGTTTACTGATTTGGGGCAACCATGTAGTGCTTCGATTTTCTCGTGTTTAGAGTCTTCTTGAGTTGTTATATTGGACAGCAGAGCTAGGTATGCTTTAAGAGAGAAATAGATGATGGATTGAATTTTCAGCCTGGTTGATAGTGTGGCCTTCAAATTAACTTAATAATTTTGTAGACCAGTACTGAGCTCCCATCTCACTGCTGCCAGGAGGATGTACATACAGAACTGCAGCACTGAGGAGGTAACCACATGGTGGTCAGGCGGGACTGACTCTGCAGCTCCTCCCTAGTGGGGCAGCATTTACCATGGTTGGTCATGGACTTTGCTCTTGTGCGTTTCTGGATATGGATCCGACTGTAGGAGATGCACACATTTCTATACCTCTGCCTGTTGTCCTTCTTGCTCCACCTCTTCCCTCTCAAGAGAAGTGGATTTGCTAAGATGATGTCAGATGCTGAGCCACGTTTGCAGAATGGATTCACCTTAGCATACTGACATTTTGGGTCAAAAATGCATTGTTGTGGGAGCTGTCCTGTGATTGGTAGGGTGTTTTGCAGCATTCTTGGACTATGCTCATAGCTTCTGGTGTTAGTAAGTAGATGGTGTTCTCATCTTCTTACCCAGCAGCCAGAATTCTAGTGTTGGAGATTATTCCCAGATTCTCGTGTACATATGGGCAGCCAATGAGATACAAGCAGAAATCAGTGGTCTGGGCTGCCAGAACAAGTCTTCAAAGGAAATAGTAGGGATATTACTAGATAACAGTAGTATCCCTGCCCAAGTCAGGGCATCAAAGATACCTCAAGACATTGCCACATGTCCCCTAGAAGGCAAAAACACCCTTGCGTGAGAACTACTGAGTGGAAGGAACGTGGGCTTCTGTGTCTCTTTGTCTTTTGCATCATGAGATTGGGAGCAGTGACTTGCACATGAGATCCAAGTAAGGTTCACCTGAGATATATCTACTCTCCAGATGTGGGGCTAAGTCAAGAAGCCCCTGAGTTCTGGCTACTTTTTTTCTCTATAGAAGAGACTTGTAGTTGTTCATCTAATAGACATTCTCATCTTCTTACTCAGTAGCCAGAACTCTAGTGTTGGACATTATTCCCAGATTTCCTAGTAGTTATGGGTAGCCAGCCAGATATAAGCAGAAATCATTGTTCTGGGCTGTCAGGACAGGTCTTCAAAGGAAATAGTCAGCTACAAATGGTGTTTTGTCCTTCCCCTATCCTCCTTATTCCTGTGTGTAATGTGGATGTGTTGACTGTCAGGCCTCTGAGCCCAAGCCAAGCTGTCACATCCCCTGTGACTTGCAAGTATATGCCCAGATGGCCTGAAGTAACTGAAGAATCACAAAAGAAGTGCAAATGCCCTGCTTCACCTTAACCGATGACATTCCACCACAAAAGAAGTGAAAATGGCCGGTCCTTGCCTTAAGCGATGATATTATCTTGTGAAATTCCTTTTCCTGGCTCATCCTGGCTCAAAAAGCTCCCTCACTGAGCACCTTGTGACCCCCACTCCTGCCCGCCAGAGAACAACCCCCCTTTGACTGTAGTTTTCCTTTACCTACCCAAATCCTATAAAACGGCCCCACCCTTATCTCCCTTTGCTGACTCTTTTCCGACTCAGCCCGCCTGCACCCAGGTGAAATAAACAGCCATGTTGCTCACACAAAGCCTGTTTGGTGGTCTCTTCACATGGACACGCATGACATTGACTAGAGTTCCAAAAGACATGTTTTAACATGAGGTGCTCTTGAAAATCGAAGCTAATGATAACAATAGTGAAGCAAAGAGTTACAACTAGCTCTCCTAACAGCCCTGGATGATTACCACTGTATTATATGCTATGATAGAAAAATCAAAACTCATACTTTTGTATACAGGTGATATAGAAAAGAAAGCTTGGAGGATTCTATGTGAGGTTTTATGTCTAGATGAGAAGTGTTGTAAATAATTTCTACCCTCTTTCCATTAAATAGAATGGCTTCTATGGCTTCCCTTGTCTGCAAAGGAGGCTGGAAAATCTAGTATGGCTATACAAGGAAGAAGAGGCAATGAGTTTTATGAGTTTTTAGGTTGCATTGTGTTTCTCCATGTGTTTGTCTTTTCTTCATGCTGCTGGCAAAGACATACCTGAGACTGGGTAATTTATAAAGGAAAGAGGTTTAGTGGACTCACTGAGGGGTGGGGCTTCACAATCAGGGCAGAAGATAAAGGAAGAGCAAAATGACATCTTACATGGTGGCAGGCAAGAGAGCATATGCAAGGGAACTCTCGTTTATAAAACCATCAGATCTTGTGAGACTTAATTCACTACCACAAGAACAGCGTGGAGGAACAGCGTCCGTGATTCAATTATCTCCACCTGGTCCTGCTTTTGACCCATGGGAATTATTACAATTCAAGGGGAGATTTGGGTGAGGACACAGCTAAACCATATCACTCCAAAAGATATAATATATGGAAATTCTAATCTCTAATGCTTCAGAATATGACCTTATTTGGATATAGGTTATTACAGATGTAATTGGTTAGGATAACGTCATGCTGGAGTAGGGCAAGTTCTTAATCCAATGACTGATGTTCTTACAATGACCGATGTGATGACAGTTGGAGACTGGGGAGTTGCATCTACAAGGATACATCAAGGAGTGCCGGCACCAGAAGCTAGAAGAGGCAAGGAAAGATTCTCTTCTACAGGCTTTAGAGGGAGTGTGCCCCTGCTTACATACTGACTTCAAACTTTTGCCCTCCAGAACAATTTGTCAATACATTTCTGTTTTTATAAGTCACCTAGTTTGTGTTATTTTATTACAGCAGCCCTAGGAAACTAATACAATGAGTACTTAGCCAATCTTGAGGACAATGCATTTTGATTTTTTTTTTTTTTGGTCAGTGTGCTCCAAGAGCTATTTAAACATAGACTGAATAGACAGTGGAAGTTACAAGACTGAGATGGGAGTGTATCAGCATTGGAGGCGGCTTTACTTCTTCACCTTCCAGACAAATGCAGTTCCTTTCTTCCATGTTCTCACGTAACATGTTGCTCCTTCAGGAACACATGAGATCCAAGTAAGGCTCACCTGAGATACATCTACTCTCCAGGTTCCTGGCCATACAGAATTCTGTGTGTGGAAAATTATAGAACCAATATTATGAGAACAGAGGCTGTAACCTCTGAATTTACTAAGCAAATAAGCAGATAACCATAAAAACAAAGATAAGAACAAAACTCTGTAATACCCTGTAATGTCCTCATGAGAGTCACTGCTCATGAGTTTCATAAAAGTCAGTAACACACACATGACCCCTTTACTCAGGAAGCTTGTTATGAAAACAGTTTGAAAGATAAATTCCTATTCCAATGGAAAAAATAATAATGAACCAAAACCACACAATTTCCTAAACAACTGTTTCTTTTGCTGCCTTTTGGAGATGAGAAAACAATAGATTCCTATACACTTTTTAAAATAACATACTTTTATTTGGAAATTTAAAACCTTAAGATTGTTCATTGAATTATGTATGTCTCCATTGTAAAAACTCATCATTATGTGTATGACTTTGACATTTTTGTAAAATGGAGAAATCTCATAATGTCATCTAGTTACTGTTGAATATTGTTCTATATTAACAATTGTTCATGAGTTAGTATTTTCTGGGAAATTCTTTTTAATACTATAACCTTTCTGATAATGATGTTATTTTGATAATAAGAAATTCAATGTCTCTGTCATTGAGAAACAGATTGTTAGTGAAATTCATTTATTCTTTACAAAAGTCACTTTTATGTACCATTTTCTTCTTTTCTGTGAAGTCTTCTGATTATTTCCCGGGATTTGTAAAATTGACTCTAATTTTAGTGTTAGAGATATTGTCATATTGGAATAAAGAAAAAAATAGAAAAACTCATCAGTATTTTAACTTTTATTTTAATTATCCAAATGTGAGTTTGAATTCCTAATATTTCATTTAGTAGCTATAGTAATTTCAGTAACTCCACAATAAAAATAGGTGCATATACTAACACATCATTTCAGAGAGGCCCTTCTATCATGTGCCTAGAGGCCTAGATATACTGTGTCACAAAGACACACCCAT
>NW_012101643.1:1056298-1058809 GCF_000951045.1 Mandrillus leucophaeus | reverse complement strand
AAAAAAAAAAAAAAAAGGCACTTTTACTGAGACATTATGGAAAAATCTTTGCTCCTTCCCACTCCTTGCTAAGAACTATTCTTAAAATCAAGTAAGAAAGATTAAAGATAAAAGGAAATGATCTGGAAAAGTAGTGAAGTAAAAATTCAGTCAGAAAAGGAAGGAAGTAGATCTGTGCTATGTGTATAACCCTGCTGTTAATGCAATGAGTTTTGTATGCTGAATGCTGTATGTTCTATGTTACTATTGACCTTCACTTAAGACAAATTTCTAATAGATTTAAAAGGTTCTGGAGACTCAGGCATATATATGTTTATATATATTGGGTAATTAGAATTATGACGTCTCTTAAGTATACAGATGACCATTGAACAACACATGTTGGAATTTCATGGGTCCACACATGGATTTTCTTCTGCCTCTGACATCCCTGAGACAGCAAGACCAACCCCTACTCTTCTTCCTCCTCGATACTCCTCACATTGAGTGTCCTTCACACCATACTCAATGTGAAAGTGACCAAAGTGAAGAGCTTTATGATGATCCCCTTCCACTTAATGAATAGTAGATACATTTCCTCTTCCTTATGATTTTCATAGTAACATTTTCCATTCTCTAGCTTACTTTATTGTGGTTATACAGAATATAATACATATAGGAAGATGTGTTAGTTGACTGTTTATGTTATCTGTAAGGCTTCTGGCCAACAATAGGCTCTTAGTAGTTAAGTTTTGGGGGAGTCAAAAGTGACATGCAGATTTTATCTTATGAAGATGCAGGGTGTGAAGGGATTGGCCCCCAACCCCTGGTTCGAGGGTCAACTGAGTATCTAGATTGGCTAATATAGTTTATATATTCTCTTCTTGCCCCCTGCGTTGTTCAAGGGTCACCTGACTTATATAGTTCATATATTTTCTTCTCGTAATATTTAAGTTTTTTTTCACCAAACTTTTCCTCTACTTATTTCCTCCTACAAAATAATTAAAAATACTCCAAGAAAACAAAAGGTGCTTTGTTCTTTATTTCTCCAAAGCATTTAGCACAAAGTAATCTGTGTGGCAGTCTCTCCATATCTTAGCTGAATGAATGATATGCTTGCAACCTAGTAGGCTTTAAATAAACATTTTTTTGAATTGCGTCACAATTCTGCAGGGTTCTAGATTCTATGGAAACCAGTGTGTCTCTGTCCTCCTTTCTTGGTTATGATATTGGCAGTGTAAACTGAAATATGTCTGTGTTGTTAAAATCGTCATGAACACTTTATTCCAGTCTTACAGTACACAGGAAGAAAATATCCAATTGTTAATGGTCTCCATGAAGATTGATCTTAACCAAGTCACCTCCCATTATTTTATCACAATTTATTGACTTTACATATTTTCATTTATATTCCTTAACATGAATCAAAATAACTTCAGGAGACTATTTCTCCCAGATATAACTCTTTGCTCAATGAGAATTTTATTCATCTACTCCAAGGTCCCTGGGATCTTTCATTACACTAATTCAAAGTGGTAGACTTGTTCTGTCTTTATATGTGAAAAGAAATAGTTTAAGAAAAAAATTGCCCTTTTAATTTGTTAAAATGCATTAACTGTAATGGAGATTTTTCTCTAATTCATAGTGGAATTTTGGTTCTAACAATAAGGAAAAAAATACCTTGTTATATGCATTGATTTATTATTTGTTATAACAGAAACCAATGCTCAATAGATGTCTATATAATATTATGTCTTTCATAAAAAGTATTATGTCTCTACAAAGTAAGTAACTCAAATAGATTTCAAGCAGAACTATGAGGCTAGTACCACAAAGAAAACTTATAAGAATTTTAAGTGCTCATCATATTTCTCTTAGATGTAAGAGAGTAAGTAGCATTACTGAATATAGTTCAGCAATATTATCCTATTGCAACAGAACTAATGACTTAATTGAGGTATTAATTGCCTTAAAATGTATAAAATTATAAAATTTTTTGAGTTACATTATTTCTTGGCATTCTTCTAATCTAAGCCTATCATTTTGGTAGATGAGGAAAATATGACTAAGCTCAAAATACTCAGCTCATGCATTCAACCCAATGCAATCAGTGATGGCAGGCATAGCAGGAGCACAGGATAAAGCAGCAGTTTATGCTGAAGGAATAAATGCTTCAGGAGCTTTTTTCAAGAGGAAGAAGTAGTTTATGGAAATGCCTACCCAGAATCAGATGTCTAGTGTTTTCAGGAGTGAAAGTGATATGGAGATGAGGAATAAGTGATTTAGAACTATCTTTGTCAATTTGGGCTGCTGTATAAAAACCACCATCAACTGGATGGCTTACACACAACAGAAATTTATTTCTCATCGTTTTAGAGGTGGGAGAGCCCAAGGTCAAGGTGCCAGCTCACTAGGTGTCTGGTGATCCCTTTCCTGGTTCTTAAATGGCACCACCTTGTTGCGTCTTCACTGGCAGAAGTGGCAAATGAGCTCTCTGGGGCCTTTTTCTTTTCTTTCTTTTTCTTTTCCTTT
>NW_012101643.1:1053290-1056180 GCF_000951045.1 Mandrillus leucophaeus | reverse complement strand
GAGACGGGGTTTCACCGTGTTAGCCAGGATAGTCTCGATCTCCTGACCTCGTGATCCTGCCCACCTTGGCCTCCCAAATTGCTGGGATTACAGGTGTGAGCCACTGCGCCCAGCCCTTTTTTTTTTGAGACAGAGTTTCTCACTTACTGCCCAGGCTGGAGTGCAACAGCTTGATCTTCAGCTCCCTGCAACCTCCGCCTCCCAGGTCCAAGTGATTTTCCTGCCTCAACATCCTGAGTAGCTGGAATTACAGGCGCCCGCCACCACGCCCAACTAATTTTTGTATTTTTAGTAGAGACAGGGTTTCACCAGGTTGACCGGGGTTGTCTTAAACTCCTGAACTCAGATGATCCTCCCACCTCGGCCTCCCAAAGTGCTGGGATTACAGGTGTGAGCCACCCTGCTTGGCCTCTGGGGCCTCTTTTAAGTGCACTAAATCCACACAGCGTGTCTCAGTTTAGTGTGTGTGTGGTGCTGTAAATGAGTATCATTCGATTTTAGATGTATGTTAATAGTAAGTAGTTTTAGATTTGAATCAAAAGCATTATTTATAAGGCATATCCTGTGAGATAATAAATACAAAGTTCCCTATTATATATTTTGCAGTCTTTCCGAGTTGTGTGCATCCAAGACCAAGAATATATGAGTGCTTTGACACAATAAGCCACCACGCCTGGCCATCATTATTATTTATGTTAGTTATTCAGACTGGAGTAGTGTTGGCTTTGAACCATACAGCCCCTCTAGAAATGGCTGCTGTTAAGAAACTGTGTATAAAAAGCCATCTGGATTTAGCCTTTAGACCTTTGGAACTGACAGTATCCCACTTTGTTGTCAGTGCTTCAATCGTTGCCTTTGATCACTGTCTTATCTAGGATGTGTGACGATTCTTCAGTTTGGTACAGCACCTGCTTCTTACAGCTTTTTCAAACATGTAACATATATGATATGGTGCATTGTCACAGCAAAAAAATAAAACAAAAGGGACTACTTGTAGAACATTAGTGAGTATATCAGCAAACAACAAAACACAATTTTTGGGGTGATATAATCACCTTCCAAAGGTCTTACCTTCTAATGCCATCACATTGGCAATTAGGTTTTTCTTTTTTTAAAAAAAATAATTAATATTTCTTTTGTTTTAGAGACAGGGTGGACTACAGTGGTGCAGTCATAACTCAGAGTAACTATGAAGTCCTGAGCTCAAGAGATATTGTTTGGGCTTCAATATATGAATTTTGGGTGGACCATGCTTCAGACCAAAGCAAGAACCAAAAGACAAAATACAGTGCAAGCCATAGTGACAGCAGAGCAGATAGAGAAGATACCTGCAGTGAAATAACAGAGAAGGCTTTTTGTTAGATATCTAGGGGATATTGAAAGAAGTTCCTCCTAGAAAAGGGGTTTCCTGTTTGTTCAACCACGTAAAAGAAATAAAGGTGTCTTGGTGTGTTTTGTGCTGCTATAGCAGAATACTGGAAACTGGGTAATTTATAAATAACATTTATTTCTCATCATTTCAGAAGCTGGAAAGTCCAAGACCAAGGTAATGGCAGGTTTGGACACTGGTTCCAAAATCAGGACTTGTTGCCACATGCTCCAGAGGGGAGGCATTCTGTGTTCTCACGGGGCAGAAGAGGGAGAATCCACTCCTGCAAGTCCTTCTTAAATGACGTTACTCCATGAATGAAGGCAGAGCCCTCAGGACCTAAACACCTCTTAAAAGGCCCTACCTCCCAACAAGTTTCCAACACATGAATTTTGGAGATCTCATTCAGATAATAGCAAAAGGCAAATCATGTCTGGAAAATTAAATTTACTTTTAAGTGTAAAAATTCTCCACTTTTAGGCAAGTAAAAGAGGTGTGTCTTTCTTTCCCAAAAGAACTAAATCTAGCTTTCCCTTAAAATATCAGGCTTATGTACAATGAGATCATCATTTTTGAAACTGTTTCTTGCCTGGTGTGTATGTGTATTCTGGGCACTAAAGTCTTGACTGAAATTTTAAGTTATGACCCATCTGATAATTGAATATCCCATTATACACTGGAGGTGGCATAGAATGGTTCAGCTAGGAGTAAATATGCTATGATATATTAAGTTCATTCCTACATATATATCCCCAAGGAACTGCTTGCACATATCAACAACAACAACAAAAATGTACAAGTTGCAGAAGTATGTGTGGTAGCCAGGAGAGAAGGTTGGTTTTCAGAAAATGGTGCTGAGTGAAAACTAAATAGGAGAAAGAGAATGAGATTCATCTTCATCCATTTTGTGTTGCTGTAACAGAATATCATAGACTAGGTAATTTATAAACTGTTCAGGTTTATTTGACTCATGGTTCTGGAAGCTGTGAAGTCCAAGAGCATAGCACTAGCATCTGGTGAAGTCCTTCATGCTGCATCATTCCATGGCAGAAGGTGGAAGGGCAAGAGAGGGTGAGAGCAAAAGCGCAAGGGGCACCTGAACTTGCTTTTTAAGCAACCTACTCTAGTAATAACCCATTCCCGTGAGGACATCAATCCATTCATGAGGGCTCAGTGCTCATGACCTAATTACTTCTTATTGGCCCATTCCCCAACACTGTTACCTCAGGGATTAAGTTTCCAACACATAAACTTTGGGGGACACATTTAAACCATAGCAAGATCTACAGTAAAATTTGCACAAATCAAACAAACACACACTCCATATATTTTGCAAATTCAATCATACGTATTGAATGTATTAGGCATTTACCTCTGAGAGGGTTTGGAGATGCGAGTGAGTTAAAAACAAATAAGTGGCATGGTGCGGTGGCTCACGCCTGTAATCCCAGCACTTTGGGAGGTCGAGGTGGGTGGATCACGAGGTCAGGAGATCGAGACCATCCTGGCTAACATGGTGAA
>NW_012101643.1:978244-1053240 GCF_000951045.1 Mandrillus leucophaeus | reverse complement strand
TCACGAGGTCAGGAGATCGAGACCATCCTGGCTAACATGGTGAAACCCCATCTCTACTAAAAATACAAAAAATTAGCCAGGCATGGTGGCGGGCACCTGTAGTCCCAGCTATTCCGGAGGCTGCGGCAGGAGAATGGTGTGAACCCGGCAGGCAGAGCTTGCAGTGAGCTGAGATCGCGCCACTGCACTCCAGTCTGGGCAATAGAGCAAAACTCCATCTCAAAATAATAATATAATAATAATAAAATAAATAAAAATAAGTGAGTAAAAAATGAACAATAAGTATGGCAAAAAATTGGTAACTGCAAAAAATTGAGGCATGTATATTTTTTCCAACTTTTATATCTTAAGTCAAAACAACATAAGGGAGAAAGAGAAAGATAAGAAAGGAGGGAAGATAGGAAGAAAAAGGAAGGAAGTTTTATAGTATCCTATTGATGGATTCCTTCACTGTAGAACAAGATGAATTAGAAGATGCTGAACGTGCTCTACGGAATTTTAGTTTACTGAACAGTTAATAAGAAGGCCATAAGTATTCATTGTCTTCATTCCCTTGCCCTTGCCTGCCTGTCCTCCTTCCCATAAAATGAACTACAAACAATCCTCTTTCAATCATTATTGAAAAGGAAATGGAAGCATATTAAAGAGATACGTGAGTCTAAGGCTGAGCCATTTCTCTAGGAGAAGCATGTGCTGTCATTTGCTGATAATGTTCTACATGTGATGCCGCAGTTTCCAATTTGCTCAAAACTTTGTTTAACATTTGCAATTTATAATGTTTAAGGAGCATGTTTATCCTATTAGAGAATATACCTATGTACAGCTCAGAATTCAAGTAACTGAAAAACAGATTTTGGCTAAATTAGAAAAATTTAAAATATACAGCTGGTCATGGTGGCTCATGCTTATAATCCTAGCCCTTTGGGAGGCTGAGGCAGGGGGATCAATTGTGCCTAGGAGGTTGAGGCTGCAGTGAGCTACGATTGTGCCACTGCACTCCAGCCTGGATGACTCTGTCTCCAAGAAAACAAAACAAAACAAAACAACAACCCAAAAAGCCCTATTCACAACTGTATACTTGCAAACTCTGACCATGCAAAATAAAATATAGTTGAGGAAATTATTTGGAACATATAGATAGAAAAGGTACTGAAGGATGTAGTACCCTGTCTTTTTCTCCCTTCAGGATGAAGGTACTTGTTCCCCTGCGACTGGCTGGCTAGAAGTCCCTCTGCGGAGTCCTACTCTAGGCATTGCCTTGACTAAAGGGGGCTGCCTCCTTGAGGGAGGCCCCCACCCTAAGCAGCTTGCATCCAAAAGCCTGGTTGTGTGAGTTCCACATCTTCATGCCTAAGGGAAGAGCAACTCTGGGGGTCCTTTCCAGATGGTCTCTGCTGAAGCTGTTGTGAGGCATTCGTGAAGCCCTGCATCCCAGCTCAGCTTCCTCTCCTGCCAATTTCCTTCTCCCAGGTTGATACTGAGTGCTGCTCCATTAAGGCCACTGCACCTGATTCTCCATGGACTGTTTCCCATGGGGGAACTGGAACTAAAATAATAATAAAAGAAATTCCCAATAATGAAAAAGAAACATTTGAGATGACTAGATGTCTTGTTACCAACACTGTTATGCTGACTTCAGTTCTGGAAAAGAATAATCACAATCATAACAATGATACTACTGCCAATAGAGTTATGGCTTTGTGTTAGGTACTGTCTTAAAAAATAGAATTACAGAGACTGGTAAGACATAGCCCTTGGCCTAGAGAATCTTAGGATGAGTGAAACTTCTAAACAATTATTTAATGACAATTTTTTTTTAATCTATGTAGTTGTGTCTTTGGCCTGTTCTTATCACAGGAAAGTTGAGATAGACAGTGAAATCTCTGGAATATATATTAATATACTCATAGGTTTTTCAATCATCTTTTAAAGCCTGGAATCAGTGGAGAAGATAATTTAAAAATTTATACTTATATTACCTAAAGTGGAAATCCAGCTTTTATTTATGTTTGTTTTGCCAGCCATAATATGCTATCAAATTACTTTTCATTTAGTAAGTCCCCATCACCTTAGGCTGCTAAGACACAGGCAAGGTCTTCCAGGGAACAAAATATGTATCCTGGATGAGTAATTCAGAAGTAATTAAGGTTGAAATATTTGTATCAGGTTTTCTTCCTAAAATTTTGCACTTTGAATGTGTTGCATTGCATAAGCACAGAGAATTCCAATGACTTTTTAAAGACTTCTTAAAAGGATTTGTTAATGAAAGTACCTCTTTAAGAAATAAAGAGGGAGAAGACCTTAAAGAATTGTAATCCAGTAGAAGAAAAAATATATATACATATACCTTAGATAAGCTGGGATACCAATAAAAGCAGTATGCTATAATTGATATTACAGTTCTATATCAAAAACCTTAACTTTAAAGATAAATTTTATTTCAATAGCTTTAGGAGTACAATTGGTTTGGTTATGTGAATTAATCTTATAGTGGTGAGATCTGTACCTGTGTACAGTACAAATAGTGTACATTATACCCAACAGGTAATTTTTCATCCCTTCCCCCGAATCACCCTTCCCCCTGCTGAGTCTCCAATGTCCATTAACCACTCTGTATGCCTTTGCATACCCGTAGACTAGCTCCCACTTATAAATGAGAACATGCAGTATTTGATTTTCCATTTCTGAGTCACATCGCTTAGGAAAACGGCCTCCAGTTCTTTATGAGTCACTGCAAATGGTATTATTTTGGTTTTTTTATGACCCAGTAATATTCCATGGTGTATATGTACCATATTTTGTTTATCTACTCATTGGTTGATGAGCACTTAAGTTGATTCCATATCTTTGCAATTGTGAATTGGACTGCAGTAAGCATATGTGAGCAGATATCATTTTTATATAATGACTTTCAAAAACATTAAATTTATCAAAGATATGTAATTTCAAAAAATGGAACCCAGTCAGTTTATCAATAGAATAGAAAATAAGTCAGTAAATTTCAGACACCTCTGAATGTGGGACTAGATTGATCTTCCTGCTGAATTTACAGATGTGAAGGGGATGATCAAATTGGTTGAGTTGATTGATTCTCACTGTCAAGGGCAAATTCAAGAGGGATTGGGGACACAACAGGGAGGAGTCTCTCAAATGTTAAGATAATCAGGAGGCCTCAGAGCGTCCTGTTGTCCCATGGTAACTGTATTAATCCATTTTCATGCTGCCGATAAAGACATATCTGAGGCTGGGTGATTTATACAGAAAAAGAGGTTTAATGGACTCACAGTTCCACATGGCTGGGAAGGCCTCACAATCATGGTGGAAGATGAAAGGCACTTCTTACATGGCAGCAGGCAAGACAGAATGAGAGCCAAGAAAGAGGGGTTTCCCCTTATACAACCATCAGCTCTGGTGAGACTTACTTACTACGATGTAAACAGTATAGGAAAAACCACCCCCATGATTCAATGATCTCTCACTGGGTCCCTCTGACAACATGTGGGAATTATGAGAGCTACAATTCAAGATGGGATTTGGGTGGGGACACAGCCACACCATATCAGTAACCATGCCAACAAAGGACACAAGTCCTCAAGAGTAAAGGTTTGGGTCACCCCATCTGGCAGGGAACCGGAACATTCCTGCTGAATATAAAAGGAACATGTAATGGGTAGAAGAAAACATGGCAACTTTATAAATATTCATCCAATTTTAAAACATTTCCAGTTCTTTATAAAGGTCTGAAGTATTTATGAGTATTTTTCCTTCTTATAATATGAATATACTTGTGTATATATATATTAGCCAATTCTTTTTCTCTCCATCCTCCATTTTCTTTTTATCTAACTTGTGATGTATTAATAATGGATAACCTTATATTTCAATATTTAAGATACAGGATAACAAAAGTAGTGATAAGAGCAGTAAACATTAACCAGGGATGGACAAAGTGCATGTTTTCGTATCCTCTTTTCGGGGGTATGAGTATGTGTTTGGTTGTATGAAGGGTAGTTGCATCATATTGGGTGGAAGGGTGATTTTGCTCATGTCTCTATCTGGAAGATAAACATGGGTAAAGCAGGTGTTTGTGGATGCCATGTTGATAAGGAGCAAGTTGTGCAGGATTGTGCTGGGTCACCTTGGCTAAGACTGGAAACTACTTTTCCTAGAACCCCCTTCCCTGAAGATATCTGGATTACAGAGCTGTAAAGGAAGGGAAGAAGCAGCCACTCATCTCAGAAAGTGAATGTAGGCAGATTCAGCAGGGGACGGCATCTCCCAACACTTTACTCCATGCTCAACTGGCTTTCCAACTATGACCCTACTGACCAACAGCAACCCCTGGGCTAACCACCAGACAGACACATGTCAATAAACCCTAAAGACTGTGGCCACACAGAGATGGCAACTTCTAGGCCTCTCAATGAGCTCCCCTCCCCTGTCCCATCTTGGCAGCTAGTCTTGCTTATGTCTGAGTCTGCTCAGGCTGCTACAACAAAATAGCATAGGCTGGGTGGCTTAAACAACAGACATTTGTTTCTCATAGTCCTGGAGGCTGGGAAGTCCAAGGCCAAGGCGCCAACTGATTTGGTTCCTGGTGAGGGCCTGCCTCCTGGCTTGCAAATGGTTGTTTTCTTGTTGAATTCTCATATGGCAGAAGGAGAGAGAGAGAGAAGAGAGAAGAGAGGGAGAGCTGTTCTCTTTTTATCTTCTTATAAGGGACACTAATTCTGTCATGAAGTCTCCATCCTCATGACCTAATTACCTCCCAAAGACCCCACCTCGGAACATCATCACATTGGAGGTTAGGGTATTAATGTATGAATTTTGAAGAGTTACATTCATCAGTCTATAACACTCTTGAGATCCCCTGGAAGCCTGATTATTATGCTTCTGATGGATTGATTAGTGAAATAATTACTCTTATTTCCTGACTCCCCCTCCCAGGCGTTAGGTTCCCCAGCTCCTTTCAACTTTATGTAATGTATAATTCCTGTAATAAATCTGCTATTCCCAAAGTACACACAGGGGCTCCAATTCCCAGCTGAAGCATGCGTGAAGCAGGTGAGATGGGAAGAAGCATGGCTACTTTTCAGAGAGGCAAGAGGTGAGCTGGACGGGAGAGTTGTCAGTTTGTTGAGAAGTTGTTAAAAATATGTTTGTATTTGCCACAGAGCGGAGCTGGATTAGGGAGGACCTTGAAGGATGCAGTTAGAAATCAGATTTTGGTAGAAATCAGAAACCACCATTGGCCCCTTGACAAGGGAAATAAGAGGGAATCTGTAAAATCGTAGGCCAGTGGCTTATCTTCCAAATTGGAAAATATAGGAAATATATGGTAGAAACTTAATATAATCAAGCATATTAACAAAAATCATTGATTTTTTGAAGAGAAATATCAGAAATAGTTATTGCAATAAATTCATATAGATATTAGAAATTTCATGAAAAGTTCTCACACTCAAGATAACATGCAACACACTCATTTTCTCATGTGGAATGCAAGAGCTTAGAAATATGAAACCAAAGCTTGATAAATAAGCAATTTTTTTTTCCAGACAGAGAAGTAGAAAAGCTGGTCTTGGGAATACATGGTAAAACTAGGCATTTTCCATTTTTATAAATAATAAGTAGTAAGCTATGCACCATGATGACACTCCAGTAATGTTTCTCGTGCATCACAGAGTATGTCCTATGAGAAACTGTTTCTAAAAAGAAGAGCGTGGGTAAAAGCTATACACTATATTCCACTTTGGGAATTTGCTTTGCACCTGAGATATTGGCGTATAAAGGGCTCTGAACAGATGTGCAGTAGAGAAACCTATTAACTTTGTGTAACGCAGTGTTTTTTTTTTTTTTTTCAAGTTTTAAAATGCCCACTTTATTCCATATAACAACAGATGTCATTTACCTTTGAGGGAAAGATAGCCCTGAGACTGATCCACTGTAAAACATTTCCTGGAAGAAACATCATCTGATTTTATGCATTTCAAGGCATCATGAGACAAGTGTATCATCATGCGGAAACACGGGTATCATGACTACATTTTACATAAAATAAAAGGAAACTATCAATAAACTTCAGAAAGCTGTAAACTCAACTACTCCCTAAAATATGGGCACGCAGTTGTTACAAAGACATAGTAAATGGTTTCTGGTGTGCAGTATCCTTTTACGTTACTCTGCTGTTACATAGGGCATAACATTTACCCAAGGCTTTTTTAAACTACAAACGATGTTTAGCAGCATTCAATGGTGGTCACCTCTCTCAATGGCCATCACTGGACAAATTGGACACCTTCCCACCTGCACACAAATATCCATAGAAGAATACTCAAGTTTTAGACTTGGACCTGTGTACTTTCATTAACTTGCCCTTTCTAGTCTATTAGAAAGTGATATGCACTTTGGTCTGCCAAAAGCAATGCTTGTATTCTGGCAGCGATGTGTTATTGGTTTTACACAGTAAAGTGGATATGAGAACTTCAAAGGCAGGAGGTAAGTTTTTAACTTAAACAGCAGCAAATAAAGAGTAAATTAGAATACTCTGCTGTCACAAATATCCTTGATCTCCATAACATATATATATATATATTATACAGGAGGCATTTCAATTTGTCATCCCCAGCCTAGAAATGTCAAAGGCTTTCCCATTCAGTCTAATATTCTGGATTCCTATTACAAGGGAATACATTAAAATTATGGAAGAGTTGCTTACTGAAAGGAAATCCCTGAAAAATAATAAGGCAGGAAATGTAAAAATTCATAAATCATTTAGAACACTCTTTAATTATAATGAGCTAGATTTCCATGTATTTGAAGTAATACCAAACACAGTCACTTGTAGAACTAGTCCAGATTCCTTAAATATCAGATGCATTTTTAGTCTTCTGTGTAAGTGTGTGGAAGTTACTTATGTTTATATGAAATGAGGTTATTCATAATTTTCTACAGTAGTCACTATAAACCAGAAAGACTGAGACAAGCACAAATCAAGGCATGGAGTCTCCCAGAGCTGCAATGAGAAAAAGACTGTAACAGCTGATTCCATACACATGAATGGGTTTCTTTTCTGTAGGAAATCCAGTGAAATAAGGAATAGAGATGTCTAGAGGGTTTCTTGAGGAGAAGGATGCCCCCATGCATTTAGTTTCCTCTCCCTGTGTTATAGCACATTCTTCTCCTGCATGGTCTAACTTCCCTCAAGTTTGGTTGATTCTAAGGCCTGAATGGTGAGGGTGTTGTCTTTGCAAGTTTTCGTTCAGTCAGAAGTCACTTTGGTCAGTGTGTGAGCGAGTTCTGCGTTATTAAAGATCGCCTAGTGGCCAGCCGCGTCTGCTCACGTCTGTAATCGCAGCACTTTGGGAGGCCAAGGCGGGTGGATCACTTGAGGCCAGGAGTTCAAGACCACCCTGACCAATGCGGAGAAACCCCATTTCTACTAAAAATACAAAATTAGCCGGGTGTGGTGGCACATGCCTGTAGTCCCAGCTATTCAGGAGACTGAGGCTAAGGCAGGAGAATCGCTTGAATCCAGGAGGCGGAGGTTACGGTGAGCTGAGATCGTGTCACTCTACTCCAGCCTGGGTCACAAGAGCAAAACTCCATCTTAAAAAAAAAAAAATCTCCTAGTAAAATCCGGTTAAGTTAAGAGCTAGCCCCAGGCAACCAACTTGTTTGTGTGGGTCCCATCTCCGCCTTGCTTATTTCAAATGCCTCTTGGTAAGCAAGCTTCTTGGGAATTATCTATGTTATGTTTTCAGTCATCATCCCACGCCGTGGCAGCAAGGTAATGGAAGTAATTTCCCTTCATTTTGGGAAAGAAGACTTTACTTTCTGAATCAGTTATATTGGCTATTACATACATATCTGACATTTCCAGAACTAGGATGGGAATGCAGATGGATCTCAAGTTAGGCTTCACTTTCTCCAGATAGTCCTTTATCAGCTGTGTTTCTTATCTATTTTCTGCCTGATGCTCTAGATGCCCTATAGGTGGACCTGCGGCACTCGCACCACCTTCGCCTTGGGGCAAGGGGATAGCCTACTGCGGTGTCTTCTCTGTGGCAGGGTGGCTGCATGCGGTGGTGGCCAGCACTGCCTGGATGCGACAAGTATGTATCATGACTATATTTTACATAAAATAAAGGGAAACTATCAATACACTTCAGAAAGTGGTAAATTGAACTATCTTTTTGTTTTTTTTTTTCTTTTTTTTTTTGAAACAGTGTCTCATTCTGTTGCCCAGGCTGGAGTGCAGTGGCGTGATCTCGGCTCCTTGCAACTTCTGCCTCCTGGGTTCAAGCAATTCTTCTGCCTCAGCCTCCTCAGTAGCTGGGATTACAGGCACCTGGGACCATGCCTGGCTACTTTTTGTATTTTTAGTGGAGACTGGGTTTCACCATGTTGCCCAGGCTGGTCTCGAACTCCTCACCTCAGATAATCAACCCGCCTTGGCCTCCCAAAGTGCTGGAATTACAGGCGCGAGTCACTACACCAGGCCAACTATCTCTTAAAATATGGGCATGCACAGGCGTGGTGGTGGGCACCTGTAATCTCAGCTACTTGGGAGGCTGAGGCAGGAGAATCACTTGAACCCAGGAGGCAGAGGTTGCAGTGAGCCGAGATCGTGCCATTGCAGTCCAGCCTGGGCAACAGAGTGAGACTCCGTCTCAAAAGAAAAAACAAAACAAAAAAAAAAAAGAAAAAGAAAAAATGTGAGCACACAGTTGATACAAAGGCATAGTAAATGGTTTCTGGTATGTAACCTTATCTACGAACTAGAAATCTGCAGTTTATCTCTGCGAAACCCACCAGAGTCCTGTCACTCTGATCTGCTTTGGGCTTAGACGCAGACTCTCCTGTCTCCAACCCACTGCATTTAAAACATTTTGAAAATTGTTTCATTAGTGCCTTCCAGGTAGTGAAAAGCCAACCTGGGAAGGGAAAAGTTTGAAAAAAGGTGTGGAATAGATGGGGATAAGTTTAAAACTTGGTCTGTAAATTTGATTGAGACTTTGTTGAATGTGCTTAGGGATGAAAATAATCTAATATGTGTGAGTTTATATATGCAAAATATATGTTTACTATATTTTGTGCATAAAATGTACATATTGAATTATTACGTGTGTATATATACATATACAGTACATATGCACACATTTTCTCACACACATACACAGACATACACATTCAATAAATGGCTCTGAGTCACAACTAGGAAAGACGTTTTAAATTGCTCACAGAAAATGTAATCTCAAAATAATTGTGGAGCAGAAAAACTGATAAAAAGAAAAAAAAGTGCTATCATTAATGAGACCACTGAATAAAGAAAATGACTTAATTCTAAAACTTAAATTTGTAATATTCTGGAATGTTCTGTGCATTTACTATTAACTGAGCAAATACTATATATAGTATAGGTGATGTGGTAGAGCAGAAAACAAAGCAGAACACAGCCATTCTCCTGGAACCTGAATTTTAGTGAGAAGAGAGGGGAACAGGCAGGCAGAGGTATGATGTATACAGTGGTGCTAACGTGCCCAAGACAACCTTAATGCTGCCCTCAGCTTGATTCAGCTTTAGACAGGCTTCTTCCTGACTTTTGTTCCCTAATCTCCCTTTTCTTGAAAATGTGTTTAATTTGTAAATTCCTTATCTGACTTTTTGAGATATTATAAATGCCTTCTGCCAGTTTTGTAACCCAGGAATACCTTTTTCAAAGACCTGGGAACCATCTCTTTGAAATCCAATAGGCAAGGAAGATGGCATCCCTGTCTACCAGCCTCTACGAGAAGGCAAGAGCCTAACCTTGGTGGGGCACCTTGCTCCAAGTTGTAAAACTGCCTTTTGTCACAAGGACATGAGAAAATTTACTTTTCCTTTGGGTAAAGCCAATCAGCAAAAACAGATGTGGTCTAAGGTCCCTCATCCCAGATTTTAACGATTCTCCAACCCTTCATTTCATCTAGAGCTGGGCTGTGCTGCCTTCCCTTTGCTGGCAATAATACTGGAATAAAATCAACTTCTGTTTGCTTATCTTACCTGGTGCAATTTTATTTTAACAAATGGAGGGTAAGGAGTCAGAGAGTTTGGCAGGTCAGGGTATGTGTTATTTTATAGAATGTGATCAGAACAAAAATTTTTGACACGTGTCATATTTGGGCAGAGGATTAAGTGATGTGAGAGAGTTAGCTGTGTGGATCTGCAGTGGATGAACTTTTTATGCAGGGGGAATAGTCTGTATGGGCAGAGATAGGAGCGTAAACGCATGGATGAGGCCACATGGAAGAACAGAGTGGAGCAGGAAGACAGAGGTGAATGTTTGAGAGGTGATAAGGAGTCAGGTCCTGTGGTACCTTATAAGCCATCAGGAAGACTTGGACCGACGCTTTGAGTGGGATGGAGGAGGGAATCAGAGGAGTCTTCAGGGTAGAGGAGTTAACTGCATGGCTTATGCTCAAAAATAGCTGCTGTTTTGAAGGGAAAATATTTAGGAAAACAAGGGTAGGGCCAGGGAGACCACTTTGGAGCTATTACAGTGATGTAGGCAGAGGGATGATGTGACCTTACACTGGGGGTGGTAGCCGTGGGGATGGTGAGAAGAGGTGGTGTTTGGACATATTTTGAAGGTTAAGACCTTGCAGATTTGCTGGAGAATTGGATGCACAGTACGTGAGTGAGAGACAGCTGAAGGATGACTCTGAGGTGTTTGTCCCAAGCAGATGGAGTAGTGGCATAATCAAGATGGGGCCACCGCAGGAAGAGCTGCTCCAAGCAGGGCTAGGTCCTTTTGTACACAGAGCCTTCTTTGGTCCTTAAAAAAGTTCTATGAATGTACTATTATTGTCGCTTTGAAAGGGGGAAATGGAATTTGCGAGAATATGAGTAATTTTCTCAGGATCACACAGCTAGGAAAAGGTTGTCTCAGTCTGAGTTGCCCTGAAAACTTGGTCCGAGGAAAGAACTTGTGTGCAGGTGGTTTACATGGGAAACAGAGAAGCTCAAGGTGTAGGAGTGAGGAGCAGGAGAGAGTGAGAGCAGGAAAGAGTGAAAACCCATGGGAGGGCTGTTACTGAATATGCAGGCTGAAAGCTAAATCCTACGAGGACTCCTTGAAGCCTCAGAATACCTCCCAGCATTGTCTGCCTGAGGATGTGAGGAGGAGCACTCACCCTGCTGGGCTCCCATTTCCCGGAAATGGAAGGTTGCCTGTGGGAGGGGTTACTCCCCTCACTTCTGAGCTTCACAGTCCTGCAGTTCTAGAGCTTCTTCTCCATGTCTGTGGTGTCAGGAGAATCCCAGGGCAGAAAATGAAGATGTTCAGTACCATGCCGGGCCAAATATATATATTCATATGTATAGATTCAGATAAAGTGCAACTCATATGTATATTCATGTTTATATTCATATAACATATAAACATTCATATATATATTTATATATATATGAATGATCGAGAGCCAGTGAAATTAGGCAATGCTTATTTATGAAAGACCCAGCCTTTGAACTCAGATTAGGATGCCCAAGCCCTTGGGTCTGAGACTCCCCAGCTGCCTTAAACCTGTTCCTGGGCTCACTTTCACCATTAGCTCCACCCTTCAAGCCTCTCTTTAGTCCCACCTTGCTTTGTAGTTGGATCAGAATGATGGGGGCCAGTGAGTGAGGCTGGCTGATGATTTTAATTCACCTCGCACTAGCTTAATTAGCATTGACCCAACCTGAATGCTGGGACTCAAGGAAATACACTGCAAACCTGAGGCTCGACGTGGTGACATGGAGGAATCGTGCTTTGGAAATAACTCATATAATTATTCGAGTTCTGCTGTTCTCATTCTTGGTGGATGTGACCTAGTTAGGTCACTCTTCATCTCTGGGTCTCCATTTTCTCACCAGTAAATGAGGGATTTAGAGCTGACCTGCGTAACATTCTAACTCTAGTGTTCTGTAGTTCTCTGAGACTTACGATGGGTGAATAATCCTAAAAATGCATCTTTGTGGTGATAAAAAAGAAAACACCCAAGTTTTAAACAAAAATGGCATTTTCCTGAGTACTTCTTTTCTTTGGGGTGCTATGTTCCTGGGGAAATCCATACACAATCATGCAAATTATTTCCTATTGTTTTTGCAAGTTCACCTTGTTGAAATCCAAGGCTGTAATAGCTTCAGCTGCCTGTTTGTGAAAGTAACAAAAGCAACTGGGATAATGCTAGAATGTTAAAATGCTGATGATAATCAGCATTTGGGTACACACTTGCTTTAGTTGGAGGCAACATTTTGGCTTAAGAAGAAGACTCAAGCCTCCAGCCAGAAAACAAAAGCATAGAAAAAAAAATTATCCTTCCTACTCTCATTTTACCCAGCTATTTAATCTCTGCAATTATTTCTGTGACTTTGAATGTTATTTTGTTTTATCAGGAACTGGAGGTCAGGATGGCAAACAGGGTACAATTTTTATAAAGATTATCATGTCATTTTCTCATTACATTCTAGGGAAAAACTGAAATGAGTTTACACAATATACCTTTTAGTATACTGGCATGATAATGGTTATAATACGTTATTTCTAGTAAGCACCATTGGCTAAGACATTGTCATCACCCGAGCAGGTTAAATCTATGGACTACTGAGTGTGAAATGCATTACAGCAAAAGCTTTGAGGGATGTTAATTTCTTTGGTTTAATTTCTAAAGGACAGCTCGGATATTTACTTGACAGGAGAGATTGCTAAATCCAGTCAACCAATAAACAATTATGTATGTTTTAAAATGCAGAGGAAAGATGGATCAATTATCTCTTTGTTATTCCTCACGGTTCTGCATTGAGTGCCATTTAGGATTCAGAAGTTAATTCCTTACTGCATGAAGAGGGCATCATCTATCCTTGTAATTGATGCCTTTGCTCCATTTCTTTTCCCATCAATACTTTGTGTGGGAACCTGCTCAACAGTGCAGCCTGTCAGAGCCAACATAAAATTGTAATTAACTGTCATGTATTGGTGGAAACCTGAAGCGAGAGAATGCATGTATCCCTTTTAAGTATTTGGAGCTTTCAAGAAGTAAGCAATGTGATTTCCAACATAAAGATGGGGCAACTGATCAGAATGCATTTTTGTCTGGTGCCAAGTAATAATTTGGAGAAGGGTAGGAGAATGACCCTCTCTGGAACTGGCCTTAAAATGTTTGAGAAAAAAGCGATTGTTTCCTCACAATAACCACAATATTGGAAAACGGTCTTTTGGGAAAGGGTAAGATTGTACTAAATGTGAGATTTCTTTCTCTTTCTGAGATAGATGGTGGTGATGGCTGCATGTTAGTGTGAATGTACTTAACACCGCTAAAACATGTACTGAGAAATAAAGTGGTAAATTTTATCTTAAGTATATTTTAGTATGATCAAAAAGATTTATTTTTTCCTCTATACCTTTTTTTCCAAAAAAAACCCCAAAATAATGCAACAATATATGAAAACCAAGTTAGATGAAACCTATTTGAGATTCAAGAGATAAATGTTTATTTATTTAGGCTTACAAACTATTGGTCACTATGGTCTGAGTTTTATGTTTCTCACTTTTTAAAAACTGGGAATCAATTTCCCTTCCAATGTTATGCTGTGTTTATTGTAAAGATTAGAACTCCTGTCTTTTCTGTTTTGAGAAGAATCTAAAGTGGCCCATCTTGTTTTTTTACAAAGAACAAAAACCATTGAGAAACACTTTCTGATTTTCCTAGTTCTTACCACAAAGGAGCAGGTAGAGATGGTGGAGCTGGGAGAAATAAAGAGAGGTTAAAATCCTCATATAACCATGAACTCTACTGGTAAATTGAGGTTTCTAATGTTTAAGTAACTGGTTAAGCTGGTGAGGATGCCAGAGATATGCTAGACAACCAAGGGTGGTAAATGAATTTGAACAGTTGCTTGATATTTTAAAATGACAGTAATGTGTTAGTGTTTATAGGCATTTGGTATAGTATTTGTTCATTGGCTTAGAGGAAAATACACAATTTTATTTGATATTGTTAAAAATTTATTTCCCACATTTGTTTTCTTGGTGGGCATCTTTTAGTTCTTGGCAACGAAAAGAAGAAATGCTTATGGTAGCACCAAGTGGAGAGAACAAATTGTTTCTCCTAATCCACACAGTTAATTGTTACCACCAGAGTCAAGTTGGTTTCACATTGAGCCTTGAGGTCTTTTATTTTCGAGGTTGGAGCAGAAATCTGCTTTGTCTGCTCAGTACACTCTCGTCTTCTGAAAACCTAATGTATTCTAGGAAACATCTTCTCTCTCCAGTGTTTTGGGGATTACCATGTTTTGACATGCTTTAATTCCCTAACCACAGTGGATTGACCCAGAAATGGATGCATGCCCTGATTTTGCCTATAGCTCATTGGGTGATGGTGGGCAACTGAACCAGGAGTCTCTGGATGGGATTTGGAAAGGGGTGTGTGCTGGTGGTAGTGGTGGAGGTGGAATGCTTTGTGTGAGGCCATGTTTTCCTCCTTTGTGAGGGAGAGAACAAAGCCTAGAAGCCAAGAAAAGTGGAGACAGTAAATGAAGGTAAATGAACATATATGTAGTGTCCTGGTGGCCTGTCAGACCCTACTTTCAGCCACCAAGGGACATCTGTCTATTCCATTTAGATGCTGAAGTATTCCTTTGGTTATATGAGATAACCCAGTTTCCTTCCATTAAATACAGTTTATTTTCTTAAGCTGTTTTTAGTTGCTTTGGTTCTGGCACTTGCAACTGGAAGTCTTGGCTAATACAAAGGTGAACCCTCTTCAGTGGGTACATGAATTTTGGAATTGGATTCCTTCCTTTTTTGTGCGTACCAAGAATGGTCATCCATGAAAAATCTAAATATTTTAAAAGAGGGTTTGTTTTGGCCAACTGTCCAAACTCATGATGTAGTTCCCCATAGTGGGAAAAGGTCGTTTTAGTCTCTGTCGAAGGGTAGGATGGGGTGGCGAGTCTTCAATCTCTGTGGTTTGACTTCTAAGGATGGAAGAAAGAATTATGTTTTGTAAAATGCATTCCCAAAATCGGTAACAAAGTAGATTAATATTTTGACAAAGTCACTCAGGTCTGTTAAACACTAGCAGTGTTTTTTTTTTTTATTGGTCAAGATTTAAATGTAAAGGTAAGGATATCTTTGATAGCCCTAGAATATTAAAAGTGTTCCAGTTTTGAACAGCTAAAAGGAAATTAATTTCTCTATATTTCCTGCCTCATGTTGTTTTAAGACGAAGGCTCTCACAATGCAAGTAGTGTTTTTCACTCCAGAAAGAAAAGACCTCTTTTTCCATGAAAGAAATTTTTTTGAGAATATTTTTCAGTCTGTAAAAAGAAAGTGATATGCTGTAACATCTATCCTATGCCTTTAAATGTTGGACATAAAGACTGAACAATTGCAGTACAGGATCCTTAACAGAAGTGAGATCTGAAAGAAGATGAATCCTCCGGCATCGTTCTTCAGAGAAGCCCACCCTGGAGTTTCTCTTTGTTACCGTGTTGCTTTATCTCAAGACGTGTTAAGGCCTTTCAAATGGCAATTCTTAGAGTCTTTTATATTTTAACTTAAGGAGTCATTCCATTGGAACAGATTTGCAAATAGGTAAAAAACAAAACAAACCAAAACAAAAGAACATATTTAGTAACAGTATGTGAGAACAGTGATATCTTTAAGTGTTTGCCAGGTACACAGCTCTCCTCTCATAAAAGCAGCTGCAGGAGGATTTCTTTCCTCAAAATGTGCTATGCTTTGTGACATAATCTGGATACCGTGGCCACCATTGTTTGGACTAGGGACCTGGGTCTGTCCTGGAGTAGCCATACGAAAATGAAACATGAAGATATTTGGTGAGAGAAATTTGTCAGCAGAATTCTGTATCCTGGATAGTGACTGATAAGCTAAATCTTCTCTCTATTCTTTGGAATTTGCAATGTGAGACCCAAGAGAATGTAGCAGTTTAGAACAGCCAAGTTGAAGCAATCCTAGTTTCAGCCAGAAATAGGAGCCCGTATGTAGAAACCATGGGCCATGGGGATGGTGGAACTAATTGTTTCTGTAGGGAACATGGTTTGAGCGTCCTTGGCCTCCGCTGTCCTCAATGGGTTTCCTGTTCTGCATGATACCAGGTAATCCAACTTATGGGACGATTTCTTGTTTCTTTACATCCCTGAGTATTCATCTGTAAAGTCTCTATTACTTCAAGGTATCTTGAGAAAATCTATTTCTTAGAATATAAAGGGAGTTAGGCAACAAAATAAGCCAATAGGTTATAACCAACTACTTTGTAGCATACTTGTAGAGGGATATAAAAGAAAAAGTAAAATAAGTGAAATTTGTTATACTCAATACAAATTCATAATAAATAGCAAATACGTATATAGCATGTGAAAAAATAAAATTCTAAGGTTCCCCCAACCACCTACGTGGACTTCCTCCTCAACCAGGACACTCTTAAAATGTAACCTGATAGACTGGTTCAGGCCATGATGGGAAGTGGGGGTCTCACATGACTCATACACCTTTCTGACAATAACATCAATACAGACTTGAAGTCTGATAAGAAACATGTTACAACCTATTCTCTCTGAAGCCTGCTACCTGAAAGCTTCTTCTGTAAAGAGCTTTGATCTCCACAGTCCTTTATCTTAACTCAGACATTTCTTTCTGTTGATCCCAGGTCTTTAGAGAAACTCAACCAATGGTCAACCAGAACATTTTAAAATCTACCTGTAAGCTGGAAGCCCCCCAACAACCACAGCCCCACGCCCGCCTCCACTTTGAGTTGTCCCACCTCTTAAATGTATTTGATTGAAATCTCATGTCTCTCTAAAATGTATAAAACCAAGCTGCACCTCAACCACTTAGGCACATGTTCTCAGGACCTCCTGACAGCTATGTCATGGGTCATGGTCACTCATATTTGGCTCAGAATAAATCTCTTCAAATATCTTGCAGAGTTTGACTCTTTTAGTTGACAAGCATTTACTTTCTGGCAGGCACTAATGTACAGATACACGTTTATTTAATCCTGATGACACAACCCTATCCTTATTTCACAGATGTGGAAACTGAACCACAGAGAGGTTAAGTAACTTGCCCAAAGTCACACAGGTCATAAACGGTAGCATTGAGTCATCAGCCCAGGCATTCGGGCTCCAGGGTACTGGCTGTGAACTGCCACACTATATCACTACCATACATTTCTAGAGCTCTCTGACTTTATTAAAATACTTCATAATCAGAATATGTTACCAATTACATATGTTTTGGCCTTGGATAAATTACTTAATCTGCCTATGTTTTTTACATTTAGCAGAACTGTATAATAGAGTAAAAGGCATTTTTCTTGCTACTTTAACATGGTTTTTGTGTGAACAGAGTGTGATCAGAGATGTTGAAACCAAAAAAAGCACTAAATAAGCATAAGACATTATTGGAGCTGTGCTTGTAAAAGCCACCCTGCAGGGCTGGGCACAGTGGTTCACGCCTGTAATCCCAGCACTTTGGAAGGCTGAGGCAGTGGATCACAAGGTCAAGAGATCAAGACCATCCTGGCCAACTTGGTGAAACCCTGTCCCTACTAAAATTACAAAAATTAGCCGGGCATAGTGGCGGGCGCTTGTAATCTCAGCTACTCAGGAGGCTGAGGCAGGAGAATCACTGGAATCCGGGAGGCGGAGGTTGCAGTGAGCCGAGATCACACCACTGCACTCCAGCCTGGCAAAAGAGCGAGACTCCATCTCAGAAAAAAAAAAAAAAAAAAAAAGCCACCCTGCAAGCCAAAGCTTATCTGCAAGGTATCAAGCAGAGCCTAGTGACACCGCCATAGGACCCATTTAGAGTAACCTTTTTCTTTATTTTATTTTACTTTAAGTTCTGGGATACATGTGCAGAACGTGCAGGTTTGTTACATAGGTTTACATGTGCCATGGTGGTTTGCTGCACCCATCAACCCGTCATCTAGGTTTTAAGCCCTGCATGCATTATGTATTTGTCCTAATGCTCCCCCTCCCCTTATCCCTCACCCCTGACAGGCTCCGGGGGTTGTGTGTTGTTCCCCTCCCTGTGTCCATGTGTAGAGTAACCTTTTTCTTAACTAATGCAACCCAACCAAGAAAAGTTGTTCAGCTAAAGAAAGAAAAAATAATTTGGTCTAAATTTCTAGAATTTAGACTAAAATGTTTGTGCGTTGGGGGTTGTGAGATCATAGATTCAGATAGTTATAGGTGAAAGGAATACTGGAGATTAGTATAAAATTAAAACTAATGGCCACTATGATCTTCCCTGACCTTCTAAAGATGGATCAGGCACTCTTCCCTTGTCCTTACTTAGCGTTTGTAAATTGTCCTGATTAAAGGGCATGTTTTACTGTAAATATTCCTGTGTTTGCATATCTTCTTGTTGGATCTTAGAGGCTAACTTGAGGCAAAGAGAAGACACACATTGATTGCAATTAACTGTATCCACTCTGATAGAATGGAGTTTCTAATTTAAAAAAGGGAAGGAAGTTATATTTGTTCAACATCTGAATATGTGACAAAGATTGAGTTCACGTCATGTGTTGAATAATTTCCAAAACTGCTCATGTGGGGCATTTTCTGAACCACAGATTAAACACAGCCCAAGACTAGAGTTGGTGCCAAATCACTGAGGACAGTAACCTTGGTCCTATGGGGAAATAGTGGGCAGGGGGCAGGAGACAGGAGGCGTTCAGAACTTGCAGCTAATCTGTCCTCACTCACATAAGAAACGCCGAGCTCCTGTGCAGCTCTGGGCTGTGAAAAATGGATACTTCCCTGATCATCCCATTCTAAATGTTTCTTCTGCGTTCAGCTTCATAGGCTTGGAGAAGTCTGAGGTCTTGCTGGCTTCATTGGAAATACCCTGTCCTATTTGCTCCCTGAGCTCCGAGACTATCTTGAGCTTCTATCTTTATTCCTTCATGCTCGGAGGAAGCTGCACAAGCTAGGAAGAAACTGTTGCCTACCCAGTATCCAGCCTCCCTGCTTCCTTTTTAACAGAAGACTGATTTGGGAAAACAATATATTTCTTAGCTCTCCCAGCCCACACCTGGTAGCTGAGGTGGTCAATGAAACGTAAGTAGAATTCCTTGAGTGGGGAAATCTATAAAAGGCAATTAACTGTCTTGGGAGGCTTTCTCTTTTTGCTAATTGCTTTTCCTCTTCTTACTTTGGATGCACACTTGATGTCTGGAATGCCAGCAGCCATCCTGTGGCTATGGGACAAATGTGAGGGTGGAAGACAAGGATTGAGCATGGCAGAACAGAAAGATAGAAACAGCCTTTGTCCCTGATGACCTGGTAGATTTGTGCCAGCAATGCCTTACTGCCTACCGCTCTTCCTGTTTTTACGTGAAAGAGTAAGCTACTGTTCATTGAGTCACTTTACCCTGGTCTCTACTTCTGGCAGGCAAACAGAGGTCCTTTTTCTTTATTCCACATCAGCCATGTCAAGGCAGACTGAATGGAATTTAGGAATAGCCTTAGAGGATCCATCACCTAATTTATAAGGAATTGTTCTGTTGGACACAGACATCCTTAAAGTCCAAAGGCCATGCTTCTTACTCTTCTCTGTTACCAAGTTGCTGGGATCTGTTACTACTCAGAGAGATCCTTCTCTTCTAATTTCCCCTTTCCTTCTCTCTTTCTGGTCCTCATAAATAGAAATGGGTGGAAAAATACCTTAACATACAAATATATTTTCTGCAGAAATCTATTCAAGCCATTAATGGGTTATTTGCATAATTTTCATCTTTGATTAGTTGAAACATTTGCATTTGGACTCATTCACAAGTGCCTGGGGCTCCCCCATGGACAGTGATTCCACACTTGACTTACTTCTTAGTGGCCAGGATAGCTCTGCCAAGGAATCCTTCATAGAACAGAAAGTATGTATACTTAACCCTGGAAAATCCAATTTTCACCTTTATACTCCTGGAAGCAGATATTGACAATTTAAGAGTAACTTATTTCCTTGTAGCTGGCAAAGCTTCAAAAATAATGAAGGATAGTCTCTGAGCACCCTTCCACATGCAAGGTGGCAAGGAGATCTTAAGACTTTTTACTGGGAAAGCCATGAAAAATGGAAATAACTGTGTGTATTGATCAAATAATACTGATTTAAAATAACAAAGCATCACTCACATTTTTTGGATGAATATAGTTATATCCTGTTGAATGAGAAAGGAAAAAAATCCTTCAGTATTTGTAGGTTTGGCTGTATGTTCCTGACTCTGACTTCCCTACAGCACAAAAACTCCCAACTACATTTCCTGTCTCACAGACTTTTTTTTTAAATTTTATGAACTCTTTCTATATATCTCTCCTACAAAGTGTAATCTTTTCATAAAAAAGGAACATTTTCACAATGATTCCAGCCAAGGTCTCAGAAGTGGAAGTAAATGATGAGAATTAATTTTAACTTTAATAATACAGACAGAGCATATTGTTTTATACACCAAGAAAATGAAAAACAATACTCACTGAACTTGGTTACCACTGAAATCTGTATCAAGTTACAACAGTAAACATAAGAACTCTTAATGATAAGTAGGGCATAAGATAAAAACAAACTTTAAGTTGTTCTTTCTAATTTGCCTTTAAGCCACAAGAGTAGTGTAACACGAAACGGTAACACTTACAAAAATAACCTATGTCAACTTTTCTGTTTTTCAATTTTCAAACCCAAGGTGCTGTTAAAGTTTAATTTAAAAATGGTTGTAGCTATTAAATGCCTCCAGAGCAAGCAACATACCTGAAACTTGCTCAGAACTACTGTGGAGAATGGATAGGAACCGGTGTTCATTTGGTTTCTTTTGTATGCTAGGCTTTTTAGCTTAGTTGTTTCCATTTAGTTTTCAAAACAGTTCTGCAAAGGAGACATACTTAACACTATTACACAAGGGAGGAAATTGAAGCTCAACTAGAAGCAGTTTACCAAGTTCAAATAACTGGTAAGTGAGGGAAGTTGATATTAAAACTAATTTTGTCAAGTTCTCTATTTTTTCACCACTATGTGGTATTTTGGTGTTTGCTGTTACGAAGGGAAAATTAAAATGTAAGACCCAATAATGGCCAGGATAACAGTGACTCACACCTCTAATCCCAGCACTTTGGAAGGCTGAGGTGAGAGGATCACTTGAGGTCAGGAGTTTGAGACCAGCCTGGCTAACATAGTGCTACCCTGTCTCTACTAAAAATACAAAAATTAACCAGGCATGGTGATGCGTGCCTGTAATCCCAGCTACTCGGGAGGCTGAGGCAGCAGAATCACCTGAACCCAGGAGGCAGAAGTTGCAATTAGCCGGGATGGTGCCACTGTACTCCAGCCTGGGTGATAAAGTGAGATTCCGTCTCAGGAAAAAGAAAAACACACACACAAAACAAATAAGTTTACAAGATGATGTGAGTTCTGTAGGCTAATACAAATGCATAATTCAAGAAATTAGAAGCCAAAGCAGAGAATGTTGGAATCTTTCCTACCTGAAGGTAAGGTTAGCAGTTGACTCTTGGTGGAGCATAGACTTCATTAACACTGACAAGGCACAGTGGCCACCCTCCATCAGCTGGGGACAGTGGGCTAGCAATTCCCCACAAGGCACAGAAATAGGGAAGGCCATGGATAAGGAGCTACAGCATCCAAAGAAGGGAAACCTATTTGGTTACAGCTTTCCAAACTATGTTCCCATGTGTATTAGTCAGGGATTTCCAGGGAAACAAAACCAATTATACACACACGCAAACACACACGATTTTAAATATATATATATTTGTGTGTGTGTATATGTGTGTGTATATATATGTATGCATGTGTATATATGTATATACACACATATACAGAGAAAGAGATTTATTGTAAGGAAGAGCCTCATGTGATTATGGAGGCTGGCAAGTCCCGAGATCTGTAGAGTAAGTCAGTAAACTGGAGACCCAAGAAAGCCAGTGATACTTTTCCAGTTCAAATCCAAAGGCCTGAGAAGCAAGAGAGCTCGGTGTAAATTCTAGCCCAAAGGCTGGCAGGCTTGAGACCCAGGAAAAGCTGATGTCTCATCTCAAGTATGAAGGCAGAAAAAAAATGATGTCCCAGTATTGAGGCAGGTGGAGTCCCCCCTTATCTGAGGGAGAGTCAGCCTTTTCGTTCTATTCAGGCCTTCATCTGTTTGGAAGAAGCCCATCCACATGTGCTTTACTCAGTCTGTTGATGGAAATATTTATCTCATCCAAAAACAGCCTCACAGAAACACCTAGCATCTGATCACCTAGCATCTCAACACCAAACATCTAATCACCCCATGGCCAGTCAAAATTGGCATATGAAATTAACCATCACACCACGTGCTTACATTTACGTTGCGGTGGAATAACACCAGGCAGGACACAGGAAGGTTAAGCTTTGAGTGTCCCTTTACTAGTTACCTGCCATGGGTTTTAGTCCATTTATTTTCTCATGAGGACACTAAACTGTGAGGAGAAATGAGATGACATATAGAAGTGATTTACTGAACTGTAAAACACTTTTTAAAAAGTTATAATATTATGATCAGGGTGGTAGTTGGGAATCATTAGCTTTTCAGAGAATAGAGAATTCACACTTTGTAATCCAGGGTGTGACAGCAAGCTCACTGTGGCTGCTGAGGAATCCCTTGTCTTCGGAGAAGACATTCAATCACTTTCAGGGTGTCCTCTCAGGGTGTCTTCCCAGGAGCTTCGCTGGAGGGAGGCAAGCAGAGAGGCATAACCACTTTGCATCTGTCAAGCATTGCACTTTTTGAGTGAAGAGACGAGCAGGCAGAGAAGCCTGCTAGGAAGGTGTAATTACTGCATGATCCAGGCAGAGTGGTTGTTTTACATCATCTCATAGGAAATTTTTTGACTTCCAGGTCATTTTAAGAGACAGAGAAAATAGAAATTCCATTCACAGGAGGAAGCATATGGATTGTGGAAATGAGGGGTCCAGCTAGTGGGACTTTGCTGGCCATGGAATTTTTCTTGCAGTTCTTTCATGAATCAAATGATCTAAAGTTAAAAGTGAACTTAATGGCTTTTGGGTTATTTTCAGGATGGATGTGTTTTGATATATTCCAGTTTTTTCAGTAGGCATATTCCCCACTTTGAAGGGAGAAACTCTTTAATGCTGTGCATATCCTAGGTAAAATCATTCCAGCTATTAAATATGTTTTCAGAGAGTCAAGTTCAGAGGGAGATACTAATTAAATGTAAATAATACATTCTATCAGGTCAACAAACTCAGACATTCTCTTAGACAATTTTATTTTCACATTCAAATTATTAACAAGAACATTCAACTTAGTTTTTATTTTAAGACCCCATTCTGCCAAGATGACTGACTTTAATCTCAATAGATTTGGGTTCTAAGTTAAGCTTCAGGGGACTTAAGTTTTATATTTTGTCAGGTATGGGCTATCTGGTTTTTTCTTCTTCTTCCTTTTTTTTTTTTTTTTTTTTTTTTAGAGAGAGAGGGTTTTTTTCTGTTTTCCAGGCTGGACTTGAGCCCCTGGGCTCAAGCGAGCCTACTACTTCGGCCTCCTATGGCTAAGGTTAAGGTTTGTTTTTGTTTTTTGTGTTTTTCGTTTTGTTTTTGTTTGAGTCAGGATCCCACTTTGTCACCCAGGCTGGAGTGCAGTGGCGCTTTCATGGCTCACTGAAGCCTCAACTTCCTTGGTTCAAGCGATCCTCCCATCTCAGCCTCGCAAGTAGTTGGGACTACAGGAGCACACTACTATGCCTCTTTGCTTTTTAAAATTTTTGTAGGGATGGGGTTTTGCTATGAGATTAGGCTGTTCTCAAACTCCTGGCCTCAAGTAACCCTTTTGGCTCAGCCTCCCAAAGTGCTGGGATTATAGGTGTACCTGGCCCTAGGTTAGGTTGTGATGGCTGTGGCAGGATGGGGTAGCAGGTGGATCTGGTCTTTGATGTATCAATTAGCTTTCAGCTGAGATAACCATCTCTTTGTCCAAGATCTATAGCCCTTCCCTTTTCACAGGTATCTCTGTTCTTTTCCCTTCAGTGATATCCTGTATATCCTAGAAATCGCTCGTCATTTCATGGAAATATTTCTTACTCTTTTTTTATTTTACACCTAGTTTTACAATTCTTCTCTTATGTTTGTTAACTTGGGTAGTTTCCAGTATTTTAAAATTACAAATACTCCTGTAGTGAATGGCCTTCTTCATATGTATTTTGTGTTGTTGAAGGTGTATTTTCAGTGCAAATTCTTAGAGGAATAACAGGGTCTCCTTGGGAAATGCCTAACTTTGGGCCTGGAACAGGAAAGATATGAGGTAACCTGAATATCTTGTTATAGAAAGTAAGAAAGTGCTCCAAAAGTGATAGGATCGTGACAAAAAGACACCAGAGCAAGTTTGAATGAGTTCCAACTGGTTAAATCACGAACAGTTTGAGCACCGAAATAAATAAGTGTCCAAGACTGAATGTGAAAGCACCTTTGTTACATATGGACCGGTTCCCCTCCACAGAGGAAGTTTTGCTCTGCAGCTGCATTCAGCACCCCATCAAGGGCTTGGTTCTCTACCTTTTGACAACAGAGGATATGGTTACGATTTTGAGTTTTTGCCTGTTAGTGAAGAATGATACCTCTGTGTAGTTTTAATTTCCATTTCTCATACTATAAAATAATTTAAACATTTTTTCATATTTCTGAGAACCATTTAACATAGTTTTTGTTAATTATTCTAGTCTGTTTTCCATTTTTCTATAGAAAGTGTCTGAAACCTGCACTTGTACCCTTGAACTTAAAAGTTAAATAAAATAAAATAAATTTTATATTCCAAAAATTTTAAAAAGTATCTTCTGTATTCTCTTAATTTTAAATATCCTTATTTCTATTTTAGGGATATTAGACATTTGTTGGTCATATATGTTGCAAACACTTTATTCCAATTTGTCATTTGTCTTTTAACTGTGCTTATTTTTTTTGTTTTGTGCCAAAGTATTTAAACTTGTTTATATAAGCAATTTATCAATCATTTCTTTTTTATTTGTATGTTATTGTTACAATTAGAAAACTTTACGTTACTCTCAGATTATATAAAAAATCATCCATGTTTTCTTCTAGAACTTACATAGTTGCATTTATTACATGTAGCTAGGGGCTTGGGATGGGGTTTCTTTTTCTCTATTGCGTTTTATTAGTTTGGTTTATAGTCCTCTTTTATTTTGCTTTCTAACATTCTGCATTCTTGGTGGCATCTTGAATTTCCCTTATATCCCAGCATGCTTTTAGTTTTCTTTCTGTGCTAAGGTTGAGGCATAGTTTACAGAGAGAACTTGAAGTGTCTACCTTCAATGTCTAGCCATTTTGTTTGTAGAATCTACAATAGTGTAGTCAGTACTATCTAAGAGAAATATGACTTGAGTCACGTATGTATTTTTAAATTTTCTATTAGTCACATAAAGGCTAAAAGAAACAGGTGAAATTAATCTTAATAATGTAATTTATTTAACTCAGCGTATCCAAAAGATTATCATTCCAATAGGTAATTAACATAAAACTTTTAAAGATTTTTTTTTTACATTCTTTTCCCATAATCTTCCAAATCTGGTACGATTTCTAGACTCACAGCACACCTCAATTCAAACGAGCCACATTCAAGTGCCCAGTAGCCACATGTAGCCAATGGCTACCATATTGGATGATACAGAACTAGATCTTCCTACTTATCCTCATGGAAGACACATCCATCAGAGTGATATATCTAGCATCCAGATTTTGGGAGACTTGATCCTGAAGGAAGATTTAAATAACAGTTGATCAGTTCTGGGAATTTTAGAAATTCCAGGATAAGACCTCTGAGGGCTCAATTCTCTAAGTAGGAAGCAAAGATCATATATGGAGGTTCCTTTCTTTGGCTCCTTTATAAATGTTCTTAGAAGTCTTACTAAGCTGTGAGCAATATGCACAACTGGAAATCACTGTGCCAGTTGTTTACTTGTGGAGAGAGGCTTTTCTGTGCCCATGATGGTGGAAAGCTTACTTTTTTCATCTTAGCATACTAGCAACATCACTAGTAAAATATCAAGATTCCATGAACCTTATTGAGTTTTGTTAGCCTAATGACTTAGGAAGACTATGGCTATTAAAGAGGAATTCTAATATTTGGAAAAGGTAGAGTTATGATTAAAACTAGCCGTATGTTTTTAGAGGTGATGACTGGGTACTGTTTTCTGTGTGAGTGAAATTTATGACATCTACTTTTTCAGAAATGGTGATCAGTCATTCTTAAGTGAAATAAGAAGACTAGAATGAAGATTACTTGCCGACATTGAGCAATGTTTGCTCCTTGACTACTCTGTTGTCCAGGACAACCTTGGAAAATGGACCATGAGTTATAAAACTGCTGTAATATAGGATATCAGAAATCAGAGGGCAGAGGAAACAGTAGAAAGATTGATTGATAAAGGTTGGGCACAGGAGCTCATGCCTATAATTTCAGCACTTTGAGAGGCCAACATGGGAGGATCACTTGTGGCCAGGAGTTCAAGACCAGCCTGGGCAACATAGCAAGATCTTGTCTCTATAAAAAAATTAAAAAGTAGCTGGCCCAGTGGTATGCACCTGTAGTCCCAGCTACTCAGGAAGCCAAGCTGGAAGAATCGTTTGAGCCCAGGAGTTTGAGGCTGCCATGATCATGCCACTACACTTCAGCCTCAGTGACATATATATATATGTCATAAATATATGATATAGATATATCATATATATGTATAATAGTAATATATATATATAATTTTTTTATTTTAAAAACACTTTAAAGGATGTTCTAAGGTTCACAGAGCATTCTTAATCTTCTATCTAAAACCTTTTGAGACTTTATGAAATCTAAGGATCCCAAAAAAGCCACACATAAGTACATATAAACAGTATTTGCTAGCAATTGCAGGCCTGACTGAAGTACATGAACTTCAGGTTACTGGTGGGAAGCCCTGGATCAATAGCGTGTCTCATTTAAAGCAAAATGTAGTTATTTAGTAGCCTATTTGGCTAAGAATTGGAGACAGAGGCAGCAAACTTCTATGGTCAGAAACAGATAGCTGTCTTAATTTATGGGAATTAAGGAAGTAAAGATCAAAATCTTCAGGCTGTGAATCACACTTACTTATTAAGAGCCCTCAGTACTCAACACTATGAGGAGCACCCATAAAAGAAAAGTCATAAATATCCTCAAAGAAGAAAACAGACAATACAATAATATAGTCTGCAATCAAATGTGAACTGGTATAATGTAAATTTACAAACACAGATTGCAAAGGGCACGTTTAAATACTAAGAGAATATGTATTACACAGAGTATAGTGATAGAGCTTATAATGTTCTTACTTCCGGTTTTCCACTAATAAATTCATAATCAGGGATTATAAATTTCCTATGACACTTTGCTGAAGGTGCCATGGTTTAAGCTTACTGGCCTACTTCCTTCCTGCTTTTGCAGAAAAGTTGCTTTATAGTCAGGAACGAGCAGCTACAGGTAAGCAGTCAGGTCAAGTTTCTGAGGCTCTGTCTCAAAAAGAATGTTGTATCTTTGGCTAAGATAGTCTGGGGATAAAGCCTATTGACTTTAGTGGAACCCTGTAAAACAATATCGTTGCTGACTATAGCATCTCCTCCATATATCATCTTAAAGAGTTTTTGCTGCAAAAAAAAAAAAAAAAAGGCATTTGGTTTCATTTTTTGACAGCTTTAGATCCTAGAGGGTTGGTCCCTTAGGTCGTTTATGCTGAGAATAGAGTGAAAGAATTTTCTATTTCTATTTCTTTCTGGAGCTTTAAATAAACATAAACAGTGTTTATATCTGAGACCCTGCCACAGAGTTCCCAGACAACCCAAACTCTAGCTGAAGAAAAAACTGGCTTTGTGTTTTCAAACAATGGCTGTTTCCAAGTTGGGACATGGAACACACACACACATACCTTTTGTCAGAGCGTGGATTCTAAAACAGTGTTTACATAGAGAAGATGTTGACTGGTAATATGAGGAACCATATTACCAGAAGAAAAAGAAAAGAGATAAAGTACAATCTAGACTCCACCACCAACTAGCTCTGAGACCTTGAGTAAGTCTTTACATCTTTAATGCACAGATGTATTGTGAGGGGGAGTGAGTAAATGAGGTGTTTTGATCAATTGTTACCAAATCCACGTGGGGACCACTTGCTCAGCACAGTGAAGCCAAATATCCACAGTCTGGTTTACAGCAGGAGAAAGGAGGGCATTTATTTTCAGAGCACCAAGCAAGAAAAATTGGGAAGCTCATGCTTAAGACCTGACCTCCCCCATACATTGCAACTAAGGATTTTTAAAGGCAGGAGTAAAATTCAGGAAAGCAGAATTTACAGGCAAAATAGTAAATCAGTACATGAAGGTTATACACTGGTTTGACCTAAAGAGGTGTGTCTTGAGGCAGAAGCTTACAGGTCATAGGTAGATGCATAGATTTTCTGATTTGAAACTGGTTAAGGAAGAGAAGCTGTGTTTAAAATTTGAGGTCAACAGAAAAGACTATTACCTCTGGCCCATGGACGTGACTTCCTCCGGGCCCCTGAGGAAGAAATTTAGAGCAAAAAAGACAGTCAGAGTTCAGTCCTCAGTTCGTCCTTATCTGAAGTCTATGTGCCAGTGGATCTGTTTGGTGGGGATCTGAGTTTCTGAAAAATTCAGGGACTTATGTTAAGATGTTATCTTTAGTTTCTTTAAGGAATTAAACATCTCATGACTTTAACTTCGCTATTGTTTCCACCTACTAGTACCTTCTTCCGTATCAAGTTGCTCATTTAGCTCTTAGTGCTAGCTAGGTGCCTGGACTTTCCCTTGAAAGAACTCAAGATTTTCCCTTATTTCCGTGTATGCAGAGGTTGGGGGTGGGGTGGATGGACAGGCCTCAAAGAAAGGTCCCTGCTCTGACTCACAGTGACGAACACAAGTAAATATTAGTTCAACTAGAGTATTTCTGGCAATTTCTCTTTTCCATAGTATTGAGCCATTAGAACAGAACTTGGAAGCCTGGAAGAACTTGGAAGAAAGATAAAACAATAAGATAGAATAAGATAGAATAATAGCTGTTTAGAGCTGCCTAGGAGTGATCTGATGGAAACAATAAATTGGGTTTTTTCTTCTATACTGCTTGCTTCTCACCCTTGTGCTGCTCTTTACCCTTGTGCTGCTTTTCCTAGAGGGGCTGCGTTTGCCAGGACAGCAGCAACCACCATCAACAGCAGAAACTAGCAACAGTGACGCTTGGGGCTGGAAGTGTCAAGCGAGCTACACATCAGGGCTGCCATTGAGGTTCAGGCTAGGAAAGAGAGTAAGGCATCAGGCCAGGGCTTGTTCAGGAATAAAGAGACAGTCTATGAAGAGTCAAAAGGGACAAAAGCCAAAGCCAAGTGGCCTACTCTTTGAGCTCCTACTTCAAATGGACAACTTCTCTGAGACCTAAGTGCCTGGGGGCAGGACTCTAGGTATGCTTTTATGGCATTAGCATCAACAGTTTTACAAGTCTGGAGTAATGTTTGTGATTATGTTTAATGAACAGTCACATGATTGCTTCTGCAGGATGCAGTGTAATACGGTTTGGCTCTGTGTCCCTCCCCAAATCTCATCTCGAATTGTAATCCCCATGTGTTGATGGAGGGACATGATGGGAGGTGATTGGATCACAAGAGTGATTTCCCCCATGCTGTTCTCGTAATACTGAGTGAGTTCTCAAGAGATCTGATGGTTTCATAAGTGTTTAACAGTTCCTCCTTCACATGGTCTCCCTTGCTTGCTGCCATGTAAGACGTACCTTCTTCTTCTCCCACCATGATTGTAAGTTTCTTGAGGCCTCTTCAGCTATGTGGAACTGTGAGTCAATTAAACCTCTTTCCTTTGTAAATTACCCAGTCTCTGATAGCATTTTTTATAGCAGTGTAAAAATGGACGAATACATCATGGAAGGAGACAGATGTGATTAGAGACTCAGTATCCCTTACTGTACTGCATTACTGTATTACTCTAGGTGAACATTGCTCTCCTGCCAAGTACTTAGATGCTTTTGCAAGGAAGTCTGGGTTAGAGAGATTTTAGCAGTATTGAGAGAAATAGATACTGTCATATTAATTGCAGCCTTTTTTCTTTTTTCTTCTTTAAGAAAGTGTTTTGCTCTGTTGCCCAGGCTGGTGTGCAGTGGTGCAAGTATAGCTCACTGCAGCTCTGAACTCCTCGGCTTAAGTGATTCTCCTCCCAAAAAGCTAGGATTACAGGTGTGAACCACTGTTTTTGGCTAATTTTTTATTATCGATTTTTTGTAGAGATGAGGTCATACTGTGTTGCCCAGGCTGGTCTCGAACTTCTGGCCTCAAGCCATCTTCCCACTTAAGCCTCCAAAAGTGCTGGAATTACAGGCATGAGCCACTGTGCCTGGCCCCTTTTTTTTCTGCTTTACTCTCCCTCTCCTTTTCTTTTTGCTCAGATAAAATTATATTTTTAGATAAACTATTATCAGCCAGGGCTATAACCCTACAGTTACGATGGCCTTCTCAAATAGAAACTCCAAATGTTTCTATATTAATAATTTTTCATAAAGATTTAATATACATGATACCACATGAAAAAGGTTATTTACATGAAGTATGCGATTTAATCCACATACAACCCTATTATTTTTATATAATATTATCCTGGCAATTTCTACAGATGAGGAAATGGAAAATTCAATGTGGCATAGTCTATCAGAGGCAGAATTGGGGTTGGAAGCTCTTGTTGCCTCTATGGCTCTGGCGCTCACAACTATCCTAACCTACTTCATTCATTCCACTCAACTGCTTCCAATGGTCTCCCACATCAGCAAACCAACTTCCTGGAGGAAAAAAACAGGCAGGCCCAAGCTAATCAGCTCAAGCCCTGCCTTGCAGCAGGCTGCAGATTTCAGTAACTGCCTTGCTTCTCCATCATTTTAAATCTCACTTCTGAATGCATCATGTATCCTTGCCTCTTACCTGTTCTCTGTGACGCTTTATGCAACTTGAGTGCATGAAGTCCTGGCCCTGCCTTCTTCCGCTTGCGTGCGTTTGGGCTTTCTTTTCAGCTCTGTTTTCTAGAACTCCATCCCTTCAGGCCTGTAGTTCTTTCACTTGGATGCTGGACTGGACATTTATAGGGATTATTCTGTTTGCTCTCAGAGTTATTAAATCTACTCAGCACACACCCTGCTTCCAGTACTTCTTTCAGTTTTTTCAAGCATGGCCCAGGTCCTTCGATTTATATTAGAAACAAGCATCTTATCTGTTTCCCTTTTCTGACAACGATATCTGTTTAAAGAGAAGCCAATGTATCTTAGGCAAACATTGGTATTATTTTATAGTCGAGAGGTTTGGGGGTGGTCTACCAATTAGAAGGTGTGCAGTCCTTAAACGTGGTGTGTGTCTTACATTTTTACATTTTAGAGGCATTCATGACATCCTTGTTCTGTTACTGCCTGAGTCAACTTTTCCCCAAAGGTAGTATTCTTTCCTGTCTGCATCATGAAGTCAATACACAAAACTTCAAGTGAGTATCAAGCAGTGCAGGCTTTATTTGATGGACGTGGAATTGAGAAGTGGAAGCGTGGCTCACAGATCAACTTCTCAACTAGCGAGGGTGGGAGGGTTAAAATGTAAGGTTTCTCTAACGAAGAAGTTGGACGTTAACAGCAAAAGGAGGGATGCCTATGTCTTTTCTGGAAATGGGCAGTGAAGTTCTCAGAACCGGTGTCGTCTTTCTTTTTGTCTTGTTATGACTTCTTCTAGTCATTATTGTGGCAATTGTCAATGGTCATGGTGCTGGTGGGAATGTCATTTAGCACGGAAATGAAATCATAACAAAGTCTAAGGTCTTTTTAAAGTTGTTGGATCAGCCCTCTTGCCTCTAACCAGTCTCTCCTGGTCTGATTACAAAGGGAACTTCTTACCGCAGTTGTCTTATTGCTTAGAGATAAGCAGAGTTAGGGCAGGGTAGAAATTCAGCTACATCACGTAGGCATTACACCGGGTAACAATTCTACCACTTAATATCATGTAGGATCTTGGGCACATTGCTGACCCTCTCTAAGCCTGTTTCCCTGGTATAAAATGTCAGAAAAAAATAAAATCTGATCACACAGGGATCTTGTGAAAATCAAATAATGTGTATAAAGCACTAGCACAGAGTCTCACACATTATAATTCACCAAAAACCAATAACTGGTGTGCCACCATTAATATTATAGAATTCTAGCTTTACCTCTTTCTTATAATCAACAGCTTCTCAGTCCCAACCTCAATCTATTACAAATACATAATTAAAACAGAACCTACATATGAGCTGTGCTTTGAAAATGGTGAGTTGTTAAGCTGAATTTCAGCTTTCAGCATGAACAGTGATGTACAGATCATTTATATTCTGAAACTGAGGAAAGTTAAAAAAAAAAAGAATATCTGTGTAAACTTTCCACCTTATGTCAGAATCTTTCCATATAAGTAATGAAACTTCATTTTCTTCTATTGTGTGGGTTTATGAGAGTGGGAGATAAATATTTTCAAAATTCCATCATCTTAATTGTGAAGAGTATTTTTTAAAAATAAATCTTCAAAGATTCTAGACTAACATGTAGCTTGAGTTAAAAATTTAAGATGGTAGAGGGAAAAATACTGAAAATGGATGGCAGTGATTTAATGTCAAATTTGTTCTGGTCTATGAATTTTTTTACACAAAGCTTACTTTTTAGATAAAAGGAATAAACTTTCAAAAAGAACACTAGAGATGATTCTTAAAGATAGATAGTTTATATATAAATACAGATAGAGAAATAGAGACATAAATATGTAGATAGATACAGATAGCCTATAAGACAGAGAGCCCGATGGTAACATCCTGGTTGTACTAGATGCTTTTCTGTTTGATGTACGAGAGTTACATTTAACTCTGTAATGTTTATTTCATCCTCTTCCTGATTTGAAGAGTCTAATTGTGCTCTATCTTACGTACTTCCAGGAATGTGTCATGTAATGACAATGAAAGAGGCTAAACTTATCAGTTTTTAATGCTAGTGCAACACTAATTTGATGCATACCCTTGTAGATGTTACATCAACTCTCACCTTATTTTTTGAATGGAAACATTAATACCCACACAGCTCTACTTTACACTTAACTAGTAACTGATTATTTATGAACATTCTCTTTAATCACATTGACAACAATGTATGTTTTTAAATAGGCTTTTTTACCCCTTTTCTCTCCTTAGTGTTTCAGACACGTTACACTTCTTCCTGCTCCCATGGCTGCAATTATGGGTTTCCTTTTTCTGGAACACCAGTCAATCTCTTGTTCATCTATCCAAATCTCCTTCTTTCAAGACTCAGTTCAAATCCTAGCTCTACAAGAATGTCCTTTATCTCCCCCAAACTCCTATAGCATTTAACATCTGAACCATACAATTCAATTTCATTTTTTGAAGAGCGCATGCCCATCAGTTTCTCTGAGTCTTGCCTGATTAACTCTATGGTAGGCTGCTCATGCATTATGCATCCCACTGGTGATGAAACAGGGGACTTGCAGCCTATCAATTCGCATTTGTGAATTCAATATTTGATCTGTTCAACTAGATTATCATCTACCCAAGAATAGGGACTATGTCTTATAACCTTATAGTAGTGTGTGATCTGACTCTTTCAGGTTGACTCTGTTTGGCAGACTGATAGATGTCAAGACTTTGGTTGGGTTATTTTCTCCCCAGACTAATAAAGTATGATGACTTCAATTGACTTTATGTTTGTTGACCTTCCTTTTGTTATCTGTGGTCCATTTATCTTTGTTTACAGTCCTCTCCCGCAGAAACCCTGTTGGACTCTTTAGCACACCTTTGAAGAATGGCCACCATACATAATATGGGTTATGTCAGACCAGCCTGGGATTGATTCCACTTTTACAACTTAAAAGCGCCATCACCCTGGGCAAACAACATCATCTCCCCAAGCCTCATTTCTTCAACTGTAAAATGGGAATGTTAATTGCATCAGGGTCAGAGAGTTGGTTGTGAGCCTTAAGTGAGGGTTGGTGTGGGGAATAGATGAGGCAGAACAGGAAATTGTAAGTGCACGTTGTAGACATAATAGCTCATGGGAGAGGTTAATTGTTATGGTGTGGCTGCGTCCCCACCCAAATCTCATCTTGAATTGTAGCTCCTGTAATTCCCATGTGTTACGGGAGGGACCTGATGGGAGATAATTGAATCATGGAGGGGGACAGTTTCCCCCATACTGTTCTCATGGTAGTAAATAAGTCTCACGAGATCTGATGGTTTTATAAGGGAAAACCCCTTTCACTTGGCTCTCCTTCTCTCTTGCCTGCCGCCTTGTAAGATATGCCTTTTGCCTTCTGCCGTAATTGTGAGGCCTCCCAGCCATGTGGAACTGTAAGTCTATTAAACCTCTTTTTCTTTATAAATTATCCAGTCTTGGATATGTCTTTATCACCAGTGTGAAAATATACTAATACATTAACAGAGGTTAATATAGTGGAAGATAATATAAGTGGAGTCACAAAGGTATTAGGTGGCAGAGCTCTTGGTCTGGGCATCTGACAGCAGTATCTGGGCTTTTAGTCACTCTGCACTCTACATATAAGTGTGATTCATACCTGAAGAACCTAAGAAATGTTCACCTTCTACTCCTTAAGGCAGAAAATACCTCTCCCCAAGCAAAACAAACATTAATATTTAATCACCTTTTGGATCTCTTCAAGAGGTAAGGAGGATAGAGGATCTTTCTTTGCTCACTTTAAGCAAGAGTAAAGATATAAAACTCTTTAACTGGGAAGGCTGAGAGTGCACTGTGGGAGACTGCCTTGCTCTTGGCTGACAGCAACTTGGGCCTACTTTGGCTGGAAGTGGTTTCATTTACCCTACGAGCAATGAAAACTTTCCAAGGCATGCTTTACTCTTTACCACAAAGGTAAATTTAGCTCTGGTATGCTTTGAGCTAGGCAGGTGTTAAAGCACTAATTCCAATTCTGTCCAAAACGGCCCTATTCTCACCACTTTAAAAATGAGATCTTTCCAGGGCTTGCTTATTATGAAGATTCAAAACTTTATGTTAGATCCTGAGTCAAATTTAAAATCGATGTCCTCACTTGGTATATAGCAGATGTGCTCACAAAGACTCCCTTGCTGCCTGAAACTGACATACAGACGTCCAACCACTGGCTTTAACCCATCAAGCAAGTTTCACTTTTGTAAATTGCTTAACACATTTAGAGAATAAATAAAAGCTCAGGCATTTTTTTAAAATGTTGACAAATAAATTTGTTGCACTGAATCTACTTGAGAGACATATATGCATTGCTTGCTGCATGCCAATGACCTGATCAGGTGCTCTGGGGAAGATGATGGAGAGCTGTTGTCTGAGCCCACTCTGTGCTCCACACAAGGATGCAGTGCTCATGCTTATGTCAGACAAAGTAACAAATGTGAGATGCCTTGTTTGCCCATCTGCTTGCCAACATAATTTCACAAAGCCTCTGACTCTTTGGTGGCATGCAGCTCGCTGGAAAGATGCCTTGAAGACAAAACAGGATAGAGCACACAGCTTCTCTATGGCTCTTGCCCAAGTCACTATATTTTTTAAAAGATAAATTACTCCAGTCCTTGCCTTTTCCTTTGTTTTAAAACTTTCTTTTTTTTTGATAGAGTCTCAGTCTGTCACCCAAGTTGGAGTGCAGTGGCGTGATCATGGCTCACTGCAGCCTCTACCTCCCCAGGCCCAGGTAATCCTCCCACCTCAGCCTTCAGAGTCGCTGGGACTACAGGCATGTGATGGCTCGCCCAGTGAATTTTCGCTTTTTTTTTTTTTTTTTTTGGTGGAGACAGCGTTTCACCATGTTGTCAACACCAGCCTGGACAACATGGTAAAATGCTGTCCCTACCAAAAAAATAGAGTCACACGCCTGTAGTCCCAGATACTCTGGAGGCTGAGGTGGGAGGATAGAAGCAGCTGTAATAATAGCTAACATGTATTGAGTGCTTACTGTGTGCTGTGTCTTATCCTAAATGTTGTACATATCTAAACTTATTATATCGTTATTATGACTCATTTTACCTTCACAACAATAGTACAGGATAGGTATTACTACCTCCATTATATAGATGTGGAAACAGGCTCAGATATTTCAACTGATCTTCCCATGGTGAAAACAAAACAAAACAAAACAGTAAGTGTGGAAACTAGAATTTGAAACCCAAATAGTCCCCTTGAAAGGAGAACTCTAGGCCAGGCCCGGTGGCTTGTAATCCCAACTTTGGGAGGCCAAGGTGGGTGGATTGCTTGAGGTTAGAAGTTCAAGACCAGCCTGGCCAACATGGCGAAACCCCATTAGTACTAAAAATATAAAAAAATTAGGTGGGCGTGGTGGTGCACACCTGTAGTCCCAGCAACTCCGGAGACTAAGGCAGGAGAATTGCTTGAATCTAGGTGGCAGAGGTTACAGTGAGCCGAGTTCACACCACTGTACTCCATCTAGCCTGGGTAACAGAGCAAGACTCAGTCTCAAAAAAAAAAAAAAAAAAAAAGGAAAGGAGAACTCCAGTTTCTTGTCTACCACTGCTCTCAATACTTCACTTCTGACACCAGATAGGCAGATTTTTCTCCCCACACAAAGCACTGTTCCAGTTTTCTGTGGATACCAACAGTGTGTCCTACAATTAATTCTTACACTATATCTGGAAATAGGGTCGGATCTCACAGGTCCAAGGCTGTTCCACAGTGAGCAGGTCTATGCACACTTAACACCAAAGGTGGAGAGAGCTGAGAGACCAAAGGAAGAGGCTGACAAATTCAGTTCTTCAGAAGGAAACATTTAATAGAGAATTATGAGCAGAAACTGTCTCAGGATGAGATAGTGGATCCCCATGCAGTTACCCCCTGACCCAAGGCTTATATGTCACAGGGGATTTGCCTAAGGGCAGAATTTCTGGTAAGTATTTGTTTATAATAACATCAAAGTTATTTCAACCTGAGGGTGGGACTTATGGTAAGTACATGAAAGTAGAAATATTGCAGTATTCCCAGAACTGGGGTTAATCAGAAGTCAACATGGCAGATTAGCATCCAAGACAGAGTTGCTTTAGCCCCTAAAAGGGCTCAGTCCCATTAGAAAACCCCCCACCTCACTTCAGATGCTAATCCCAAGTCCGGGTTGTCCCCTGTGCTTTGGACCAGCTGGCTATAAATCGGGCTTCTCACAACTCTCTCCTAAGTCAGTTCCAAGAATGGCTCACAGCCCTCAGAGAAACACTTTCCTTACTAGACTGCTGTTTTCTTATAAACGAGTACAGCTTAAGAACAGCCAGATGAAAGAGATGCACAGGGCAAGGTATGGGAAACACCTAGGTATGTGCAGAGCTTCCATGCTGTCTCTGGGCACATCACCCTCCCAGCACCTCCACCTCTTCACCAACCCAGAGGCATTAACTCATTGGCTGACGGTGATTGAGTCAGTCCAACCCTCTCCTCTCCCTGGAGGTTAGGGTTTAGAGGCTGAAAGTTCTAACCCTCTAATCTCTCAGTTACTTCCCCTGGCAACCAGCCCTCATCCTTAGGAGCTTTCTAAAAGTCACTTCATTAACATAAATTCTGGTGTGGTTGAAAGAGGCATGTTATGAATAACAAAAGATACTGCTTTTACCTTTATGGCTCTAATCACTTAGGAACTCTTATCACTTAGGAAGTTATAAGGGTTTTAAAAGCTCTGGCCAGGGACAGGGAATGAAGACCAAAGTATGTATTTCTTATTATATAATTATATCACATGGGTTCCAGAGAGAGTTCTAGAATCTTCTAGACTTAGATGTACTTCTGGGCCAGAGCTAAGAACCTTAATGAACTGGAGAAATTGAAAGAAGAAGATCGACATGCAACAAGGGATAGACAAAAGCTGGGCTAAGAAAATCTGTTAGAAGTCTGCTGTAATTGTTCAGATGGGAAATGATGAGGGTCTAGATTAGGTGGTAACAGTGAAGACAAAGTGGTGGGTGCAGAAGTGGAGATGCAACTTGAGAGACAGAATGAATAAGAGTTAGTGATAAAGCTGACATGAGAGAAACAGAGAAAGAGGAACTAAAATACTATTTGCTTTAGAAGTCAGGTAACTAAGTGAATAGATGTATTAATTAAAAACAATTTTTTTGAGCACTTATGAAACTGCCTTTGCAAAGATTATGATAACGAGAGAAACCTAGCATGGGTGACTCTGATTTCTAGCCTCACAGGCTGGTTATTGTCATTCCTTCTTTGGCATAGGCCAAGCTAACCACGGGAGGAATTTAGTTTATATTTTAACTCCGTAGGAAGGATGTCTTAGCATCTCCCGAAAACCGACCCTTTCCTTGTTCCTCTGGCTAAAATTGCCTTTGTAAGATCAATGAAAGACCACAAGATTAGAGTTATGGGAGAGGCCTGAATTCTACTAAACTGGCGGCATAGTTTCTATAATCCCTTACTACTCAGGAGTTACGTGCCCAGAGGTCACAAGATTTGAGAATTCCCCATTCGTTCCTATAGATAACATCACTATTGAAAAAGCTAAGATTGGTCTTTGGCGATGTTTTTCCAACTGTTGCATTCTTGTAACTGATTAACCCCACCCGGACTCATGACTCGTGACTCAACTGGTTCTGTGAGCCTCCACTCAGAGGTGGACTTGGCACACGAGGACTGTTTACACACTCCTATGATTGTATCCCCAACCAATCAACATTCTCCATGCCCTAGAACCCGGCCCACCAAACTATCCTTGAGAAACCTGAACCCCTGAGTCTTCGAGGAGACTGATGTGAGTGATAACTTCAGTCTTGGCTACCTTGTGTTAACTGAACTCTTTCTTTATGGAAATACCACATTCTCAGTGAACTGGTTTTGCCTGGGCAGTGGGCAGAAAGAATCCACTGGGTGACTACAATTATATGCCAAGAAGGAGATGGGGCAGATGAGAGATAAAATCTCTGTCATAAGGAGTTTCCCTTCTAGTGTGGGATTCAGATGATAAATTGACACATCCACAAAATCATTTCGCATAGTGCCAGAATGTGAAGAAAATCAAGCAGCTAAAGGAAAGAGAGTCACCATATTTTGAATACAAGAGTAACTTTAGATAAGATGGTCAGAAGAAAGGGAGTGAGATACTGTAATGCTCTGAGGAACTGCTTTCAGGCAGGAGGACTGGCAAATGTGGAGGTGCTGTGGGCAGGGAGAGGGCAGGGGGCATTGAAGGATTCCCAAGAAGGCCAGTGTGGCTGGAGGTTAAGGAGTGTAGGAGAGTGAGCAGCAAAGAACATCAGAGAGGGAGACAGAAGCCAGATAATGAAGGGCCTTATAGGCTTGGGTGGAAGTTTAATGGGAAAACAGTGGAGGACTCTAAGTAGGAGAGCAACATGACTTATGTTGTAAAAGATCACTTTGGCTACTTTGGTGTGGAGCAGAATAAAGAGAGATCACACAGGGAGCAGAGAGAACATTTAGGAGACGATTATAGAGATGAGCATGGTTTGGGCTGGGTGCTGGGTGATGTGACATTTGCACTATATTTTGAATAGGGAGCTAACATAAGTTCCTGGTAGATTGGATGTTGGGGTGGGGAGTGGGCAGCAAAAATGAGGAGGCTGAGCAAAATCGTGGCTGGTTCTTAGATATTTGATCCAAGCAACTGAATGAATGTTAGTGCCATTCGTTGAGTCAAAGAAGTAGATGGGGGGAGAAAACCAGGAGTTCTATTTGACCCATCAAAGCAGTAGGCAGTTGGATACACTAGCTGATGCTTATGGAAGGGGTGCAGGCTGGGGAAATATATGTGTAAGTCATGGGAATATAATGAGAAGACAAAGTCCAGGAGATGGGTAAATCCTGAGTTTAGACACACATTCAACTACAGAAACTAGGTTTCAGGGTTTGGAACTCAAGAAGATGAGAGAGGGCCTGCGTGGAACATGAGAAAGTAGCAGCCAGAGAGGCAGTTCCTGGGAGCTGGATAGGAGGAAATTAGGAAATTAAGCACTAGAGAGAATAATAGGTTAATCTCAGGCTAGGTTGAAAGCATTCAGTGATGACAAACTAATAGTATGATAACCGTAGCATAATCTTGCACAGTTACTACAGCTATTACTCATAGTGCCAAGTGCCCGTTGTCTCAGAGCAGATGTTTTGGCAGCTGTCAAATCACACCAAACAGGCAACAGCATTCACATAGTCTGTAGAACTTGTCCCATTTCATATACAGACAGAAGCCTCCTGGAGTGGTCAACTTCTTGGAGCCTATCCAAAATCTGGGTCTCCTTGGCCTTATATGGGATTCTCTAGCAAGGAAGAGAGGGAGGAAGAGAGAAAAGAGGGAAGAAACAAATGCCTATTGAGAGCTAAACCTGTGCCAAGCACTATGCTATGCACTGTATGTATTTTATCTCATTTTTACCCTTTTTACCATTCCATGAGAATGATATTGCTAACCTACATTTATAGATTAGGAACTCTGTGCCCAGAAAGGGTAAGTAAATCATCCAAGGTCAAAAACTAAGTGGCAGAGTTGGCGCTGATACATTGATACCCATCACCCTGACTCCTGGCCCAGTTTTATTTCCATGTTACCTCTTTAATGTATTTATCTCATAAGACCCATTTTCTAATATTTCTGCCTTGATGAAAGAGAGACAGAGAGATAAAACCTTTGATTTATTAGCAATGCAGTGCCACATTTTGTTTTCCCATCCAGATTGTAGCTTGGGTGGCATTTATTTCCCTGGAATAGGTCCTTTGGGACTGGGATAATTTAGTGAGTGACTGATATAAAAATATGCCTAGATTAGAGTAGGCTTGAGTCTCAATTTAATTATTTCACCTACAACATTGAAGAACTGTGGAGCTGTCACTATAAAATGCACTCTTTCTCACTTCAATGCTGTTCCTCGCCTCCCACCAGAGCATTTTTGACAGGAGTAGGTCTATTTTAAAGTAACCAACCTAAAATTTTAACAAAGCCACAGTGTTCTAAGGGAAATTGTTAATTTGAAAACTGAAGTTCATCTTGAAAAACTCTGTAAGATACTTCATCATAATTTCCCATGAAATAAAAATTGGAAGCTTCTTAAGGGAATTGTGGAATGAGATTTCCTTTTGCAACAGTGAGTGCCAAGTGGTATTAAAGATATTACTTTGTACTCCTGATGCTAGAGGAATAATACTATCTCTGGTCATAAGAAGAATGTAGGGACTCAAGAGGATGTTAATTAAATTTATTTATGTAACTCTTTGAAATTCAGAAAGGCCAGAATGGAGCCAGGAAATTATCTAAGAAAGTTGGTTCAGGTTAAAAATAATCAACTTAGCATAAGGATGATTGTTTCAGTAGTGTCTGGGTTAGGAGACTCTTAGAGGGGAGAAATGTAGAGAAGGAGATGAGTTGGAAGCAGAACTTTGATTAGATGGTAAATCTGGCTCCAGGATGGTGGGATCCTATCTGATCCCACCAGATAGGGATCCTGTCTGATTCCTTATGTTTTTGCCACACAGTAAAAATTCAATAACTAGTTGTTTAATCAATGAGGGAGGAATGCAGTTCTTTTGAGTAAATACATTAATACAGCTGAAAATAAAACCACCTCATATTGGGAAATGTAGTCTTTTCCGTCTGAAAAAAGTGGTAAGAATAGTTTCGACTTCTTCAGCATGCGGCCTGGCTGTTCGGGTGCCTCCACTGATTGGAGACTCCAAACTGTTTGTCTAGTTCATTTCCCTGCATAGGGGCGCACCTCTGGTAATTGTGATGATAAGGAAGGAAGGATTAGGAAAAGAACATAGAAACAGAGAAGAATTTCCCAATTCTGAATGCAAATGAGACAAAAGGCCTGAAGGGAATATAGATCACGTGACCCACCGTTGACTCTGTAAACGGAATGTACACTCAGGTCTTGCTTAACGACAGGGATGTGTTCTGGGAAATGCAACATTAGGCATTTTTGTTATTGTTAGACCATTCTAGAGTGAACTTACACAAAGGTAGATCATTCAGCCTACTGCACACCTCGGCTCTGTGGTATAGCCAATTGCTCCTAGGTTATAAACCTATGCGGCACATGACTGTACTGAATACTACAGGCAACTGTAACACAGTGGTAAGTATTTGTGTATCTAAACATAGAAACATATCTAAGCATAGAAAAGGTGCAGTCACAATACGGTATTATAATCTTATGTGATCACTGCTGTATATGTGGCCCATTGCTGACGGAAATGTCATTATGCGGCACATGACTGTACCTTATCAGAGATACTAATTCACTAAAATTGAACCTGAAATATTATAAAATGAAGTAAAATATATTGAATAACAGAGACTTTAAGTAATACCTTTTAGCATTTAAAAATCAAGTATTTCCAGCCCGTTTAAATATCCTTTCATAAGATATGAAAACATCATTTGCTAAAATTAAATGGGAATAATTCTAAATTTATGCTTAACCACCTCTTATCTATTTGTCCATTCTGCCAAGATCCTGAATAATGGCCTAATGGGAAATTAAAGAAATGATGCTGTTAAGTGTGCCAGAATTAAATTATTATTCAGAATGAGGTCATTTTATTTAATTTCACATTTTTTTCCTAAAGACTAGGTGTTAACAGCTGCCATCTCATTATTTTAATGTCACTAATTTCATTTTTAGCCACTGGTTTTAAAAATGCTGGGAGATAATATTTAAAAATTGATGACTGTTTGTCTACTGTCTGTTGAAAGTTGTGCTTTAAATGTTACTGAATCACCATTCTAGATGGTGCTGCAGGTAAAGGTTAAAGTTTTCTTTATGTACAACTCTAAAGACAGTTGTTTGGATGCTATCCCAGTTTTGGAGTTAGTACTTTATTTCTCCTCTGGACACTTGGGAGTCCCTGAAGTTTCAAGATCTGATTTTCCTGGGTTCCTACTCTTACTCTTTCCTAGCTAGCAAGGATCCTGGAGAGGAGGTTTTTAGTAGAATTAGTAGACATGATTTGCCTTCCTGGAAGAACTGCATTTTTTGTAAGGTTCTCTCAAAACCAAGGCAAAATAATTGAATGTTGTCATTTCAGTGACTGTGTAAGTTGCTGCTCTCTTTTCTGTTGCTCTTTAAAATTCTATCATAGGCCGGGCACAGTGGCTCAAGTCTGTAATCCCAGCACTTTGGGAGGCCGAGGCAGGCGAATCACAAGGTCAGGAGATCAAGAGCATCCTGGCTAACATGGTGAAACCCTGTCTCTACTAAAAATACAAAAAATTAGCCTGGCGTGGTGGTGGGCGCCTGTAGTCCCAGCTACTTGGGAGGCTGAGGCAGGAGAATGGCGTGAACTTGGGATGCGGAGCTTGCAGTGAGCCGAGATCGCGCCACTGCACTCCAGCCTGGGCAACAGAGCGAGACTCCGTCTCAAAAAAAAAAAAAAAATTCTATCATAGTATGAACAAAGCCCATATTCCATGTGCCCCCTTTAGCAGGAGAAAAGATGGACCAGCATTGTTTAAAAAAAAAATAACAAAGTTTTATGATGGACAGGTATAGAATTGGGGAGATATTTTTTGAGCAGGAGGACTTACCCAGAACTTCTCAGGCAGCCTTTTGGCAAAGAAATCCATAAAGATGGATGGGAATGAGAGTTAAAAAAATCTGTATTTTCATTTTAAAGTTCACTTTAGACACTGGTGACAAAAAATGACAGATTGGGATCCCACAGGAAAATTCATCAACAGTATCAACCTGCCTTCATTTAACCAACATGCCAAGTTTTAGGTTTGTTTTTAGAAGGGAAAATACTGGAGTTGGTGATGTTTGAAGCCAAACATTTTAAATTGTTTCAGGAAAAGAAATACCAATTTCTCACCAAGGTTTGAATCCTCAATAATGCAGTGAAGTAGCAGGACCTTTATTTCCTTAATTTTTTGTAATATCCTCAAATCTTAAGTCAATCTCTAATATCACTAAGGATGGAGTTCCTGATGACCTTCTGCCACCACTCCCAGGGGTAACCCTACTCAGATGCCCCAGATATGGCTTGTTTCAGGTGGGGCTTATAGAATTCACAAAAATGACCAAAGAGGGTAGCAGCCTGTATAAGCAAAGACATTTTCCTTTTAAAAAATCCACATTAATTTCAATAGTTAGTACCCTAACCATCATTGGATGGTGCTTTAGTATCTCATACTACCAAAGTTTGTAGATACAAAGTCCAATTCAGTCTAGGTGAAAATGAATTTGTTCTAGCCTGGTTTAAATGTCCTATCTTTGCATAGGACATTTTCTTTCCTCTTTCAAATTGAAATTGAAGTTAATTTTTTAAAAATTGAGTAGATGTTCTCAAGTGTGTCTCCTACCATTTCTCTTGGGGCCAGCTGGTAACTGTGCTAAGAAAAAGGAGGGAATAGAGGAGGGATTATCATGTGGTAATGATTGTTGCCTAAACTAAAAAAACTGTTATTGGTCCATGAACAGTCTAGTATTTGGACAAAGATAAACAATGCTGTTTTGCCTGTTGGAAAAAAGAAATGATAAAAGAAAGCAAACCAATATTTATCAGGGAGGATTGCTTAAATTTGTGGGAATCAGCAGCTTTGAAATTTTGAGTAATCTGTTTACAGCATCAATTTTAGTGAAATGGGGCAAAAACTCTTGTGCTATTTATTTTGTTTCTTTAGACACTTTGAGGTAGCGTGACTCTTGGTGTTATTTACATATGTGACCCCTTATGGATAACCCTCTCTTTTTATTAATAAAATAGTACTTTAAAAAGAAATTATAGTATGTTTGTACAATAAAGGCTGTTTTCCACATACTTAATATGCTCAGCTTAGTGACATCTAATGAATGTCAGTGTCTGTATTAGTCAGGGTTTTCCAGTGAAACACAGCCAATAGGATTCCTAGTGATATGGTTTGAGTCTGTGTCCCTGCCCAAATCTCATGTCAAATTTTAATCCTCAGTGTTGAAGGTGGGGCCTGGTGGAAGGTGACTGGATCCTGGGGACAGATTTCCCCCTCGGTGTTGCTCATGTAAAGTGAGTGAGTGCTCATGAGATTTGGTTGTTTAAAAGTGTGTGGCACCACCTGCTTCTCTCTCTTCCTCCTACTCTGGCCCCATAATAAAATGTGTCTGCTTCCACTTCGCTTTCTGCTATAATTGTAATCTTCCTGAAGCCTCCCTAGCCATACTTCCTGTATAGCCTGAAGAGCCAGGAGCCAATTAAATCCCTTTTCTTTATAAATTACCCAGTCTCAGGTATTTCTTTATAGCAGTGTGAGATTGTTCTAATACACTTATAGATATATAAGAGATTTGTTATGGGAATTGGCTTACCCAATTGTGGAGGCCATGAGGTCTCACAATATTCCCTCTGTAGACTGGAGAACCAGGAAACCTGGTGGTGTAGTTCAGTCTGAGTCTGAAAGCCTGAGAGCCATGGAAACCAATGGTGCAAGTCCTGGAGTCTACAGGTCTGAGAACCAGGAGCTCCGTTGGCCAAGAGCAGGAGAAGATGTGTGTCTCAGCTCAAGAAGAAAGAGAGAATTTGCCCTCCTCCCTTTTTATTGCTTAATGTGGGCTCCAGTAGGTTGGATGATGCCTGCCTACTTTGATTAGGGTAGATCTTCTGTACTCAGTCTGCTGACTCAAATACTAATCCCCTCCAGAAACACCCTCACGGATGCACCCAGAAAGAATGTTCAACTAGGTATCTGGGCATCGCTTAACCCAGTCCAGCTGACACATAAAATTAAGCATCACACTGGCTAACTACAATTGAGAAGAGTGAAATATTCAGCACATCACTCCTAGGGATTCTCTCACTTGGCCTTTTGCATGCATTACCCATGTTACTCAGTCCTCTGCTTGTGCCACCAGAGAGATATACCTTGAGAAGGGAACTCACATTGTTTTGTGGTAGGATGTGAATTCCAGAGTTGTGATCTTAGACTGCTGATCAGATCTTAAGATATTCAAGTGATTCATAGTCTCAAAATCACGGGAAAATGAGTAAAACAAGTTATAGGTCTTAGAATTTCTGACATTTCACATTAATTACTAAATCCACCCTCTCCCTAGATTCTCCGCCTTAAATGCACATATTGTCTCCTTCAACATTGTCTAATTGTTTCAAAAATACGCCGTTAAAACATCCCACTCTTCACGTTCTTTAGTCCTGCTTTGCAAACAGGTATTGTGATTATCTGCTACAGATCTCAGTGAAATCTCAAGAGGATTTAGCTATAAAATAGTTTTAAATTTCAACTGAGAAATACATCATTTTAGCAAAATTATACTAATTATTCTTTCTGTTTCAGAATTGTGGACTTCTCTTATACCACCAGGGACAATAAGATATTAATTGAAGGGCCAAAAATAACTACTAGGGTAAAAATAACTAATTAGGGAGACCAAAGGGATAGATGGGAAAAGAGAGACCACATAATAATCACTTTTAAATCTATAGCTTTATATAAAAGATTCTACTATATAACAATATTTAACTTGAAAAACATGGCTTTTCAGATTTTTATTTTTATGCACTAATAAAAGACTTGCAAATGATGAGATTACATGCACAATAAGCATGAATCATTTCCATTCATATCAAGGGCTAATATCTGTCCTCAATTAACATATGTAATTCTCTCAGGAAATAATGTACCAGTCTTTGCCCTTGAAGACATTTAAATAAGTTTTGTGAATGAATATCTTATATTAATTTCCTCAGGAAGTAATGTGCCAGTTTTTGCCCTTAGACATTATATAAATTTTGTGAATGAATGTCTTAGAACATAGTTTGAAATTTTATTTAAACTTAAATTGGAAAGGCATAATATGGGAAAATAAAAAACATGTTAAAAAGATATTAAAAATTGAACAGTTTAGCTTTTGCTAACAATTCTGAATGTAAAGCTATTGAATTAATTACTTATAGGATTATATGCTAAACTGTCAACTTGAAATGCTAAACTGTAAATTCCTGAAGAGAGAATAATTATTTTCACTGAATCATCTGTAAAGCACCATTCCAAAAATATGACAATATTACCAATATCTTGAAAACATATTGTTATAGTATAGTGGTTATAAAATGGAAACAGAATGAGGCCAGGTAGAGGTATAAATTTAAATATGAAACTAACTTCACTTGCTTATGCTGATATGAAGCATTCTAAAAAATGTATTTGTCCTTAAAAAAAACTTATCTGGATCTCTGGGAATGAAAAATTCTAAATCTCTTTCAAATATGCCTGAGTTTAAAATATTATTTGAATATCTGAGTTTTTCTAGTATAAATTAATCATAAGATTAATAATGTATTATGTCTATAAATCTACTTATTCCACATGAAGAAAGATTTTAAGTCAGAATATCTCTTACATATGAAGAGTTGAAAGACAGCAGTTAACCAACCGGCGGTACGCTATGTTAGAGTCAGAACGTCTACATGCAAATCCAACATATGAAGAGTTGAAAGATAGCAGTTAACCAACCGGCGGTACGCTATGTTAGAGTCAGAATGTCTACATGCAAATCCAGTCTTCCAGTTATTTTGTCTACATGGCAAAACCAAACAACAAAATATTAAGACATCATAAGATATGATCGATGCTTATATTTTAATCTTAGCATATTTATTAAGTAAATAAACTTTTATCTAGATTCTTATATATATATTCATTATATATATGTTCCATTTTAATCAACAAACATTGTCTTTAACATTTGCTTATTCTAATTTTCTCTTTCTATAGGAATAATCAGATCTTTTCTACGAAAATAAAATTGTTTCATTTTCGCTTATCATTTCGGCTAACAGGTTCTTAGAATGGGACTTTGATAAATTTTGTTTCCTGGATATTTAAAATATGTTGTTTATTTAAAATTCTATTAAATATAAAGTAGAGATATAAATTATATAAAAGTATTGTTTTTACATGCCAATATATCTTTTGTTATGGAAAAGTGATCAGATATTTGTAGAACTTCACATAGGAGGAAACCATTCAATAGGTCTGAAGTAGGAAACTTACATAGAGTAGTCAATGTTCTGTTAATCCGAAGGCTTATCCAGTTGTGCCAGGAATAAATCACATCACTAAATGATCTATATGTCCATGATTAGCACAGGGGTGTTGGGTGAGTGGTATTGAAAAGGCTGGTTTTTATTTCTATTCCATCATCTAATCTGGGAATGAGAACATGTCCGTCAGTCATGGGATAATCCATTTATTAGATATTCCGCTCTGGGAAAAACTTTGTCCAATTTCTGTTTATGATCCCAATGCTCATCACACAAGTGATTCCCCCCCTCCTTTCTTGGGGGTGGAAATGAATAGCCTTAGCAAATTGTTACTGATCTCTATTGTTCTTAAATAGTGCACACTGAGATCTGTAGCTTTTACAGAAAAGTACATCTATTAGAACAAAGGGAATACAAAATGCTTGTTTGTCATTTGGGATTCTGAACACTGACACATTTCTGATGAATTTCTAAATTAATACTGGTGGGCTAAATGCCGTAATGAACAACTGTCAAATCTCATAGGTTTAACAATGAAAAATAACAAAATGCTTATTGTTTTCTCAAATTTTAGTCCAGCGTAAATGGGCGGGGGAGCTTTGCTATATGCAGTTTTAAGGGGTCCTTTTTATTTTGTGATGCCTCCGTCTTTATGACACACCCTCCAAGGTTTCCACAGAAGAGGAAGAGGATAGAAATCACAGGATTTTGATGGGACAGACTTGGACAGGAACTCATCTTTTCTGCTCAAATGTACTACCTAGAATTTAGTCACATGACCATCCTATTGGCAAGCAAAGCTGAAGACACAGTATAACTGTGCATGAAAAAGTAGAAGAGAAAATATGTTTGATAAACATTTAACCAGGTTCTGCCAAATCTGCCCTTCAGATCATTAAACAGCTCTTTCATTCTTATTTCCACACATAGAACACAATCAACATCTCTTTACAGGGAACAAACCCCAGACTGTCACTTAATCATCTCTTCCAGATCAAAGTCTACGTCCATCAGATGCAGAATTGGCTGCTTCAGGTGTGGTATGAAAGCAAAGGATTAGGATATCGGTTTCTCCTCCCCAATCCTCTCAACAGTGGAACAGGTGTAGGATAACTGAAATAAAAACTCTCATTCCAAAGAAGTACTGGTCTAATTGGTCTATAGTCTTTCTGCAGTCCTGTGAGTAAGTGAGAGCATTGCTTTGATTGGACACTGGCTCAAGAGGAACTACCTGGTTTTCTTTGCTTTTGTTTCTCTGTTTTTCATTTTGTTGGATTGTCTCCTAGCTCTGCCATCTGAGGGTGGAGTGAGTTTTGTTTTGTTTTTTCTTGTTTATCATCATCTTTGGACACATGTGAGGTGATCATTGGAGACTCTTCCCCCTTAGGGACTGTACAGATTTTGCAACTTATTTCCCATTTGTAGAAGGTTGGAGTGTAAGAGTTGTTTTAACCCTTGAATAGTCTTAAGTTTTTTGTTTCTTGTTTTTTGGGCTTTTTTTGATACAGCTTTCCTGTTTTCTTTCAAATATAATTCCCTGCGAAAATTCCATACCTATTTGTTTCTAGTCAGTTACATTATCAGTAACCACACCTAATGTTCTGTCCTAGACCCAGCTCTCTAATAGCCGGCCTCCCTTTCTTCCCCCTCCTTCCTTTCCTTCCCTTCCCTTCTGTTTCCCAGCCCTCACCTTCCCCGTTCTCTTCCTTTCTCCTCTTCCTCTCTCTATTTCTCTTTCTCCATCTCACCTCTTCTTTCCCTTTCAGTTTCTGTTTGATTGCCTACTTATTTCTTTTTCTGAAGGTAACAGTGGCTACCCAGGGCTGTTAGGCCAGAATGGGAGGTTCAGACCCTTCATCTAATCTTTGCTTGAGTCATTTAATTCAACTGAGAAGCTTTATTGGACCTTTGCCTCTGAAAGTCTTTTGAAGTCTCATCTCTTGCTGTTTCAAATTCAGAAGCAGCTTTTCCAATCCTTCAAAGATCAAGATTCTGGACTCTTACTCTCTTTTATTTCTGCATGCGTATTATCTGATTCTTTGTGAACTTATCTTTTTCTCTTAATACTCAGCCAAACAGCCAGAAGTAGGAAACACGGCATATGATTTCCCTCCCAAGTTACTTCTACTAAATATGTGACAGTGTGTAACATGGATTATGATTGTTTCAGCCTCTGATACCAATTTCTTTACTCCTCACCACCTGCTACCTCCCAGCCAACCACTAAGCCAGTGCCACATATTTATGCTGTGAAGGCAACACTCTCCTTCCAGAGAAGTAAAGCGTTTGGGCATGGGATCTTTCCATGGCTAACTCCTTCTGTCCCAGGAGAAGTGGTAAAAGGAGTCTCAATACCTTCCTCTCTTGAGGCAGTTGCCCAATTGCTGGCAAGACCCCTTTCTTACCTGCTTCAACAGTGGAGTTTCCAGATATGCATATATTTCTGAACACAAAACAAAATAAAAGACAAGCAGACAGTCAAAATCTTTGTAGTGCAGTCTGGAACTTCAGAAAGTTATTTCCTAGGGTAGAGAATAAAGGGGCAGGAGAAAAATCTTTTTGACTGATCTTTTTCTTTTGGCACTTAGAATTTCCCTTTCATTGCTTAAATTAAAAGAAACAAATTAGGTTTAGCCCAGAAAAGGGAATTATACCTGATTGTTTTAAGGTCTTAAAGCATATAGATTTATTTCTTTGAAAAGATGAAAGAAAAAAAAGAGAGGAAATGAGTATATTTATTTTCTTACGTGATTTTGTTTCTTGAACAAGTTGAGATGGAACTATCTCAATTCACTGGGAGATTAAATTTTTTTTGGAAGAAAAGGTACAGCCATAATTATTTTAAAATTGGCAGGACATTTATTTAGAACGGAAAGCAAGATAAAGCCACTGTGAAGAGGAATTGGGAGCTGGGATCAAACCTGCTCCTTGGACAGCACTCACAGCTGGTCCAGTTTTGGTCCTGCTGGGGTCATTCAACCCTGTGGACACAGCATGAAGATTGAAAAGAGCTAATAACAGATCTCAGTTCAGGAGAGCACTCAACAAGGATGAGTCAAAGATGCAACTGTTGGGTGTCCAGTCATAGAAATGGGGCATGGCAGTGGCTAATCTCAGAAATGCAGGAAGGCAGTGTGAGGATACTGTGGTGGGAATTCTGGTGCAAGGTTGTGTACCCTAGGAAGAGGGCATTATGTTTAAGAACATCAGTAAATGATTCCAAAGTTTGAAAGGTGGGGATCATCTTTGATTTAACTCTGTCTCCCACTCTACAAACCATGAATCACAGACTCAGTCTATCCTAGTTCTGAACTTCCCTTCTTTCAAATATGTTGTATTTTCATTATCCCTGGTACACATGAGAGTTGTTTAAAGGTTTTCTCTGCATTTGTTTTGTGAACATCTAAATCATTCTCCAACGTACAGGGTGGAATATTGAAACTTTAAATCTCTTTATGTATCTTACCATCTTAGGATTCTACAAAGTTTTTTTTCATGTTTCTTGAATCAAAGTATCTAAATTCCTAATATGGCTTTTTTAAGGATCCGTAATCTGTCCTTTTCCTTCCCCTGCAGTTTACCTGTACCCGTTTCCATGTTCCCTTTACCCAGGTGGGGTTGGATACCTTTTAGTGCCTTGGAAGTACCTTCCTTCTTCCATGCTACTTCCCTAGAGACTTCACACTTGCTCTTGCCTCTGATTGGAACATTTAAAAATCCTTTTCCCTCTCTCCTTCTTCTTTTCTTCATAACACCAGTCATACTTGTTTAACATGAGGAGAAACATCCTCTTTGTCTTCTTGGCTATTGATTCTCCCCAGAGTCCTTCATAGTGCTTGGCATATTGATATATTTTATTGTTAATTTTTAAATGCTGTTGTTTTTGGATGGTTGAAATAAATGAGTGATGGAATTACAAAGGACTATGCAGGACTTATAATACCACCTTATGTTACAGAATTGAAATGAACAGTTGGATACTATTCAGAAGTGTATTCATTAGGACAATTTTACTTAAATAGACAGGGTAAAGAAAATTACAAATGAAAAAAATCTTCCTTTGCACAGCTAAAGCAAAACTAATTTAAAGTAGACTTCTTGGGTAGCTTCATTAATTCATTAAGTCCCTATGTTGCCTATGACTGTTAAGTCAGGACTGTGAAGGGTCTGAGATTTTACCCTATTAGAAATCTAATCAGTTAGCCTGACACAGTTTTACACACATTGACTAATGAAAAACATGAGGTTGCTGAGTCAGAGTTTATTATTCATGACAAAATAGCAGCCAGGGCAATATCTTGTGTTGGTTCCCTGAGCTCCAGTCCCCACAGAACGATGCATTGAAGACCAAATGGTACCACAGTAGAAAGGTGGAGGTAGGAGTTTAGGAACTCCGATCTTAAGTATGTCTGTCTGTCTGTCTGTCTGTCTCTCTCTCTCTCTCTCTCTCTCTCTCATCTTTGCTCCAGAATCTAAGCACATCCTCTCTGTGCACAGAGTAGGGGGAGCTTTACTGTTCTAGAATGTGTCTGGGAGAAAGATGCTCTCTGTATCACAATGGTCTAGAAATAATTCTATCCTCTAATATGGAGAGAGATGTTGTCTTTAGCTTCCAAGACTGTTTTTTGCTCAGAGGACCTGGATCATGTAAGCTGTTCATGGAGAATTATCTCCCAACAATGACTTTTATGGCAAATAAGAACTTATTAGATGTTACCTAAAATTAAAAAATTACTACCCCTTCCTGTGGCTTCCATCCTTTTTCCACAGCTGGAGTTAGTCAACTGTGACATGAACAAAGTTTCAGTCTGGTCAATTATTCTTTCCTTCTGAGACTCTTTGCTTTAGTAGTCACCCCAAGACAGCTTATCTGTGTCCTCAGGAGCCCCAAAGATCTGCCTTGTTAAGAACCAAACATAAGCTGCCTTCCAGAAAAGGTCCTCGGGTTTCTGAACCTCCTTTCCCTTCTCTTCTGTACGTTATGCCATATATAGCTATGTGACTAGATTCCTCAGAGCACAGCCTTTCAGTCTGCTGAAATAATAGAAGCTGAAGTGTCAATTAGTGTTTGTGCCTTTCAGTATCATCCTTCCTACACCATCTTTTTTATTCAGCCTGCTTCAGTAAATGAATTCAAAATTATGACTATCTAGAGATTTTAGGCTTCGAGAGACTAGATGGAAAGATAATTCGAGAATGATACAACAGGAAAATAAGCAAATCCAACTTCTATAAATTAGGGCAATGCTTTATAAACTTTTTTTGAGCATCTGCCACACTGATTAAAAAAATTGAGTGTGCACTGTTAATAGATATATTTTTGAAATGATTAACCTGTTACTCCCCCTATATATTACATAAATTATAAAACCTAAAATAATGAAATTAAAAGTGATGAGAAAAAATGATTATAAATAGAAGTTTTAATATTTGTTCACACACCACAATAGATAGTCTTTTACAGGACGCTTTAGAGGCCACTGATATAGACCTAATAGGATCTCATTAAATCCCTATGTTACCTGTGACTGTTAAGTCAGGACTGTGAAGGGTCTGAGCTTTTACCCTGTTAGAAATCTAATCAGTTAGCCTGGATGATGAATTAGTCAGAGTTCTCCAGAAAAAAAAAAAAAAGTGTGTGTGTGTGTGTGTGTGTGTGTGTGTGTGTACATATATATACAGAGAGAGAGAGAGAAAGAGAGAGTTTTATTACGTGAAATTGATTGGCTCATGTGATTACGGAAGCTTACAAGTCTCAAGATCTGCAATAGGCATGTAAACGTGCTGGAAGCTCAGAAGAGCTGATGGTGTAGTTCCAGTTCGAAGTCTGGCAGGCTCATGGTCCAGGAATAGCTAACATTTCAGTCTGAGCCTGAAGACACACGAAAAGCCAGTGAATCAGTTTGAAGGCTGTCAGTCAGGTAGAATTCTCTCTTAATCATGGAAGGGTCAAATTTTTGTTGTTTCCAGGCCTTTAACTGATTGGATGAGGCCCATCTACATTATGAAGGGCAATCTGCTTTACTTAGTCTACTAATGTAAATATTAAATTCATCTGAAACATTCTTCTATGGTTTGGATATGATTTGTTTGTCTCTACCAAATCTCATGTTGAATTGTGAGTCCCAGTGTGGCAGGGTTGGGGGTGAGGCCTGTTTGAAGGTGTTTGTGTCAAAGAGGGCGGGTCCCTTATAAATGGGTTAGTGCTATTCTAGCAGTAGTGAGTGAGTTCTTGCTTTTGAGACTGGACTGGTTCTTGGGAAATGGATTAGTTCCTATGAGAGTGGGTTGTTGTGAAGCCAAGATACCCCTGGGGTTTGGTCTGTTTTTGCACGTGCCTGTATCCCCTTTTGCCTTCTCCACCATGTTTTGGTGCAGCACAAAATCTCTTACCAGAATCTGAGCAGATGCTGGCACCATGTTTCTTGTTCAGCCTGTCGAGCCTTGAACTCAGTAAATCGCTTTTTTTTTTTTTCAAATATAAATTACTGATTCTTAGGTATTTCTTTATAACCACACAAAACAGCTTAAGATAAACAGAAACACCCAGAATTATGTTTGACCAAATAACTGGACACCCCATGGCCCAGGGAAGTTGACACATAAAATTAACTATCACTGATGGATTCTTTTTAGCTTTTTATTATGAAAAATATAAAATATGTAGAAATAGGTGGTATTATGAACACCTATGTTTCCATTTTCAGCCTCAACAATTGTTAAGTCTTAGGCAATCTTATTTTTTCTATAACTGTGATTTTCTACTTCTTTATTATTTTGAAGCAAATCACAGATGTCACATTATTTTATTTGAGGCTGAATGATTAACTCAAGAATAGTTTTTTGCTCTCTCTGTCAGTAAACCAGTAATTCTGGATTCTCTACTCACTATATGAGAGTGGCTCAGTAAGAAAAAAATAGACCCCCCCCAAAAAAGCCAGTGAAGGAAATTTAGTGAAAAAATAATTGTCTTCTCAATATAATGCATGAAGCCAAAAGAAGTACAGACTGTAGTTTAAAAAAAAAAAGTGTAAGCAACAAAGACCAAAGCTGAAATCCCAATGAAGTTAATGGAGATAAGAAATTAATGAGTCCCCCAAATTAAAATTGTACAGTAGAATTAAATAGGCTTTGTCCCAGCATATTTGTGGAGCATATGTGTTAAGTATGTCTTAATTAAACCCGGGAAAATGAAATCACTGATGCATAGAAGAAATTGAAAGACTCGGAAAAGTTTTTGAGATTCTACAGAGGAAAATGATAAGGAGATGAGACTACATAATTAATAATAGAAAAGGCTAGAACTAGAGATCCAAAGTAGAGGTAAGTGGTGTTTCTAAGGAAGAATTCAGATCCACTCATTCAAATGAAGAATAATTAAAGGTATAACTGAAGAAAATTTGCTGGAATTAAAAAAATACTGGTATGTGTTAATCAAATGACACATCCTCTTGTACACAAAAAAAGAATCAATGAAAAAAGATTAATAATTAGAGACATTCAAGCAACACTTTTTCCTTACAAAGATAAAAAAAAATAAAATGCATGCATACAAAAAACCAAATTACCTATATGTAGTAAAATGAGACTGCCCTTTCAATTTTCCTTTCTAACATTAGATATCAGAAAAAAAATGGAACACTGTGCATAGAGTTTTAAGTAAAGAAAAACTGAAATCCAAGAATTTCTTAACAGTAATATACAAATTAACTCCAGATGTAGAAAGAGTGGTCTAATCACAATGGAAGAACATTTTAAAACTTTTTAAAGGACTTCTTGATTTTTTTTTAAATGGTGGCGCCAGCTAGCTTTATTATACTTTTTTTTCGAACTTTCAAGATAATTTCCATGCTATATGTATTAGTCAGTTTTCAACTACTATAAAGAACTTTCCTGACGCTGGGTAATTTATAAAGCAGAGGTTTAATTGACTCACAGTTCAGCCTGGCGGGGGAGGTCTCAGGAAACTTACAATCATGGCAAGAAGGGGAAGCAGGCACCTTCTTCGCAAGGTGGCAGGAGAACAGAGAGCAGGGGAAACTACCACTTTTAAACCATCAGCTCTCATGAGAACTCACTCATTATCAAGAGAACAGCATGGGGGAAACTGCCCCCATGATCCAATCACCTCCCACCAGGTCCCTCTCTCAAAATGTGGGGATTATAAGGATTACAATTTGAGATGAGATTTGGGTGGGGACACAGAGCCAAACCATATCAGTATATAAACTATTTCAGAGAGTATTCCAGTTCTTTTTATTAAGCTAATATAATTCTTATTTTAAAATCTGAAGAAACTCTTACAAATGTTACTTTAAAATATTACACACACGTATTATATATATTTATTTGATATGTTTATATTTTATTATATATTTATATTTTATTATATATTTATATTCTATATAGGTTACATATATCTATAGATATTTGATATAGATTGTCTCTCTCTAGCTATATAGATAAATAGATAGATACCTGGAACACAGAGGAGAGCATGATGTATATAATCTGCCTGGAAAGTTTGGGAGATACTAAAACACAATAAAACAGGATTTCTTATTTATGCGACTTCTTAGACCTTTTAATTTACCAGTGTGCATTACATATCTCAAAGAGAGGGGCATTATAAACTGTTTCTCAAACATACTTTGGACACAAAATTCTTTTTTAAGTGGAGTGTCTTAAAGTATATTGCTATGATATAGTATATTGCTATGATATAGCAATATGATATGATATAGCAATATACTTTAGAAATACTATCATAATCAATATATCCTCTATAAATATAATTCTTTTTTCAAATCTATAAAATTGTATTAAAACATGACAAATAAAATGTGGATTAATGGCCACAACTAAATGATAAAGGTTAATATAAAAAATTTATTTATAAGGAAGAGTCTTCATTAAAACAAGAGCCATACTGTGAAACATTTTCTTATTATCTGCTATACTTTAACAGGCTTTGCAAACCTTTTTAAGCAAGTGTTTTTATTTTTAATTTTTGTGGGTACACAGTAGGTGTACATATTTACGGGATACATGAGAGGTTTTGATACAGGCATGCAATATGTAATAATACCACCATGGAAAATGATGTATTCATCTCCTCAAGAATGTATTCATTGTGTTACAAACCATTGCACTCTTTTAGTTTTTTAAAAATATACAATTAAATTATTTTGACTATTGTTTTCTTTTGTGTTATCAAATACGGGGTATTATTAATTTTTTCAAACCATTTTTTGTACCCATGAAGCACCCCCACCTTCCCCACACCTCATACCGCCCTTCCCAGCCTCTGGTGACCCTCTTCCCATTCTCTAGCTCCATCTCCATCTGTTCAATTGTTTTGATTTTTACATTCCACAAATAAGTGGGAACATGCGATGTTTGTTTTTCTGTGCCTTGCTTATTTTACTTAACATAATGACCTCCAGTTCCATTCAGGTTGCAAATGACAGGATTTCACTCTTTTTTAATGGCTGAATAGTACTTCATTGTGTATGAGTAAGACATTTTCTTTATCCATTTACCTATTGATGAACACTTAAGTTGCTTCATAATCTTGGATATTGTGAACAGTGCTGCAAAAAACATGAGAGTACAGATATCTCTTCAATATACTGATTTCCTTTCTTGTGGTATATACCCAGCAGTGGGATTGCTGGATCATATGGTAGCTCTATTTTTAGTTTTTTGAGGAAACTCCAAGCTATTCTTCCAAGTGGTTGTAATAACTTACATTTCCACCTTCGATGTACATGGTTCCTTTTTCTCCACGTTGTCTCGAGCGTTTGTGATTGCCTGCCTTTTGAATGGAAGCCATCGTAACTCAGGTAGGTGAGATGATATCTCACTGTAGTTCTGACTTGCATTTCTCTGATGATCAATGATGTTGAGCACATTTTCACATGCCCGTTTGCCATTTGTATGTCTACTATTCAAATCTTTTGCCCTTTTTTGATTGGATTATTGGTTTTTCCTATAGAGTTGTTTGAGTTTCTTTTCATGTTATTAATCCTTGTCAGATGGGTAGGTTGAATCACTTTCTCCCATTCTTAGAACCTAGTGCTGTCTTCAAAGGTGTGTGCCACCCTAGTTCACTGGCTGTGAGGCCAGCCTAGCACTAGAAGTTGCCAAGGAATTGCACTCCTTGAGGCCTAGACTGCCTTTCAAGTTTACCTAGAATCCCAGAACACTTTGGTCTCACAGTGGCAAGGCTTGCTGAGAAACTTGAGTTCTGATCAATAGGATGGGCAATTCCTCTCTGGCTAGGTCTGGTCCAAATGCTCTCTCAGTGCATGGGCACTGGCTGAGTCCAGCACGGCCTTACCCTCTGCTATGACAGGGCAACACTGTGTTCAGTGTAATGTCTCCTGCTAACTGCTCTCCCTTTCCAAAGTGCAGACGTTTCTTTCTGCACTGCTTCTGCTGGTGAATGGGAAAAGGGTGGCACTGGCAATTAAAGACTATCTCCAACCCTCCTCAATGCCTCTTTCAATAATACGATATTAAAACCAGGTACTATGATTGCTCATTTGATTTTTGGTTCTTTTCTGTGTGCAGAAAGTTGTTAAAATTTGATATTCCTGTGGAAGGTACAAACAGTGTAAGGCTTCTATTCTGCCTTCTTTCTCCACCCTGTTCCTTACAAACTTTTCATGCCAAGCCACTGTTATTAAAACTAATCAAATTCCAATTTTTCTTCAAAAAGCTATAGATCTCTTTCTTTCTTTGTGCCAGTCTACAAATCTTTATGTTCTAAAGGCACCCTTTAACGTAAAAATATGAGTTCGATAGAAGTTCTGATGGTACACATGGGAAACTTTGGCCTTATAAACAATTTTGTTTTACTTCATTCCATGTAACAGATGATTGTTAGATGTGTTGATGTCATGACTGCAAAGTCAATCTTTACAGGAAAAAGATTTCATAAAGAGGAGGTTAGTATCTCAATCTAAGTGCTGAAGCTTTCTTCTTCGCATTTATTCTTGCTGGTCTCCCAAAAGTATTTATTCTTTTTCACAGTTTGCTGTAAGTTTCTAAATGTAGAGAATGTTATCCTGCTATATGACATAGTATTTGGCTCCTGACCCACTGTAAACATTCGATGGTGTGTCAAAACAATTCCATATTCAGTAGCTTCTGGATACACGAGACCATGTCTTAAGGTAATCAGGAATTGTATTTGCCCTCGAGAGATCTGTTTTAAAGGGTAGAATGCCTTTGATGGCCATAATATTCCTATAGACGAAAGGCTTCAGAGGACAAACTACCTTTATGGGAGGTCAGAAAGTTATTAGTCAGAGCTCTTTCAGTTGCAAGTGATATAATCAATGAAGCTACCCAAAGCAAAAATATGTAGTGGCAGGATATATTGCCTGATTTAACTAGGAAGTCCAGTCATGAGCACACTTCAGTTATGATAGGTTCTATCAGCTCAAATGATATGACCCATTCTCTGTCTCTCTACCCATCTCTGGATAATCTTGTGAGGTAACACTCTCACAAATCAGATGGAACTGCCTCCAGGTGACCAAGATGTTAACTGGCAGCCTCAGCTTAGAAAATGAAATGAAAATGGAAACTTTTTTCCCCCAAAGATCTATTTATCAATTCCAGGATATTATCAGCCGTGCCTGGGTCCCTTATGGTACCCATAGGTCAAATCACTATTGCTTAGGATGCTAATTCACCCACCTAATTTACTTTCCCATCACCGTGGCTATAAGGAGGTAGGAACTATCTATCAGCTTTAATACCCACCTAGAACATTGCTGACATTGTAAAGCTTTGTAAAACATTGTAAAGCTCAAAAGTATTAATTGAATGAATGAATGCTCACTATAAAAGGGAGAAGAAGAAATGAACTAGCATTTATGTGTTGGGCACTATTCCAATAGTTATACATCGTTTACTTCCCTAATTTCTCTTTATGAGGCTTTAGAGACAAGCAACCTGAAGTTCAGGGCATTATCTTGCCTTGCTCGTAGAACAGAAATAATGAGTGCAAGAGCTGAGTATTTAAGCTTTAAATTTGGTTTTATTCTCTGCTTTCATGGTATAACTTTTCTATCAATGTTTTTTCCAATTCCTAAGTTCAATGGCTGTATGTCACATTCATTTCTCTTGAAAGATCTTTCTCCTGATTTCCATTTCCTTATATTCCCCTGATTTCTGAACATATCCACTATGACATTCCTCAGGCACTTTAATCACAGTAAGTTCTCAACTAAACTTCATTTTCCCATTCTTCCTAATTTAACCTTCTTCCAATAGCCATTATCATGATGAAAGGGTATCACAAGCTAGTGTAGTTCTAAAGTCAAAAACGTGGGGATAATCCCAATTCCTTCCTCATCCTTAATAGTTATATGTAATCGTTTGGCACATCAAATCAATTCCATCTTATAAACATCTTTCAGACCTATCCTTTTCTGTTGGTCTCCCTTACCATTGCCTTAGTTGAATTGCAGTGTATGTTGCCTTTCAAATTTACCTTATATGACAAAATCTCTAGATTTTGCAACCAAAATGATATTCTAAAAATGCAGACCCTATCATCGCTCTTTTCTCCAAATTCAAACCAAACAGTGATTTTTCTATTGCCTACTAGTTAGTACAAAATCTATTGTAATACAAATGTATGCTGGCATACAAAATCTATTATAATATATTCCCAACTCTATCTCAGTCCTCATATGTCACCCTTCGTATCTTTGAACCCACTGTCCTAGGCATATCCAGTCTTCAGAATGACTCTTGCAGTCTCATTTCTTCCTGTCTTTGCACATCATCCTCCAACTCTTTGATAAGCCTTTTCTGTCTTTCTTATGTTCAGCATGCCCTGGGACCCATGTAGATGTTTCCCTATTTAGGAAGCTGTGTCCCTGACCTCTCATCCCCAGGCTGGACTAAGTGTATTAAGTTCTCTTGTGTTCCAGCTGCGCTCTGTGCTTGCTGGATCACAGCATTTATGAGGTATCTTCATTTCACAAGAATAAATGTGATGCTTTTCTGTTTCTCTCATTAGTTGAACATTCAATGGGGCATAGATTGTCACTCTGTATTCCCATAGACTAACCAGTATTTGGAAAATGGGAGCCTTAAAATATGTCAAATGAATGAATGGGCTGAAGTTTAGAATAACTTTTAAACAGCTTGGTTAAGAATTAACCCACATACAGGTTGAGTATTCCTAATCCAAAAAACCAAAATTCAAAATATTCAAAAACTTTGTGAGTGCTGCCATGACACTCAAAGGAAATGCTCATTGGAGCACTTCAAATTTTGGATTTCTCTTATTTTCAGATTAGGGATGTTCAACTATAAGTATATTGCAAATATTCTGAAATCCAAAATAATCTTAAATCTGAAATGCTCTGGCCCCAAGCATTTTGGATAAAGGGTGCTCAGTGTGTACAATATATGTAAGTCTATTGGGGCTACTATAACACAATATTTTAGACTGAGAAGCTTATAAACTGCAAAAAAAAAAAGTATTTCTCATAGTTCTGGAGGCTTAGAAGTTCAAGATGAATGAGCCAGCCAATTTATTGTCTTTGTTTCTTTCATAACAATGGATGTCTTCTCATTGTAACCTCACATGGCTGAAGGGGCCAAGGAGCTCCCTTGGGCCTAGTTTATAAGGCACTAATCCTATTCGTGATGACTCTGCCCTCATGATGTACTCACTTTCCAAAAGGCCCCATCTGCTAATACCAACACCTTAGGGGTTAGGATTTTCACATGTGAATTTTGGGGAGTGACTCAAACATTCAGATCATAGAATAATACATTTCACCCATTTAAATTGTACAATTCAGTGCTTTTCAGTATATTCACAAGATTGTGAACCTATAACCATCATCAAGTTTAGGATATTTTCATCCCAACAAAAAGAAGTCCTGTACCCTTTTAGCAGTCATAGGCCATTTTTTTGCATACTCACAAGTCTGAGGCAAACACTAATCTACTTTCTGACTCTATAGATTTGCCTGTTCTAAACATTTCATATAAATGGAATCATGCAATCTATGATATTTTGTGACTGGCTTCTTTCACTTAGCAAAATGTCTTTAAGATTCATTCATGTTGCATGTATCAACACCTCGTTCCTATTTATTGCCAAATAATACTTCATTGTATTGATACACCACTTTTGTGGTATATTTTGTGTATCCATTCATCAGCTGATGGACATTTAGGTTGTATCCACTTTTAAAACTCTCTTGATGTATGCATTTATTGCTATAAACATCCCTCTTAATGCTACTTTGCTGTATTTCTTAGGTTTTGGTATGTTGTGTTTTTATTTTCATTTGTTTCAAGATATTTTTAATTTTCTTCTTAATTTCCTCATTGACCCAGTGGTCATTCAGGAGCATGTTCCTTAATTTTCATGTATCTGCAAGGTTTTGAAAGTTCCTCTAGTTAGTGATATCTAGTTTTATTGTATTGTGGTCAGAAAAGATACTTGATATGATTTCAATTCTTGTAAATTTGTTGAGACTTGTTTTGTGGCATAATATGTAGCGCATCCTGGAGAGTGTTCAGTGTTTTGATGAGAACAATGTGTATTCTTTAACTATTGGATAAAATGTTGCATTAATATCTGCTAGGACCATTTGGTCTAAAGTGAAGTTTAAATCCAATGTCTCTCTTTTTAAAAAAATTAATTCTGTACCTATACTTGCCTAGATATCCAATGTTTCTTTGTTGATATTCTGCCTAGATGATCTCTCTGTTGCTGAGAGCAGAGTGTTGAAGTCCTCAACTGTTATTGTAGTGGAGTCTATCTCTCCCTTTAGATATAATATTTGCTTTATATATCAGATTACTTGGATGTTGGGTGCATATATACTTATAATTGCTATATCTTCTTACTGAAGTGGTATTTTTTTTATCATTGCATGGTGACCTTTTTTGTCTCTTTTGAATGTAGTCTTAATGAATAGTTCTAATGCTTATGAATGCAATGAGAACAAGTTTGGCTTGAAGATAGGACAACCATTTACACATTTTGGCTCTAGATTAAATAACTTTTTTGGTGCTCTTTCAGTAGTTGGATATAAAAATTAAACAAAAATGATTGATTTTTTTGTTTGGCAGTTTTCCAAATTTGAGGATGTATGAATGACATGGAAGTCATCCAGGAGTCCTAATGCAATCTGCCAAAACAAATTACAGGAGAGGTCTTCCCTAGAAATCCAACTTGTGTAAACTTTTGCTTGTTAGAAAATATTACATTTACATCCCGTTTCCTTGGACTTCGTATCAGTCTTTCTAAGGCCTCAGTTCCAGTCTCTTCCTATTTTAAGCACAAAAGACAATGCCTTGTCTTCCTGGGCCTGTTGCATTTTTTAAAAATTTAAACATAACTTCTTACTTCAGTTTGTTATATAATCATTCTGAATTTTCATAATTATCCAGTCTTATAGCTTGACAACTTAGTGTCAAAAATAATTAACCATGATTTGGGGAAGTGTTTCGATTTACTTTTGGGTCTTTCTTAGGGATAGATTGGCTTCCTAGCTGGATATAAAAAAGTCAGCTATGGATATCTTAAATTGCCTGTTAATTTTGGCACAATTTAAGTTTCCTTAATTCTTCCACCTGAGTGAAAAGAAGGCAACATCTAATTTTATTTCAATGCACAAAGCTATTTCCAAGTGCACAATCAAGCCTGCCAAAGATCATTTTAAAATAAGTGGTTGTTGTGGAATTTAACAATAAAAACTAACCTCTGTTCCTTTTTTTGACAATCTAATTGAGAAAAATTGGTCATTTTACATTGTGTATGCCTCTTTGAATTGCAATTTTGATGTAAATGTAGCTTCTTTGCATTTGGTACATAGAATGAATAAAACAAATTAAATATCTGGACTATTACCAATGTGAGGAAATAGACTGATGTGAGTATGCTCTCCTGTGTGTATATGTGTGTTTTAACCAGTGATAAGTTCTTGTGCTATAGAAATGCAGAGCTCGGAGGGATAAAATGCAAGAAGCAATAACTTGTTTATGAGCAAGATTTACTTCCAATTAGATATTAGCTTGATATCCTATGATATTTCAAATGAGAAATCTATAAACTGCCATAGAGAAAAGAAACATACATCATTTTTAAAAATCCATGAATTCTTCTTTGATTTTGCACTTCTAATTCAAGGTCACCATAAACAGCACATTTTCATTTATATAAATATGACTGTATCAATGTGGTTTTAGGTGAATTCATCATTGACAAATCCAAAATTGTATTTTGAAGTAAGTTGAGAGTTTCTGGGTCACATTCTGAACTTGTTGAGAAAAACATTATAGAATGTGGGAAAAATAATTTGTTTCCAAACATTCCTCGCTCTCCTTGCATAGGTCTAGATTGATTTATTGTTTAACTCCATTTATTTCTTACATTCTCATAAACTATCAGAATATTCTTTTTCTATTTTTAATAAATTTATGAAGTTTTTTAAACCATCATCACAATTCAATTTTAGAACATTTTTATTATCCTTCCAAATTCTCTTGCTCCCAATTGTAGTTAGTTTCCTTCCTCCTCTATCTCCAGGGCAAATTCTCTTGCTCCCAGTTGTAGTTAGTTTCCGTCGTCCTCTGTCTCCAGGGCTAAACAACCATAAATCTCTTTCATTGTCTGTAACTTTGCCACTCCTTGATATTTTATTTAACAAAGTATACAATATTAGAATTTTGTAGCTGATTTCTTTTACTGTATTTTGCCCATTTTAAAATTTGGCTGTTTTCTTATTATTTTGTTGTATGAGTTATTTATGTATTCTAGTGATATGGTTTGATTCTATGTCCCCATCAAATCTCATGTTGAATTGTAATCCCCAGTGTTGGATCATGGGGGTGAATTCTTCATGAGTGGTTTAGCACTATCCCTTTGGTGCTATTCTCATGATAACTTATCATGAAATCTGGTTGTTTCAAAGTGTGTGTGTAAAACCTCCCTCCCACCTCCTGCTCCAGCCATGTGAGATGTGTCTCCTTTCCCTTCACCTTCTACCATGATTATAAGTTTCCCGAGGCCCCCCTAGAAGTATAGAAGCTAGTGGAAAGGACATGAAGTTTTTCTTTTTTATGGCTGCATAGTATTCCATGGTATATATGTACCACATTTCCTTTATCCAATCTGCCACTGATGAACACCTAGATAGATTCAATGTCTTTGCTATTGTATTCATACCTTCTGAGTCCTTTTAATCTTCATGTGCATTGGGTTTTAAAAAATTAATTTTCTGTATTGTCAGCCTAAAATAATCAAAAGGCACAGGAACCAGTTAAAAAACATTTATTTAAGTGCAAAGTGTGAGGTTGACCATCTGGGGAGCAGACCTGTGCCAAAGAATGGTAAACAGTGCTCCTAGTGTGCAGGAAGATGAAGATAATTTGTACAGGCAAAAAGGGAGGTGCTGAACAGAATTACATTTTCCATGCAAAGGGCAATATACAGATATAAGATTTGATTGGCTACTATTGATTATACTCTAAAGGGATTTCTTAACATTCTATTGTAAATAGGTAACAATCACAAGGGTCTCTGTTTTCCAATGTCATATACTCTGACTAAAGAGTAAAGGGTCAAGTTAATATATAAAATCTCAACACAAAGATCAGGAAGCAACAATTATTCACCAGAGAAGAAAAACAGCCATGTTACCTGGTGTCAGTTTCCAGGGCTTAACATTTCTCCATGACATAAAAAATTTGGAAGGTCCTGAAATTTTATTTTCTTTTTACCATATCTAGTGAGATCACCATTGCTTTCATCCTTTTGGTATTATGTATTTTGTCCTTTGGGTATTGCATTAGTTGATTTTCAGATGTTAAACCATTTTGTGTTTATGACATAAATCCCACTAGGTCATGGTGTATAACCTTTTTTATATGTTACTGGATTTGATGTGCCAATCTTTCATTAAGAGTATTTGTAACACATATTTATGGGGGATATTTTTCTGTGGTTTGTTATGTTTTTGTTTGACTTTGCTATCAAGGAAATCCTGGCCTCAGAGATTGAGTATGGAAGTGTTCCTTTCTTCTCTGGTTTCTGAAAGAATTCGTGAAGTATTTGTATTGTCTCGTATTTTATTTGATAGAATTCACTAGTGAGATCACCTGAGCCTGAGTTTTTCATTGTGGGAATATTTTTAGTTATTAACTCAGTGTCTTTACTTGTTATAAATTGATTCACATTTTCTTTTTTTGTTTGTTTGTTTGAGACGGAGTCTTGCTCTGTCACCCAGGCGGGAGTGTGGTGGCGTGATCTCGGCTTGCTGCAAGCTCCACCTCCCGGGTTCACGCCATTCTCCTGCCCTAGCCTCCCAAGTAGCTGGGACTACAGGTGCCCGCCACTGGGCCTGGCTAATTTTTTTTTTGTATTTTTAGTAGCGTCGGGGTTTCACCATGTTAGCCAGGATGGTCTCAATCTCCTGACCTCATGATCCTCCTGTCTTGGCCTCCCAAAGTGCTGGGATTATAGGCGTGAGCCACTGTGCCTGGCTGATTCACATTTTCTGTTTCTTCTTGAGTGCGTTTTAGTACTTTGTGTATTTCTAAAAAATTTTCCATTTTGTCTAAAATGTCTACTTGTTGGCATGAAGTTGTTCCTAATATGCACTAAGTCCTTTTAATTTCTAAAAGATGTGTAGCAATGTTTCTCTTTTATACCTGAATTTAGAAATTTGTTTTGAAGGAAACCAAAATATTTTTTCCCCAAAATATAGTTTTTGGACATATTTTATGATGACTATTCAAAAGGGCTGGAAATACAAAAATAGCTGAAAAGCTATCTTTTACGGGGGAGATTTACATCTGTAGGGTGTTAAAGCAAACTAAATATGACCTGAGAAGGCCTCTGTGCTTCTGTATTTGAGTCCTTGTAGATGAACTGTAACCTAGCTTAATAGTCAGACAAAATTGAAAACCTCATAGTATGCACCTGTAGCAACAGCTGAGTGCTGGCCAATCCCAGCAGCCATGCTTTAACCACTCATAGACTGCTGAATGTTCAAACTGCCTTCAAATAAAGCAAATGCCGAGCCTTAACCAGTCTCACTGTTTCTGTACCTCACTTCCAATTCCTGTTCGTCACTTTACCTGTTTTGTCTATAAATTTGCTCTGACCACGAGGCACCCCTGGAGTGTCTGTGAATCAGCTGTGATTCTGGGGGCTGCCCGTTTCGCAAGTCGTTCGTTGCTCAGTGAAACTCCTTTAGATTTAATTCGGGTGAAGTTTTTCTTTTATCAAGAGACAATCTGCGTTGACACCGCCAAGATTTTTCTGAGGTCCCTCTCTTGTTTGAGTCTAAGAAAGATTAACTGTGAGCTGGACACTTGACCATTTTTTAAAAATGAAAGATACTTTCAGCATTTTTTCTCTCTGAGGGCTGCTATCTGTGAAGTTTCATCTGCCTAACAAGACCATCTTTGCCGGCCAGACATCCTTTTCTCTGCCGCCCATAATCTGTTTTGCCATGATCCAATCCCCTATTCTTTGTGTGACCTAAAGATGGTATAAAAGCACCAACTGTCTTGCCTTTCTGTGAAATCTTGTATTTTGGAAGACTCTTGTGCATAGTAATAAATTTGTATTCTTTTTCTCCTATTAATCTGCCTTTTATCAATTGATTTTCAGTGAACATTCAAAGGGCAAGTTTTCCCTTGGCCCCTATAGCTTTCTCTTATTTCTTATTGCTCCTCTATTTTTTCTTCATCATAAAACCATTTCTTTCTTTCTTTTTTCTTTTTTAGACGGAGTCTCACTCTGTTGCCCAGGATGGAGTGCAGTGGCATGATCTCGGCTCACTGCAACCTCTGCCTCCCAGGTTCAAGTGATTCTCCTGCCCCAGCCTTCCACGTAGCTGTGATTACGGGTATGCACCACCATGCCCAGCTAATTTTTGTATTTTTAGTAGAAACGGGGTTTCACCATGTTGGCCAGGCTGATTTCGAACTCCTGATCTCAGGTGAGCCACCTGCCTCGGCCTCCCAAAGTGCTGGGATTACAGGCATGAGCCGCTGCACCCGGCCCCATCATAAAACCATTTCTAAGAAAATTTTATAAAATAAATTAAGGGGAAAAGTCCAATGAGGCTGACAGCAGCAGTCATTAAGCCAGTTTGGCCTATTTCTTTGTAGCTAGTTGCTGCTTACTACACCAGGATAGCGTGATCCTTCTCACAAGACTGTCCTTTTTCTGTTCTGTGGATAAAATCTAAGTCATTATGAGATGATACACCTTCTGTTTGGGCTATTTCTTTCGATTCTGCATACCAGCAAAACTATGTATGCCAGATGGTCTGGAGGGCCCAGTAAGAAGCTAACTCAAGGAGGAATGCATTTTCTGCATCTTGATGATTTATTTCATCCCCTTACCCCAACCAATCAATTGAGGAGAGCAAAGGTCACCTGGTAACTAGAATTTCTGTATGTCTCTGAAATGCATGCATGCCAAAACTCATTGTGCAATCCTTTCTAACATTAAGGCATCAAAATGTCAGCAAATGTAATCATTTATCATGCAGATGACCCTTTAGCTCCCACTTTAAGGTCCATAAATGCCACTAAAGAAAAATCCACCTGGGCACACTCAGTTCCCTCTTGCTGTGGCGCCCACTGCACTCTTATGCAGCATTCTTCCTTTCTAATAAAACTTTCTATTTTCAAACCTATATAGTTATTGGTTTTTTTTTTTTTTTTTGAAGTGAAGTCTCACTGTGTCACCCAGGCTGGATTGCAGTGGCGTGATCTCTGCTCACTGCAACCTCTGCCTCCTAAGTGATTCTCCTTGAGTCTGCCACCATGCCCAGCTAATTTTTGTATTTTTAGTAGAGCTCGGGTCTCACCATGTTTGCCAGGTTGATCTGGAACTCCCGACCTCAAGTGATCCACCTGCCTCGGCCTCCCAAAGTGCTGTGATTACAGGAATGAGCCACTGCTGCTGTTGATACATTTTTATAAACCTGAGAGTCGACCATTTTCTGATGCTGGGGCTCTCACACCTCGCCCGGCGTCTTGGGGGCCCATGTGGGGACTTTCCTGGCATTTCTGCCTTCTGTTTTCCTTCCAGCTCCCCTCGGTGGTGTCATTCTTTACTCTTGGTAACTGAGGGTTCCTGGCCGAGGCCACTACTCTTCAGTGGAATCTTGAGGCCCCAAAAAAGGGATTCCTGTCTGTCGTTGCCCTTAGGGGTAAGACACTGGCCAGACTTCATTTCTGTGTTTGGACTGCCTGTGAAGCAACTAGAGTCCTCTTTGGCAATTGAGGGTTTCTGGCCTAGGGCACTTCCTGGTGTTACCTGAAGGTGAAGACGAAAGAACAAATTCGCTATTGCCTGTCAGGATGGCAAGTCCACATTCACTCATCGTCCTGTAAACCCTGCCTTGGAAACAAGGAGCAGCCATATGAACTCTGCACAGACACACTCTACTGATCACTGATTGCAGACCCATTTCTCTTTTAATTCAACAAATATTTATTAAGCATCTTTATATACTTCCACTTTTCTAGGTGCTTGGGATTCAGCAGTTAATTTTTTTTAAACAAACTTTTTATTTCCGTAGGTTATTAGGGAACAGGTGGTGTTTGGTTACATACATAAGTTCTTTAGTGATGATTTGTGAGATTTTGGTGCACCCATCACCCGAGCAGTATACACTGCACCCTAGGTGGACCCAATTTCAGACTCAGCTTCATCACAGGTAATCACAGCATCCCACATAAAGGGTGAGTTGTCCTTCATGGCTGTCCCCATCACAGAGACCAGTTGGCAAAACCAGGCTGCCAACGCAGGCCCAAACAAAGGCAGGGGCAGACAAGATTATATGATAACTTATTTGTTGGAAGGAATGAAAAAAACTGTAATAAAACCTGTTAACTTTTCTAAATTATGAAAAATTACTCAGAAACCATCTAAGAACCCCACCCTTTCCAAGCTAGATTGGTAGAGGTCATGAATAAATATACAAATTTAGACCCTGAAATCCCTGAGGGCCAATCCATTCTTACATTACATTTTATAAGTTAGGCTTCCCCAGACATCAGACAAAACTCCAAAAATTAGAGCAAAGCCCACAAACTCCCTTTCCTACTTTATTTAATACAACTTTTTTTTTTTAGACAGAGTCTCGCTGTGTCGCCCAGGCTGAAGTGCAGTGGTGCTGTCTCGGCTCACTGCAAGCTGTGCCTCCTGGGATCACACCATTCTCCTGCCTCAGCCTCCTGAGTAGCTGGGCGTCCACCACTGCATCCAGCTAGTTTTTTGTATTATTTTGTATTATTTTTAGTAGAGATGGGGTTTCACCACGTTAGTCAGGATGGTCTCAATCTCCTGACCTCATGATCCACCTGCCTCGGCCTCCCAAAGTGCTGGGATTACGGGCGTGAGCCACCGCGCCTGGTAATACAGCTTTTAATATTTTCAATGACCGAGAGGAAACATCAAAAATGTTCAATTGGAGGAGGAAAAATGCCATTACCATGCTAATCACCTGGTGACTGCACTGGCACATTCTTTTTCGTTAGCCAATAACCCCAGGGCTCATCCCTATAATACTAACGGAATGGGAGCTTGCCCTCATTTCTGGATGCAGAAATTCAGGACACTGGAGTAGCAGATGTCCCAAACCTCCAGGTTACAAGCTGCTCCTAGGACCCTGTCCTCATGACAAACAAAAGAATCATTGGAAGAGTAAGTGTGTCCCTCTCTCCCTCGTTGAAGGGTGGAAGGGCACCTATTCCTTCTAGGCTGTCTCAGCCACAGCCTCACCAACCTGTCCAACAAGGGGGTCCTGCAGAATGAGGACAAGGGCAAGGGCAAGGGCAAAGGCGAAGACAAGGAAAAGCACCTCTAACTGTATTCCTGGATTACGATTAAGCGTCTGAAGGTTATCCTCTAAATGACTGATGGGGTCTTGAGGCTGTCCAGGCCCCTATCTTTTCCATCTCTTTGAATGAGCCTTGGGTTAATCTAACTGTGCCTGAGAATTGTGGAAACTATTGCAACTCTCACTCCTTGGGGAGGTTTTATTTACCATGAAATCCCACTGTGAGAACTTACTGACTCCCTTGAAATAGCCTTGGCAAAAACTAGCACAAGTCTATCAGCACTAGAAGTCTTTAGCCTTAGTAGCAGGAAGGGCTTTTGATAATAGGTTAGCTCTAAATTACCACCTAGCTGAACAAAGAGGAGTCTGTGCTGTCATCAGCAAAACTTGTTGCACCTACATTAATGTGTCTGGAGCAATGAAAACTAATGTCCAAGAAATTTTCAAACAAGCCAATTGGCAACGGACACTTTCCCGAAGTAACCAAGACTAGGCCAAAACTTTTACTGATTTGTTTCCAAAATTACTTGGCTTCTCCCATTCCTTGAACCTTTATTCCTTGTCATTCTTCTTTTAGTATTTGGTCCCTGCCTTTTTAATGCCCTCATTAAATTTATGTCTTCCAGATTACAACAATTCTACCTACAGATGACTGTGCAATCCCAATACTGGTATACAACAGCAACTTCCATTTACATGGGGCCTCTTGGTGGAATCTGGTCTTACCCCCACCCCGTGAATGAATTTTTTACCTCCCTTCATTCCTTTCATGGCAGAGAGCAAGAAAGGGAAAAACACAACCTATACCCTCACCGCCTCCTTCCAGCCAGAAGTAGCCAGACAGACCCCATGTCCCTCTTCACTGTTGCGTTTTCCCTATCTTGAGACCCTAATAGACAGCAGGTAGACATGAGCATGGGGGAATACAAAGAGTCAGATATTTAACCAAAATATTTGTCAGGGGGATAATAAGGAAAACAGAGATCACCTGGTGATCAGGCAGGCCCTGGAGACAAAAACCTGCTTATCTGAGGAATTTAGACTTCCTTATTATCTAAAGGCACCTGGTTCTCAGCCCCTTTTTAACTTAAAATTTATAAGTAACTAGAATTTCTCTACATCTCCAGAATGCATGCATGCCGAAACTCATGGTGCAACCCTTGCCAACGTTAAGGCACCAAGATGTCTGCAAATGTAATTATTTGTCATGCAAATTGCCCTTCAGCTTTCACTTTAAGGTCCATAAATACCATTAAGGAAAAGTGCCCCTTGGTGCACTCAGTTCTCCCTTACCGAGGTACCCGCTGCACTCTAGCAGCTTTCTTTCTTTCTAATACAACTTTCCTTTTTCAAACGTATATTGGCAGTAAATTCTGACCAACCCATGAGTCAACCACTTTTTGATGCCTGGGCTCTGACCCCTCACCTGGCATCAATGACACTAAATTTTCCAGCCCTTTGTCCTCCACAAATCCCTTTAAAAACCCTTTTCCAGAGCCCCTGGACCAAACAGATTTGAGGCATGAGAATTCCTCCTGTTTCTTCATTTTCAACTTGCAATTATTAAACTCTTTCTCCATTGCAACCCTGCTGTTCAATGTATTGGTCTGTTGCTGTGCAATGGGCATATGAACCTGGCAGTCCTGTAACAATCAGTTTAATAAAACGTTTATCAGTTTTGTTGATCTTTTCATAGAACTTATTTTTTGGTTTTATTCATTTTCCCTATTTCTTTTCTTGTTTTTGTTTACTTGATTTCAGCTCTTATCTTTATTATCTCCTTTCTTCTGCTTTGGGTTTGGTTTTCCTCTGTCACTAGTTTATTAAGGTGGGAATAAGAAAGGAGACCACCCCTCATATTGTCTTATACCCAATTTCTGCCTCCAAAGAAAGAAGTAAAATCTAAAAGGCAGAAATGAAATCCACAGGCAGACAGCCTGGCACCACACCCTGGGCCTGGTAGTTAAAGATCGACCCCTGACCTAATTGGTTATGTTATCTATAGATTACAGACATTGTATAGGAAAGCACTGTGAAAATCCCTGTCCTGTTTTATTCCGATCTAATTACCAGTGCATGCAGCCCCCAGCCACGTACCCCCTGCTTTCTCAATCAATCATGACCCTCTCACATGCACTCCCTTAGAGTTGTGAGCCCTTTAAAGTGACAGGAACTGCTCGCTTGGGGAGCTTGGCTCTTGAGACAGGAGTCTTGCCGATGCTCCCAGCCAGATAAACCACTTCCTTCTTTAACTTGGTGTCTGAGAGGTTTTGTCTGTGGCTAGTCCTGCTACATTTCTTGGTTCCCTGACTGGGAAGCAAGGTGATTAATGGACAGTCAGGGCAGCCCCTTAGGAGGTTTAGGCCTGCCCTGTGGAGCATCCCTGCGGGGCACTCTGGCCAGCTTGAGTGATGCGGATCCTGAGAGCACTCCCGGGTAGGCAGTTGCCCCTGTGGAATGCCTCACCAGAGCAGCACGTGGCAGGCCCCCGTGGAGGATCAATGCAGTGGCTGAACACTGGGAAGGAACTGGCTCTTGGAGTCCGGACATCTGAAACTTGGTAAGACTAGTCTTTGGAACTTGCCCACTCCATTTGAGTGGAACCATGGCCTGATCACCCACGGTGTGCCTGTTCCAGCACTTTGGTTTTTGTTTTTGACTTGACTTGGATTGCTTGATACTTTGGTTTTAGTTTTGACCTGGCTTGGATTTCTTGATACTCTGATTTTGGTTTTGATTTTGGTTCAGTGTAAACTGCAAAAGTGTGGGTGTGTGCCCTTTTTACCGGTTCTTTGTTATGTGGTGTGCGTGTGGTGTGAGCATAGTGTTTTGTCTCAAAGAAGCATGGGTCAGGCACAAATAAGCCCACCCTACTAGGAACTATGTTGAAAAATTTCAAGAAAGGATTTAAGGGAGACTATGGAATACTGTGACACCAGGAAAACTTAAAACTTCGTGTGAGATAGACTGGCCAGCATTAGAGGTGGGTTGGCCATCAGAAGGAAGCCTGGACAGGTCCCTTGTCTCGAAGGTATGGCATAGGGTAACCTGTAAGCCAGGGCACCCAGATCAGTTCCCATATATAGATCCTTGGTTACAGCTAGTTTTGGACCCCCCCACAGTGGTTAAGAGGACAGGCAGCAGCAGTACTAGTAGCAAAGGGACAGTTAGTTAAGGAAGGTCCTCGCTCCACCTGCCGAGGGAAGTCAGCACCAAAAGTCCTGTCCGACCCAACACCAGAAGAATCATGGCAGGAATTGGTACCAGCAGTACCCCCTCCTTATTGAGAGGAAGGGTTCCCCACCCATGAGCCCACAGTACCTCCACCTCCACCAGATAGCCACACTCCTAGACCACCCACAGTAGACATAAGAGGAAGTGAAGCCATGGGAGAAACTCCTCCCTTGGCAACTCACTTATGGCCCAAGACTGGAATCCAAATGCCCCTGAGAGAACAGCGATATACTGGGGTAGATGAGGATGGACACATGGTGGAAAGGCATGCCTTTGTGTATCAACCTTTCACCTCCGCTGACCTCCTCAATTGGAAAAATAATACTCCATCTTACACTGAAAAGCCTCAAGCTTTAATTGACTTGCTCCAAACTATTATGCAGACTCATAATCCTACTTGGGCTGATTGCCACCAGCTGCTTATGTACCTCTTTAGTACAGATGAAAGGCAAAGGGTGCTCCAGGTGGCAGCTAAGAGGCTAGAGGAGCATGTCCCAGCTAATTACCAAAACCCCAAAACAGAATTCAGCTGCCAGGAACAGACCCCCAATGGGACCCAAATGAGGGACCAGACATGGACAGGCTAAGACAGTACCATGAGGCATTAATAGAAGGTTTAAAGAAAGGGGCTCAAAAGGCTACAAATGTAAATAAGGTCTCTGAGGTCATCCAGGGTAAAGAGGAGAGTCCAGTGCAATTCTATGAAAGACTGTGTGAGGCTTACCATATGTACACTCCTTTTGATCCAGATGGCCCTAAAATTCAGCACATGATTAACATGGCCTTAGTCA